>NW_026000185.1:10638276-10743696 GCF_001458135.2 Marmota marmota marmota | reverse complement strand
AAATTTTTTTGTTTTTTTTTTTTTTTTTTTCATTTTTCTTTCCTTTTTTGGGGGTAGCACAACAGAAGAGTAAGGTTGGTCACGTGACAGACATTGTCTATATGGCAGTGTCACAGAGGTGGTGGTGGCTGGCCAGCCTGCTGCTCTGTGTCTTCCATTGGCTTTGCTGGGGTCTGGATCTGGCTTTTAAGCACAGTACTCTGGGTGGGCTTTGGAGAAGCAGAGTGATGGGTTAAGAAACTAAAGGTTTGGTTTTCCTTATTTGTCATTTGACTAATTGTTCTCTTTCTTTTATGGTCTGTGATTTTTTTTTTTTCTTTCTAAAAATCATAAAGAATCTTGCAGGGGAGTCGCTGGGATTGAGGCCAGGGCCTTGTACATGTCAAGCCTGTGCTCTGGCACTGAACTCTACCCGGACCCAGGATAGTCTCTCTTCTTCATTTGTGGCTTAAAAATATAAGTTTGTATATAGCTCTGTATAATTGGTGGTTCTGTATAGGCACTTAAATTAGCCCTAAGTAGATAGCTTTCTCAGCCTTCATCTTTAAAATGATAGGAAAATACAGTTTTGTTTAGTTATATGTGGTTGATTGAAAGCCACCCTGAATAGCAGTTTACAGTGTAAGAAATTATTCAGTTCTACTTCATTTTTCTGTGGGTTTTTTTGCAGTTTGTTTGTGATCCGACCTTTTTGTTTTCTTCACATGAAAGGTCCCCAGCCGACTGCTGTTTGTTCTGTGGTTGGAGAGGAGTCGGGCTGCAGAGAACCTTGAAATGCCCTGGCAGCAGGTTCATTCAGTCAATGTGGGGTGTGCTGCGAATTTTCTAAATGGGAACATTTTTACCAATTGTTTTTGCCATGGTTTTGCTGGGATGTTTTTATTTGTTTGCTTGCTTTGGTTGAGGATTTAGAACGCTCCCCTGAAAGAAAAATCATTATTATGTGAGCATAAGTGGAGCCTTCAACCTCAATACCCAGTTTATTCCTTCCAGAATAGAAAAACATAGCAAACCTCCCCACAGGTTGAGGCATACACTTATTTATATGAAGCAGTTTTTTACACAAACAGTAGCTTCTCTAGGACTTTTTCCTTTTTGCTTCTGCTACAAAAGTCTCTGTAATTTGTTTTAATATATTTTGCCCTAATACTTGTATCTTACAGCTGAAATTACAGATAAAAATGTTTTTCAGGTGCTCTTAAATATTGGCATATTTGGCCAAATGTTAGAATATTATTAGTTTTTTTTTTTTTTTTTTTTAGAGACAGGGTCTCTCTGAGTTGCTCAGGGCTTCAGCCTCCCAAGCTGCTAGGTTTACAGGCATGTGCCACTGGGGCTGGCCATATTAGAATTTTTATTTTTATTTTTGTTGTTGTTGTTGGCTTGCTTGTTTGCTTTTAAGGATCTTGTGTGTTGCCCAGGCTGCCTGCACCTCCTGGGCTTAAGCAAGCCTTCTGCTTTAGCCTACCCACTGACCAGGACTGTAGTCACATGCCACCTTGCCTGGCTCTTTGTGGGTTTTAAATAATAATTATAATGATGTTGAGTTATCTTCTTAATTTATAATTCATTTGATACCTGTCTTAGGTAAACCATAAATGGGTGTAAAATTCACACACCCCCAGTTACCTTTCACATGAAAATGGATTGGTAATTAGATTGTTTACCATTTGCAACATTTTATTTTATTTTAAATATTTATTTTTTAGTTGTAGTTGGATACAATACCTTTATTTCACTTATTTATTTTTATGTGGTGCTGAGGATTGAACCCAGTGCCTCACATGTGCCAGGCAAATACTCTACCATTGAGCCACAACCCCAGCTGGTACATTCTTAAATTCACTGTTTTTCTGTGATCAGCAAATGTAATGATGCTCCCAGATGCAGACTGAAAGTCACACTGTCTATTCATTGACAGTGTCCTGATGCCACACGGAGGGCTGATCAGAAAGGCCTTAAAATTGATATGTTTATATCTTTTCTTTAGACCCTCTCACACAAACTGTTTACTTTGAGCCAAAAGCATGTTTTACTGCAGCCTGTGGGAGAGATTCTTTTCTCATTGGACAGGGGTGTGTTTCTTGCAGTGTGTGAGTGTGTGGGGTCAGTCTTAATTGGTCAAAGTCCCCAAAGTTGTTTATTTTATTTCTCAGAGTAATTTTTCTTAATTATTTCTGAGTAATTTTATTTATTTATAATTTTGCTTCTTTGAAATTTCACTTCAATTTTTTTTAACCTTCTGGTGTCTGTCACTTGTTAAAACTTGTCAGTTTAAGATTTTGGCTTATATACATCAAGAAGTGATATGGGGATTTTGTTTCCATTTGTGATAACTGTTTCCCTTTTGCCTGTGGTCATACATGAATGAACTGTGGAATTTGGCTTCAGCCTAGACTAGGATTTTTGAGGTTGAGCTGTAGTTAAACATCAAATTAATTAGATAAAATATTGAGACTGTTTGTGTCAGTTTTTCATCACTATAACAAATACCTGAGAAAAATAACCTAAGAAAAGATTTGTTTTGGCTTGTGGTTTCCGAAGTTTCAGTTCATGGTTGGCTAATTCTGTTGTTTTGTGTGTGAGTAAGGTAGGACATTGTAGTGGAAGGGTGTGGTGGAGGAGAGCTGCTTCCTTTGTGGCAACCAGGGAGCAGAGAGGGAGGGAGGAGGGGCCGAAGGACAGAGGGAGGAAGGAAGGAAATAGTCCCTTAGTAGGCATACCCTTAGTGACTTACTTCCTCTGACCATGTCCCACTTGCTTACAGATTCCACTACCTTTCAGTAGTCCATTCAGAGTATCAATCCATCAAGTGGATTAATCCACTTGATGTCAGAGCCCTCATGATACAGTCACTTCCTAAAAGTTCCACCTGTAAACATTGCTGCCTTAGGCACTAAGCCTTCAATACCTGAGACTTTGGGAACATTCCAGATCTAAGCCATAACACTTATTTCTTTCCAAATAAAATTTATTGAATTGACCACATGGGGTGTACCATATTATTAATAATATGTGAAAGGCATTCATAATTCATAACCTTTCCCTATAATTTTCAAAAACTTTACCAGGATCAGTTTTTTAACTTTTTTTTTTTTTTAGCTTTTTATTGATTCTTTTATGTAGTACATAACATTAGAATTCATTTGGACATAATCATAAAAACATAGAATATAATTTGCTCTAATTTAGTCCCCAGCACTCCCCCTTCCTCTCTCCCCTTTTCACTCCCCCTGTTCCCTTCCTTTACTCTACTGATCTTTCTGCCATTTACTTATAGTTTTCTTTTCCTAGTGTCTTGTGGATGTACACTATGATGAGGTTCATATGTGTACATAGGAAAGTTCAGTCAGATTCTTCCCATTGTTCTTCCTTATCCCATCCCTTTTCCTTCTCCCTCAATTCCCTTCATCTGGTCCACTTCTATTTTGATAGAATCACCTTATTTTGAACTAGCTTTCACATATTAGGGAAAGCATCTGACTGCTGACTTTTTGAGACTTAGCATGATAGTCTCCAGTTCTATCCACGTACCGCAAATGCCATAATTTCATTCTTTATGGCCAAGTAATACTTCATTGTGTATATATGCCACCTTTTTTTTTATTATCCATTCATAGGATCAGTTTCTATAGTTGTTTTTTAAAATAGGGCTCTCAAGGAGAAGAGTATAGCTTAGTTGTAAAGCTCATACCTAGCATTTGAGAGACCCTTGGTTCAATCCACAGCACCATAATCAAATCAATATAAAAATTATATTGAATTAAAAATAGCACTGTCTCCTAGTTATTACCAAGTACTTTATATAGGAATGTGAACCTCTGTTCTCCACACTCAGCTTGCACATCATCTAACCAGGTAACACTAGTAACATTTTTTTGTTTACTGTATTTTGAGACCAGGAATGAAAATTTGTCTTTTATTGAAAAAATTTTTAAATTAAACATCTTAATTTAAAAATAAATAAGACCAGGGGTATGTAACTCAGTGGTAGAGTATTTGTAAGGTTCTGAGTTCCCCAACACCAAAAAAAATTTTTTTCTTTAAATAAAACAAATGCACAAAACACATGCACACAACAAGAAATTTCAGAAACATATACACATACTCTAAAGAAACATAATAACCTAGAAATAATTATCACAACATTCTGGTATTTTTTTCTTTTAGTTTCTTGCCTCATCAGTTTACATAAGTGTGATCATCTGTAGATAAAACTTTGAATTTTGCTTTTTTCAATAGTAATTAAGAGAAATTTTCTCAAGTTGTTCAAACTCATGAAAACATTTTGAGTGAGTGTGTTAGATAAGTCATCAAGTTTATATACGAGAATTTACTCGACAATATCTTTATTATAGGATTTTTTAAGTTATTTTTTATCTTATAAATAATACCTTCAAAACTCTTTGGTACCAAAAAGTTCTGTGAAAGAAGGAGCTCCAAATGGGAGATTACAAGTCTCTAGAATTTCATGCGGCCTTTGTTTATAATATAATGGTCATAAATTAATTTTTTGAAAAAAGATTGAAAGCCAGAATTTCTGCCAGATAAAAAATGTCTCATTGTCACATCCTTAAAGAGGTCAGATGCGTGACAGTCACCCAGCATTAGGTATGTGGCTTTTTCAACCCATTGTTTGAAATCTTTGATTTTTCACTGAGAATATATTTTCTTTGCTTTTTTTCTTGATAGTTAAACTTTATATATTTCATTTTTTATTACTCTTCTGTTTTTTATTTTGAAAAACTTCAAACCTGTAGTTAAAATTTTCAAACCCGGAGATAAGAGCAATATTCTGTATCATTTGTGCATGCTTGCACGCTTGTGCTCTCTCTCTCTCTCTCTCCCCCCGTCCTCCAGGAATATTATTGTATAGNCCCCTTTCCCCCCTCCCCCCTCTTCCCCCTCCCCCCCTCCTTCCCCCCTCTCCCCCCTCCTTCTCCTCCTCTCTCCCTCCCCCCTACCCTCCCTGCACACACATGCAAGCACACCCATCACACACCTACACCTATAAGATACATATATGAGGGGCTGGGGTTTTGGCTCAGAGATAGAGCACTCACCTAGCATGCGTGACGCACTGGGTTCAATCCTCAGCACCACATCAAAAAAATAAAGATTGTGTCTACATATGACTAAAAAAAAATACTAAAAAAAGAAACATGAACATGTATGCATGTTTTTTTAATTGCTAAACCATTTGAGAATCAGTTATAGCTGTAACAGTTCATTTGTAAATAATCTCAGTGTACTTCTCTCTAAAATAAGAGCATTCTTTTTTTATGACCCTAATATTTTTTTACACTCAGAAAATTTAATTGCTCTCATCTAACATTCAGACTGTAGTCAGGTTTCCCCAATATCATCTCTTAAAATTTTTTTTAATTTTAGTTTTTCATCCAAGAGCCTATCAAAGTCATGCATTGCATTTAGTTATCATAGCTCTTTAGTCTCCTTTAATCTAGAATGGCTCCCTATTCTACATTGTAGAGGAAACATTGGATTAAAGGATATGATCCCTAAGCCCATTGTCATTTAGCCAGAACATTCACTGACAGTGAGTAGGCCTCTCTGCTGAAGAAGATGCATGGAAAGATAGATGACTGCACTATGACCTCTGCTCACTGCTTCTGGGAGCTTCTGAGCAGCTGCTTGGCCAGGACTTAGCCTCCTCCTTGGCATCTCTTTGCAGCGTGGTATCATAGAATCATCTTGGGTTTGTATTCCAGTGCTCATACCAGCTCATATGGCGAGTCACTGGATTGACCACCAGTTTTTTCCTCTATCAAGAAGTGAGGTTAGTGGTGTACAGTAGCATGGAGAGCCTGCTATGTTTGATGTCGTCTCAGGAAATGAGAGCTGCAGCCCTTTGGCGGCTCCTGCTCAAATTTGCCCAGACCATTTTGGGAGATGAGCTCACTGAGGCAAGAGAACTTCTTGAGCAAAATACTCTTTAAGTGTATGAGGGATAGGATGTGAGTTTACCAGACAGGATTCCACCTACCTCTTGTGCCTACAGGTACTCAGGGAAAGGAGTGGTGTCATAATCTATTTCAGACAGGAGGCATATGGAAGGAAGAGGGCATGCCTGCCCTTGTCTTTCTTTGTTACACGGTATACAGCTACTTTGGTCTCCTCTGCTGAGGATGATACCTCAATACGCAGTTCTCATGCCAGTTTGCGCTTTCCAGGATTGCTTTTAGATACAGAGAACTCCTCACAGCTCCCTGAGTGTTCCTCCTGAACCTGGAGGAAAGGCCAACTTGTGCAGGCTTCTCCAGACATTCCCTGCTCCACTTTGCTGCCAGGAAGGGAAGAAGGAGGTCTCTTCTTCTTAAATTCCACTCCACCAGAAAGGAGAATTGGTCATCCATTCAGCTAACATTTACTGAGTTGATCTGTGGCAGGATGTCATTCTCAAACTGCTACTAAGTACCCCTAACACCACAGAAGAGCAGAGAGGACCAGTGAGGGGTGCAGAGGTAGAGGAGGAGGGAGCAGAATTAGAAGTTCTCTGCAGTCTCTTGTTTTATTTAAATCATTCTCATAAATTTTAAAAATTCTGCTTTACAGTGTATCCCTTTTACTTTAATGCTAAAATGTTCTAAATTACCTAATTAATTATTTAACTATTCCTCCCAGATTTCCAGTAAAATCCATACCTCAGGAAGGTAAGGCTTAGTATTCAGTAGCTTGTAATAATTGCCAGCACAGAACCATGCAGAAGCAGAGATGCTGTCCTGGTAATATAGAATGACAGACTTATTTCTTATGATCAGAGGACCATCTTGAGTATGTGTGTTCAGAGGACAGGCACAAAGACATGGGTAGTGTGTTCACTAGGTGCCAAATAGAGTTGCATCATAAAATTCATAAGTTTGTGTGAATTAAAATTTACTTGCTTTTGGATGATTGTCTCTGAGATGGTGAGAATGGTCTTGTCGCTTCACTCAGCTGAAAGCGTGTGTTTTAGTGAGCTGGAGATGAGATGGGAAAGGTGGATCTGCCGTTTCCCAGAGGAACATCAATTCTTACACTCCTTGCCACATGTATCTTGCTAATGCTAAACTGTATGTGCACACATGTGTGCATGTGTGTTTAATAACATGGTGCTCAGTTGCAAGCCATCTTCTTCCTCAGTGTGGAAGGGAACAGGGAGTCCAGCTCTGTTGGACAGAGAAATGCCTGCTATTCTCCAGTGAAGTCTCCGTAAAGAATTGTCAGTGATGCCGGGTGCAGTGGTGGACACCTGTAATCCCTGCAGCTTAGGAGGTTGAGGCAGGATGATGTCAACTTCAAAGCCAACCTCAGCAAAAGCGAGGTGCTAAGCAACTCAGTGAGAGCCTGTCTCTAAATAAAATACAAAATAGGGCTAGAGATGTGGCTCCATTGTTGAGTGCCCCTGAGTTCATTCCCTGGTACCAAAAAAACCAAATTCAGTGATAATTTTGTCCAAAGTCTGTTTTCAACTTGAGTGTCCCAACTCCTCTCTTACAGATGTGTTCACCACAGCACCAGAACTGACTATGGAAGTGCCTTGGTTCAGAGATAAGGGAGTAGTTGCCTGGAGAGGGAGGAGAGATTCTGCTTAGAGGATGTGTTAAAGTCTTTTAAATCCTGAGACAGAACTTTTTTTTTTTTTTTTTTTTTTTTTTTTTGTGCTGGGGATTGAACCTAGAGCCTTGTGAACTTTTTTTTTTTAATAATCCAAATAGCATATAGTTAAATCTTCTGAGAGCTGAGCACAGAGTCTGCCTGTGTTCTTTTTGGAAGCAGCAGTGAATCGCAGCTGCCTTCTGGCTTGAATTGGTGACAGCACAGGCCCAGCCAGTAACTCTATGCCTTTTGGACTTTCAGGATGCATTTAGGTAGCAGCATCCTAATACGTGCTTCCCCTGAGAGTGCTGGAGAGATTGCATGGAGGAGGCAGCTGTGAGCTCAGGAGGGATGACAGCAGAGTCCAGCAAGCTGCCCATGCAGGAGTCTCACCAGGATTGCTCTGCCCAAATGATGGGACATAGCCTGACAATCAGAGGTGGCAGGTTTTCTGCCCCTTTTTTCAAAAGCCCTCTATCAGCTGTTGGCTGGACACACTACGGTGGAGTGGGACATAAACTGGCTTTGCAAGCTTTCTTTTTTTTTATGCACCTGTCTGCACTTGGACATTTGCTATTTCTTCTGTTTTCATTTATGTAAATGAAAACATTTATGATTTAGAGATGGAAGCTAGGCAGTTGACTTTCATTATCAGATCTATTAGTCAAAATTATTTTATTTGTAATTCAGATCTGTGTACCATTCCATTGAGTATATTTTAGCTGACGGATACTAGCCATATACCTTCTCGTTTCTGGTTTGGTTTGGCTCTAAATGTAGCCTTAGAAGCAAGTCAAGAATATTCTTTTCCTATTGGTGAAGTCCCCTGCTAGAGATCACTGGAAATAGTTTGTGGAACTTTATACCTGGGCCCTGTAGAAGTTGCTATAACATAGCTTTTATTTTTTTATTAAAATCACAACATAATACCATGCAAAGACAGTGCAAATAAATTCATCTTTAAGCATGGTTCAAGGTGAGACTTTTATATTAGAGGGATTAGCTGTGGAGCTTTAGAATGAGAATTTAAAGAATCTCACTTTTTTTTTTCTTAATAGAAAAAGAAGAGAGTACTTTTTTTTGAGATCCGCAAGTACTCCATTATCAATCAGAAAACATTCTGGCCAGGTCTTGTGGTGCACACCTGTAATACAAGCTGCTCAGGAGGCTTGGCAGGAGAATTGCAAGTTCAAAGCCAGCCTCAGCAAAAGCAAGGCCCTAAGCAACTCAGTGAGTCCCTGTCTCTAAATAAAATACAAAATATGGCTGTGGATGTGGCTCAGTGGTAGTGTATGCGCCCCTGAGTTCAATCCCCAGTACCAAAAAAAAAAAACCAAAAAAACGGCATTCTGTGTTCTACTTTGCATATACATGACTTTTAGAAATTGTTTTTCAATTTCCTAATTTGTGTTAAGTATTTTGACATTGTAGGAAGTCCTTGGGTCATTGAGAATTTTAAGATACAATGTTAAAATTTTTTCAAAGATATTTTTAAGTATTGGTATCACATTTATTAATTTTTTACATGTAAATATTAGGCTCAGAGCTTGCGATGTAGTTCAGTGGCAAAGTGCTTGCCTAGCATGTGTGAGGCCCTGAGTTCAACTCCCAGTACTACAAAAATAAATAAATAAATGTTAGAGTTGACTCTTTTTTATTCAGTCAGTTGATTTTGCATTGGGTGTCCAAATAGACAAAAAGATCTGCATTAATTTTTCCACAAGATGTAGAAAACAAAATGAATATTTAGAACAGTTTAGAGATACTAACAGCTCCAGGCAGGAAAGCTGTACGGTGACAGTGGCACAGTGTGTGGGGCTGGGCATGGAACCCTGGGCTCTTGCCAGCTAAGCACATGCTCTACCACTAAGCAGTACTCCAGCCCCCAGTGCCACTTAAAAAAAAAAAAAAATCTTCTTCTCCTGTTGGCAGAGAATTTCAGAGATCCTTTTAATGTGTAGGAGTGGTGAAAAACGGGTTACTTCTCTGGATTTGGGGAGCTGCTCTCTTTTCGCAGCACTCATCCAAGGGAAAGCTGCCCCTTCCTCTCTGTCCCTCCCTCCCTCCCTCCTCTCTCTTCCTTTTCCTCCTTCTCCTGCTCTCTGTGTCGATATGTGTTTGACTCAAGAGAAGTGTCACTCTGTATGGTTCTTGTCATTATGGCAGCTTAACATGCCCCAGTCCAGACCTGAGAGCTGCCTGTGGATCTGATGGGGTAGCAACAACAACCGTAGCTGGAACATTCTTAAGGAAGAAGAAAACTAAGAGGTAGATTTCTCTTCCTAAAATCAGAAAGCACTGGAGGAAGTGATTTGGCAGTTGAAAAGGAAAAAAATATATATGAGTATAGAACCATTGTGTTAAGTGCCGAGACAGATGGGGACCATAACACTGAAATAATTCTTACTCTGTTTCATTCCAACTTTGGGGGACATTTGGTAATCCTTAGGGTTTTAGTGTGTAATGTACAGACAGAACCCTCCAGTGAAGCAGAATAGATTTCGGGCTTATTATCTCATTAAAGGGCAATGAATAAAATTAATGCAGAAAGTAAAACCACTTTCCTCAGTCTTATTTATCTTTTGCAGCAGTATGATTGTAGACTTTCTGAAATCAGATAGTGCCATTTATATTAAGCCTATGTCACTGTCCTGGGGCAACCTGCCATCTGAAGAATAGATGTCATTCCCCCTTGTACCAGACTATTTTGCATCTGCAGCTGGATTGCAGGGCGGGGGTGGAGGGCAGGGAGAAGAGGAGAGGAAGGCCTAAGGAGAGGGCTCTTGTTCTTAGAAGGACTGGAGCCAGCCAGGGAACACTGAGTGGAGAGGAGGAACCTTAGAGTTGTCCCATTTTCAGTTTCTATGGAATTTCTAGGACTATTTCCTTAATAGGTGGGGAGCACTACTTTTGGTGGCTGCTACCTTTCTTCCTGGGACAGTTACTCACCTTACAGGTGAGCTTGCTCAGCCCTACTTGGTGAATAAGGACCTGTCATTCTCGTTCTCTCTCCAGTTCCGGCTCTTCCTCCTGAATTGATGACTAAGCTGAGCCATAAGGTAGAGGTAAATTCTTCTAGCAAATGATACCCACTTTAAAACACTCACAGAGAGGTATTTAATATGTCTCTGTTAGCTTATAAACAGACAGGATTCTAGCTTTTCAGCTATTGAAAAACCTTTAAACTGTAAACGTGTGCTCAGTCAGGCCTTTTGCACACATGATTATGGGAAGTGGAAAAAGATGGTTCTCTTATGCTTTATCATCATATCACTAATACTGTGGTGGGTGAAATGCTTCATAAGTAGCTCAACAAGTGACGAGGGTTAAGTGGTCCAGGAGTGCAGTCTGATTGCACGTGGGGGGTTCTTTTATTTGGTGTCTGCTTCTATCTGACATCTGAAACAGAAGCATTGTTGGCAAGAACTATCTGACCAAAGGACCCTATCAAATCCAATTGTGGCCCCAGTCATGGCCAACAGCCAGCAGTTCAGCTACACACAGGTGCTGAATAGGTTGTGTCCTAAAATTTCTTTTGTTGATTAACCTTTTAGAACACAAAGTGCATTGTGGCATAGAATGATGTCAGTGAGCTGTGCATGGCATGTTTCAGATGGTCAGGGCCCATTAGTGGGTCAGGGCACCAGTGCTGGTACTACCAGCATTGAAAAGAGGAGGGAGGAGCTGCAGAATTGAAAACTTGTCAGGTAGATTCCTGTGGGAGGGATTGTTTGGTGATACTGTTGCAGTTTAAAACCCATCCCGTGCTCTACTCAGATGAAGCAAAAAAAGACTGTGTCGGCCTTGGGTTAAATGCCAGCCATTTACCATACTGTTGCACTGTGGCATCAGGCAAGTTGCTTAACCTGTCTGAGGCTCTGTTCTGTCATATTCAAAATAGGGCTGTTTTGTTGAGGTAGGATTAGAGATGAAAGAGAATATATTAAAATCAATATAATAGGTGATTATAGGATGATGCATTAGAATTAGAGCTTTTGTGCACCTGGTACAGAGTGACCTCCCTATAAACCATGATCATTGCCTGTTTTTACTCCTAGATGGTATGTATATAAGCAGTCCTTAAAGTTATTGCTATAAAACAGTATAACTAAAACATGAACTAGTTAGTCTTCCCAGGAGTGGAATTTATTCAGAGTAGAATTTATTCAGTGTTCTTGACGTTTAGAATGTGCCATTTCACATGATCTAGGAGATCTTTGATTTTACCCTAAATTATTCCTGTGCAGTTGAGACATCAATCTTAATTTTCCCCCATGAAGTGTGAAGAGCGTTGTAAATTGCTGAGGTCTCTCAGCTGTCTGTTACGTCCCTCAAGACTGTTAAGTGTGGAATTGCTTTCCAACTTCTATTTCAAGTTGTGTGTTTCGTCTAAAAAAACAAAGGTTTTTTTCTTTTCTTTTTTTTTTTAAGTAGTAGTAATTTTTTTTAAGTAGTAGTAGTTAAAACTTTTTCCTGAACTTCATCGTCTCTACATGATTCCATATTAAGCTTCCTTCTTACCACCTCTGTGCTGCTGTCCCCCTTTCGAGGAGCTGCGCCAGCAGTGAGACTCCTTTTGCTTGACTGCACTTTAGAGCGGCTGCTGCATTCACTGCCTTGAGGATCCATTAAAGTTGTCATCAAAAGCAGGGTCAAAACTCAAACCCCAGCCCTGCCGAGAGCTGTTGAGGCTTTTGGCAGGTTATTCAGCCTCTCTTCTCGTCTGTGGAAATACACTTGTGACCTTGTGGTGACTGTTTTGAGGAGAAGCAGCATCAGGCAGGTTGCTTGCCACGAAGGCTCCACGGCCTTTTCTGCCCCTCTTGTCCTCCCAGGCTTCAGCCCTGTGCTCTTGGGAAGACCTAGCCCCTCCACCCAGGGGGCAGCCAGCTTCAGTGCAGCCTGCAGTCCTGTCCCAGCAGCCACACCTGGGTGCTCCTTTCTGCTCCCTCCCTCCTGTGAGCTGGGCCACCTCCTCCAGAGGCCTGCGCTGGCCCTCCCCCCGCACAGGCTTTGGCTTCTTCCAGCAGCCTGACAACCTGCGACACTTCTCTCCTTCAGAAGACCTCCCACATCCCAGCTTGCCTCCTCTCCTGAGGCTTCTTGGTAGTCACCACCCCCTCTCTGGCTGCACACTGGGTCCTAGCTGTGGTGTCCCCACGTCCCTGAGCTGGTTCCTCCCCAGGCCTCCAGTGGCCCCCCCTGCACATAGCCTTCCCGTCTCACCCGCTTGCTTGCTCCACTGACCTTCCTGAAGCAGTGTTTTCTGGGCTTCCGTGACACCTGCTTCCTAGTTTTGTGTCCCATCTTTCAGCCATACTTCCCAGGCCCCCACGCATGCTCCTCCCATCAACGTGATGGTTCGATGTTGGTGACTCCGGGGTTCAGTCTGAAGAATTCTTGTTCTGTGCATTCTTCATTCGCAATTCTGCCTTTTCTCAGGGCTCAACCCCCTTCACACATCAGTGATTTCCAAAGATCCTCTCTATCCACCCCACATTTCTTCTGGATGTTTCCTAGTACCTCAGAGCCACCATCCACCTTCCCCATTCCTAAGTGTGCCCCACTCTCATGTCTCCAGGCCCTAAAGGGTATAACCCAGGCTGGGACTCCAAGGACTGTCCTCCCTTCTGACTTTTTCTCGACCTCCCCACCTCTTTCATCTGACAGGAGCCACCAGCTTTCTCAGGTTATTTATTGCACTGACTTCCTGCTATCTCCCCAGATCGTAGTCAGGAGGGCATCTGATCATGAATGCCTCCTGACGAATCCTTGGGAGACGGGCACTGCACTTGGCCTAGTGCCCTCGGCCCGTCTCTCCCCCATACCTCAGGCTTTTCTGCTTCCTCTCTGGGGTTGGCCATCATGGTCATTTGGTTCTTGGGTCCTGACTGTGTGGCCTACCTCAGGCTTCTCACTTCATATTCCTTGGGCCTGGAACACAACTCTTCACCTTCAGTGTTTTCTATAGTGCTGTTCTCCCAACTCCCAAGTCCTAACAAAAACCTTAGCGTCTTTCCTTAGGGAAGCTGTCCTTGTGTCTGGGCTTGATCAGTTCCCCAGGAGACACTCCAGCACAGCTGCTTCCCCCTCAGCTCCTGCTGCTGGTCTGCGCACCTTCCCTCCTTCCCTGCCTCCCTCCCGGGGAGCACAGGACTGAGCCCCATTGTGTAGATCCAGAAGATGGTCTGTTTGTTCACGAGTGAGTGGATAGATGGATAAGTGAACAAGTGAGAGTTGAACATATTTATTTGTAATGCAGTTAGGATAGTTCTTAACATATAGTAAGCACTTAATATTGGGAGCTTTATTTATTTTTAATTGACTTTTCAGCTTGTAACCATGCCATGAAACAAAAAAGGAAAACACCAGTCTGGTTAATGGCAACCATGCTCCTTAATGATGTCATTCCTTAAATGCTGAGGCAGTGGCCTGGGCCAGCTCCCTGTCAGCCCTTCACTATTTATTGGTACTCTCCTCCTGCCCTGCCCATGTCAGGACCACACTTCTCACCCTGACTCTTGCCCACGGTGCTCCCCACAGCCTTGCCTTTTCCCCTCACCTCCTCCATAGCCGTAGTGGGCTTCTTAAAGGCAGGGAATAGCTCTTCTGTTCTGCCACACCCAGGACCCAGCACAGAACCCAGAGCCAGGGTTTGTTGAATGAATGAGATGAATGTTTCAAAAGCAGACGGTGGTGGTGTCAGGAGGGGAGGTGTCAGGAGAGGTGGTGTCAGGAGAGGTGGTGTCAGGAGAGGTGGTACAAATCAATTGGCTATTTTAGTCTGAGTAAAAATTTTAAAAATTATACTTCATTTTTCATTTTATACTTGTCCAGACTTCTAGATTACATTCAAATCCTAAATAATAGGGGTATTTCCATGAGTGAGGCAGGCCCAAGGTCTGCCAGGCACCTCACTTCTGTCACGTGGCAGTGTATGGAATCAGCACGTCTGTGGCTGTCTGGCTTTGCTGGACATGTGTACTCTTGGTTTAAGAGCAGTCACATCATTGGTTAAGCATCTCCTTTGTCCCAAGCTCTGTATTAAAAACTTTGCATGATACTCTGTGCCCTTCCCAACAACTTGGTAAAGTAGGTAGAGATGCCCATTTAGTGGATTAAGAAACAGAGGGCCAGGCAGACATGTCACACAAACTAAGATGGGGCAGGGTTGGCACCCTGGCCAGGGCGGCCTCAGCACCCGTGGATTCCCATTTGATTTTGTGACCTCCCTTTGGTAGGATTTAAGTAATTACGCTTCTCCGTTATCCTCATGCCAGCCTTTGTCCACTATGAAGGACTATTTTCTCTGCCATGTCCTTGGCCTTCATTAGAGACTTGTAAGGTGAGGTAAGACATGGGAATAGTGGCCTGTTGTTACTTAGTTGAGAGGGGTGACGTGGAGAGAGCAGAGGCAAGGCAAGGCGTGACTTGTCATAAGTGGCAGAACCAGGTTACACCTTTGCCTGGCTCTTTCGACCGCCAGTGTGATTTCTCTCAGCTCTTCCCTGAAGTGGCCATGGCAATGGTGGGGCCCCATGAGTGGGGTGTGTGCATGGCCGAGGCTGTGAACGCTGTTCACTGCTCTTGTTCTGATTGCCAAGCCTGTTGCCTGCCTCTCACTTCTTTCCTTCAGGGGCCTCCTGTCTGTTGAGCTCCTGTGGCACCTGAGAGCGCAGAGTAAAGGAGTGAACCTGGTCCCTTCCTGCCTGCCTTCATGTCCCTCCAGGGAGCTTGGATTGCTTTCATTGCCTTAGTTTTCACTCTTTCAGCCTCAGTATTTTTTTTTTAAAAAAAGAGTTCTTTGTTGGAGAAACACCCACAATGTGAAAAATATGAAAGGAAGAATCAGGAACGAGGAATCACAAGCCCTCAGTCCAAACCATGTGGCTGAGGCCAGTGCAGCCTCACGGAACTGTGCTGCCTGTGAGTGGCAGTGGTCTGTCTCTTCTCCATGTTGCTTCGCAGCTCAGGTGTGGTGATGCACTCCGATGGTTATTGCCCGAGGGAAGCCCCTGTTTAGAACCAGTGCCTCTTGTTCCAGTCCAGTCTCTGTTCACACACCAGGTTCCAGCATGGAGTTTCTAGATGAAATCCTAGCAGATACTTGTTCTGGTTTCTCAACAGACATAACAACTGTGCTTCTTCCCTCCACTCCTCCCATCCCCATATACTGAGTTCCTGCCAAAACGGCAGGGTAGATCCCATGTGCTGCAGCAGGAGCAAGCCTGGCCCTTCCCTCACAGAACAGCTGGCTCTGCTGGGGAGACAGACAAACTGACCTGGGAAGACAGAAGGGAGGTACGCAAGATCGTCGAAGGCCCTGTGCATTGGGCCAGGACTAGCACTTCACCTGGAACACTCTTGCAGATGTCACTGAGGAGGATGCCTCCTGGCAGCAGAGGGTTGGATGGAAGGCTGCCCCTTCCTGGGTGATCTGTCCTCCTTGACCTGTTTGAGTACCTTGGAAATGTCTGTACTATGTGTCTGGAAGATCTGATTTTTGCAGGCACTGAGTGTCTGCCTAGTACTTGGATGGGTTGATGGGGAATAACATCCCTCTCAAGTCAGGAAAATATCCATCGTGACCAACAGGATTGGGTGTTTTTGCATTGCTTTGTTTTTAACTCCTTTCTTTAAAAGTTTTAAAGTTGGGCTGGGGATGTGGCTCAAGTGGTAGCGCGCTCGCCTGGCATGCATGCGGCCCAGGTTCCATCCCCAGCACCACATACAAACAAAGATGTTGTGTCTGCCGAAAACTAAAAAATAAATGTTTTTTTTAATATACCAACTTCTTATTCAGGTTTAATTCAACCATATGTCTGTTGTTACAGAGATGAAGGTAGATTTTATTTTGAAAACTCTTCCAGTTGCTGTCGTTAAAACAAACACAAATAATTGGACAGAGGAGCTTCTGTGGCAGTGTGGGAAGAGCCTGTTTAAATAATTTGAACATTCATCGTTAATCACCTAATAAAAAATAAATATTAAAAAATTCTCTCTCTCCAAAATTCTCTCTCGCTCTCTCTTAAAAAAAAAAAAGATTTAAAGTCAATTCAAGCAGTGTCCTCTGGGAAGTCTTTCCTGACTTGATTTAAAAAAAAAAAGTTTTAAAGTTGTAAAAAATCAACAGAATTTGTGGTAAAGCCCTCTATTCTCTTGCATGGTAAAGTTGAAGAAGCACCTAACCTGTTGTAAACCCTAACCCAATCAGAATTGTATGGGATATGAGAAAACTTTTGTGTTTGATATATTTAAGTAAGCAAACACACACACACACACACACACACAAAATACTGGGTTTCTCTCAGGGATGAGGTACAAACCAGAACGACAGCCAGATGTGGTGTGGCCCAGGCAGGTAGCTTAGGAGAGTGAGAGATCGAGGTGCAGGCATCAGAAGCTGGCCCTGTCCACCTTGACAGACTCTGGCAAAGGGTAGTTGGGCTTGGTTCTGCACGTGTCACCCTGGGGGTGGTCAGCACACACCCCTGCTGGTGTTTACACATAACTCGTGTGGAGAGATGGACAGACTTTCTGATGCTCCCGCAGGCAGATGTATGTTTGTGTCACCTCCAGTGCTGCCATCAGAGATTCTGCCAGGCTGTGTGGTGTCTTGAAGAGGTTGTAGGATTTGGCCTGGATCCCAGCCTAAACACTTGTAATCTTTTTTGGGGAGAGGGAGGCAGGTACTGGGGATTGAATCCAGGGGCCCTCTACCTCTGAGCTATATCCTCAGCCCTTCTTATTTTATTTTTGGGACAGAGTGTCCCTAACTTGCCAGGGCTGATCTTGAACTTGTGATCTACCTGCCTCACCCTTCCAAGTTGTTGGGATTATAGGCATGCACCACTGCACCTGACTGAACACTTATAATCGTCGGGACCTTGGCATAGGCACTTCTTGCCTCAGTTTCCTTATCTGTAAAGTCAAGGTAATGCTTCTTGGATTTTCTGTGGTTGGCAGAGTATCTAATAAATACCTCTCTTTCTGGAAACCACTGTATTAATAAGAATAGAGGCTGTTCCCTCAGGCAGAACTTGATATTGGCTGAATTTAACCATTGCAACAAAATCCAGGACTAATGGTGAGTAACTGCCTCCGTGGTTCCTAGTGTCTCCCCACCTACCCCAGTGATGCACTGACTCCAGCAGTCTGAGAATGAGACTGCAGCACTGCCCTTAGCAGCCGAGGAGGACCAAGAAGTGGCATGTTCACAACTGCACCCGCTTACACCCATGTGGCATTCAGGGGCTCTGCTTGTGGAACCTTAGAGTCATTGAAACAGGAGTAACTTGGCTGGTCTTAACGAGACCTTCTAGCTTAGTCTGAATTGGAAATGGTCCTTAGTAGCTGGACCTGGTAGACAATGGCAAACCTAGACATGCTGTTTGCTTAAAACTTAATGGAGGGCTAGAGTTGTGGCTCAGTGGTTGAGTGCTCACCTAGCATGCATGAGGCACTGGGTTCGATCCTCAGTGCCACATAAAATACAATAAAGATTAAAAAAAAAAAAAAAAACGTAATGGACATCTGTGAAACCACCCCTCCCCCAAAAAACAAAAGCATGGCTTATCCCTATGCCATTCTGCTGCCGCCAGGGGCAGCCCCTGGTCTAAAATTTGTGCCCATCATTCATATTTGCTATCCCTCCCTCACTTCCCCCAATATGTAGTATGTCCATATTTGTATTTGTTTTTGAACTTGATTTTTTTAAAAAAGGGACTCCTAGAATTTGCACTTCTCACCCATCATCACATCACTGAGTTCCATGCATTTTATTGTACACAGTTGTCACTCATTTTTATTTTCTCCTGTGTGGCGCTCCATTGTGTGAACTATCTACAGCTTATCTGTGCCCCTGTTGAGGAGGACCTGGATTGCTTCCTCCCTCTGTCTCTTCCTCACTTTTGGCTGTGATAATCAGTACTATTTTGAAAACTCCTGTATTTATCTCATTACACTCATATGTTGGGGTGATCTAGATGTGTGGACCTGCTGAGTCATGGGTGGAGTGTGTAATGCTCAACTTCAGGTGAGAACACTAGATTGTTTTCCACATCCCAATGGATGGTATTTATCAGTCTTCTAAATTTTTGCCAGTGCAATAGGAATAAAATGTTAGTTTGTTGTGCTCCTAATTTGTTAGTACCTGAGGTTGAGCATCTTGCCATATTTCTTAGCTTTTCATGCTTCCTTTGTGAAGATGCATGATTTGCATGTTTTTTACCTATTTTCCTGTTGTTTCCTTACTTATTTGTAGAAAATGTATTCTGCTGCTGATCTTTGTCAGATGAATGTCGTGCTAATATCTTCTCCCAGTTTGTAAATTCACTCTCTTTAAAATGTCTTCTGATGGATGGGAGTTTTAATATTAATATAGCCAAGCTTCCTGATCTTTTCTTTTATGCTTAACCTTTTTGTATCTTTATAAATTCTTCCCAACTTCAAATTCGGAAAGATATTCACTTACATTTTCTTTTTAAGTTTCAAAGTTTGCTTTTGACATTTAAGTTCTTCATCCATCTGGAGTGGATTTTTGGCCTGGTATGACTAAGAATCCAATTTCATTTTTTTTCCTATGGATAAACAATTTTTCCAGCTCTTCATTTTTCTAGGCTGTTCTGTCAAAAATCAAAGTTTCACAGATGTATAATTCAATTTCTAGGCTCTTACTTCAATGCTGTTGGCCAGTTTGCTTATCTCTGTCCCCTTACTACACAGTCTTAATTACTGCAGCTTCACAGTGAGCTGTCTGATTTGGTAAGAAAGGTCCCTTCCTATTCTCCAGAAATTTCTTGGCTATTTTTGACCCCTTTGTTCTTCCATTTAAATTTTAGAATCCATCTTTCAGGTTCCTCAGAATAGTTGAGTTATAATTTGCATGTAATAAAATAACTGTATTTGTAAAGCTCACTGTTTTAGCAAATACAAGCAGCAATGTAACCACCACCACAATCAAGATGTAAACTCTTTCATCACCTCCCCAAATTCCCTGATAGTGTTTGAGGTTGGCATCCTTTCCCTGTCCTAATTGTAGTTCCTCACAACTGTGGCTCTTTCCTGTTGAGATTTTTTAATCTTAATTTTTATTTTTCATTTCCACAAAAATGTTGTCATATTTTGCCAGAGTTGTACTAAATCTGTAGAACCGTTGCAGACTATGTTAAGTCTTTCTGTCCATTAACATGATGCATCTGTCAACCTAGCTGGAAAGACTTTATAAAACAGTTCTTGATTTATAAAAACAACAACAACAAAAAACCTAAACACTTAAAGTAATTCTTTAAAATTCTGAATACAGGCGCTGGGGTTGTAGCTCAGTGGTTGAGTGCTTGCCTCACATGCATGAGGCACTGGGTTCAATCCTCAGCACCACCAAAAAAAATAAATAAATAAAACAAAGATATCGCGTCCATCTACAACTAAAAAAAAAAAAATGTTTTTTAAAAAAAATAAATAAAATTCCTAATACAGGAAGCATTTTTTTTTAAAGAGAGAGAGAGAGAGAGAGAGAGAATGAATCTCTTAATATTTATTCTTCAGTCTTTGGTGGACACAACATCTTTGTTTGTATGTGGTGCTGAGGATCAAACCTGGGCCGCTCGCATGCCAGGAGAGCGCGCTACTACTTGAGCCACATCCCCAGACCAGGAAGCATTTTATATGACAGTCATGAACCTCAATAAACAAAATACTGTTAAATACCCAGCAGACAGATACTTGGCAGTATTTTGATGTTTTTCAAAATATCCATGTCTATATCTACATCTACATATTTCTCACGTGTTGGCACTAAACCAGCTTCACTGCTTACCTACAAGGCCTCGGCCAGCTGTTTAGCTTCTCTGGTGCTCAGTCTCTTTCTTGTGTGACCACTGGAGCATTCCTCCCTTGGGGTTGGGCTTTCCTGATGATTGAATGCCATGCTGTGTTCAGATTATCAAGAGACAATGGCCCAGGCAAGTGGAGCTGGGAGTGGGCAGGGTCCTTACGTGGAAGGAGCTGCCTTGCTCGTCCACAAGGAAACAGGGTGGACTCCCAGTGTGTTTGGTTCCCCAGTGGCTTTGACAAAGTGGCAAGATCCACAGGAGGCCTTGAATCATTTCCCTGACGAATTTGGAGAAGGTTAGAGTTACAGAGCAGCCTGCTTCATGCTGCTTCTAACAGGCAAGCTGGACCTGCTAGAGGACACAGTTGACGGCCAATTCATTTTGCTGATTCATCCATTACAGGCGTGGCTTTGAGCCAGAGCTTGGCTTCTAGATTAAAGGCTGTGAGCTGCAAAGCTGCTGGGACTTGAAGGAATGCTGGTAAATTATTGCCATGTGAAGGCCAGCAGTGAAAAGTGGATTGTTATTTGTTTCCCCTTTTAAGTGATCCTTTTTCCAAATGTTCTCAGATAAATTCCCTCACCACGTTGGTGAGTTGTTTGTGGCGTTTGTCCCTGGGGCTGGGAGCAGAGTGATTAGAAACAGTCGGATACCATGGAGGGGACCATCATGGCTCCTTTCCGACCTGTCATCACCTTTGCTGTCCTGGGAATGTTGACCCAAGCCCCTCTTTTACTTGGTAATCCAAATGAAACTTGAGGTTTTTACAAGGATCGTTACAAGTGCCATCCTTTGGGGGTATGCTTCAGGATAGTCCTCTCAGATCTGAGAAGGAGATTTAAGAGGAAGATGCAGGAGACTCCTTTGCCAGCAGTTGGTGCAAACTGTCAGAGTGATGGTGGGACTTGAGGGGACCCCAGGGTCTCACTGTGTCAGTGAGTTGCTCACTTCTAGATCTGGCTGCCTTCACCATTTCGCCCCCTGTGTGGAAGGGCATGTTATTCCAAGCACAAGCTCAGGCTCTCTGCTGTGGGAGACTCTGCATAGCGTGAGCTCTCCCTAGTACCTCGAGGAGTCTTTCTTGTTTCATCTTTAACTGTAGCTCTGTTTCTGGCCAGCACTAATATTGGTCAGGGAGAAGGCAGGCTGCTCTGCACCTTGCTTCACAGATCTCAGAGTCTAATTGGTAGGAAAATAGGTTTTATTCAAAGCCAGGTTTGAAGGAAGATAGAAGAAAATTTTTTGTTTAAAAAATTTCCATGTTTGGGAAGCTCTGGAGAAAGGAAGACTTAAAATAAAGGAGAAGAGATGTAAAGTGAGACAGAAGGCAAGAAGATTTGGTTAGTCTGTGCTGGA
Source organism: Marmota marmota marmota (assembly GCF_001458135.2). Classification (NCBI taxonomy): domain Eukaryota; kingdom Metazoa; phylum Chordata; class Mammalia; order Rodentia; family Sciuridae; genus Marmota; species Marmota marmota. The sequence goes on along the minus strand of NW_026000185.1, from coordinate 10,721,911 downwards.
CAGGCCTGGGCAGGGGGACAGCCTCCGTCTCAGCTGCTCTGGCACCAGCGGGCCAGGGGTTGCAACCTTGTTAGACTTTACTCTAAGCACAAGGAAGTTGCTCTCAATTTTAGTTGAGGAGTCCTTCGTTTTAGTCTGTTCAGAGTAAATATTTGAAAAGTACAGCAGACTGAGTGAAAATTTGTTTTAAAGAAGTAGGACACACACACACACACACACACACACCCGTCTTTGTTTAGATGGCTAAATATTTGGGGCATGGCAGTTCGCAAACCACCATGGTGCTCGGAAGTTTAGTCATATCTGGTCCAGTGGAAGATGAAAAAGTATCAGGTGTTGGACAGGTTCCAATATCTGTCCTTCCCTTGGATTTAAGGTCCCCAGCACACTGGAGTCTCTTGTCCACTTCTGATATGCTCAGAGTCTGCCTGCTACCTGCATTCATTCAGGTAACATTTATTGAGACCCACTGTGCACCAAGAGCTTTGTAGGTGCTGGTGTGCAGATTCCCAGGTACCAAGACTGCCACCATCAGCATGACCAGGCCCTTAGCATCTCACTAAGCCTGGGGAATAAAGTGATAGTGGCCAGGAGAGACATGCCCAAAACGCATGAGCCAGAGCCAGTACCAGCACACAGACACAGGTGCCTGTCCACCCATGGGCCTGCCACCAGTTCTCACTCCGACACTACCAATGTGTTCTGTCCACCAGCCTCAGAGGAGGGGTCAGCATGGGATTAGAACACACTGGACCTGGCCTGGGCTGGGGGTGTGACCCAGTAGTAGAACACTTGCCTAGCTTGCGCAAAGCTTGGGTTCCTTCTGCAACACTGCGAAAACAATAAATGTCTGAAGCATTTACATTCAGAGGGGCATCAGCTCTGGCTTGCAAGTTCTCCTGCTAGCCAGAGGCACAGTGCAGAGAGGGGGTGGACTTTAAGAGCAAATGGGGAAAGAGGCATGTCTCAAGTACTGTGGAGGCATCTGGAATTTGCAGAGTCCAAAGTGAGATGCAGAGCAGCAAGAAGGGCCCCCAGCAACAGGAGTGGAGAAACTTGGTTTTGTGTCCTGGCAGTGCCATTTTCCCAGGCTGTGGCCTGCAGCAGATCTCTGACCTTTATGACCCTACTTTCTAATCAGTAAGAATGATTCCTCCCTGACAAGAATCCACAAGATATGCAAATCACAGGGCACATATTTGACCATATTTGACACAGTGGTCACCACTGTAGTCTTTGTAGCTTTTTTCTTCGTGTCTGTTTTTAACAAAATAGTGAGGACTTACAGTTTTTATCTAGTGGTTTTGTTTATTTTTATTTTCTTAACTCTGAATATGAATAATTTCCAGGGGGTCATGCTAGCTGCAAATATTTGGAAAGTTAGTGTTCTGTTTATGTCATTCCAGGTCTTTGCATTGTGTGAATCACCTTCATACTGTGAGGGAGGTTGGGAAACAAGGACTCTCCCTTTTCTCCAGACGAGGAAGCTCAGATTAGAAGGGTTTTCAGGACATACCCAAAGTCACATGTCTTCTAAGTGAGCAAGGACAGAGTTCAGACATGAGCTCAAGGCTCCTTTGGTCACCTCAGGCCACATTTCCTATGTGACAACCTCATAAAGATTTCCTTTTCTTGTAGCTGTCAATACCAGCAAATATGCAGAAAGCTATCGGATCCAGACCTATGCTGACTATGTGGGGAAAAAACAGGACGAGAAGCAGAACAAGAGAAAGTGGACAGAGGATGGTTGGAAGGAGGTGGAGAGAAAGCGGCTGAGCACTCAGGGTTTGTCCCACCCGCTGCAGAGCCACTATTACCACCCCAACAGGTGAGTGTGCCTGCTTGGGCTGTTTGGGCTGAATCATCCAGCAGTATCTCTTCTTGTGCTTCCTTTAGGGTTATAAATAAGAAATCTGACTTTGAGAGTGGTCCCCCGCCCCCTCTTATCACATAGTGTCAGAAGTGACTACTACTTTAATTCCTTAGATTTGAGAGAACAACTTGTAGGCCATGGCTATTATGGCTGACCCTCACAAAGCAGGCAGTATGTATCTTTTTCACATTTTAGGGGTAAGGAAAATGTGGCTTTGTGACTTCCCTACCAATAAAGTGAGAGACCAGAATTAGAGCTGAGCTCTTCTCATCCAGTTTCTTCCTCCTCCCAGGGCTCCATGTTGCCTCTGCCTGTGCTTCTGAGGTCTTTCCAGATCCCACCTGAGTGTGTGACACACACTCCTTAATCACCATGATCCTACCCTCAGAGGAAAAACGCTGGCAACATTTGCTGTCTTTGTGAAAGTGTGAAAAATAGGAAGCAGGAAGAATATTCATATTCATTGTGGCAAGTCATAAGTTGTAAGCCATAGTCCCGACACCCAGAAGCAATCACTGTTAATATTTTAGATTGCCCTCCATACTTTTCAAGTGATTTTTTTTTAAGGAATTTACAAAATCCAGATATAATGAAGATATAATAAAATACATAGGTCTTAAATGTTCAGAGTTTGTTAGCTGTATACACCCATGTAACTACCACCAAAACAAGACAGAAGTTTCCATCTCCTTCAGAAGTTTATTTATGCCCCTTTTCACACAATTCCAAATCACCACTACCCTAAGTAACCATTTTTTAATTCATACCACTGTAGATTAATTTTACTTATTCCTGAATTAAAGAAAAAAAAGAATCATGATATTGTTAGGCTTTTAAAATTTGTTTTCAAATTCATCCTTGCTCTTGCATATATTGATAGTTTGTTATTTTTTTAAATTGGTGAATAGTATTCTGTTGTATGAATAGACAGCATTTATTTTCTGTGTTCTCTTCTGGACATTTAGATGGTTTCTAGTTTGGGGCTGTTATAAATAAGGCTACTGAACACTTTTGTAAAAAAAAAATATGTGTGTGTATGTGTGTGTGTGTGTGTGTGTATGTGTTATTTATTTATTTATTTATTTATTTATTTATTGGTCAGTATATGTTTTCATTTCTCCCAAGTAAATAGCTGGGAGTAGAATTGTTGATTTTATAGGATGTTTCATATTTAGCTGCTCCTTAAATTCATAAGAACAAAGTGTGTTTTATTGTCCCCCAGTGTTGTTAGAGTTCCAGTTACTCTGTATCCTTGTCAGCATTTAGTGCTTTCAGCCTTTTTGTTTGAGCCATTTTAGAGGAAATGAGATGGAAGTCCATTATGGTTTTAGTTTGCATTTCTCTCTTGACCATCTTTTTTTTAAATATTTTTTTAGTTGTTGATGGACCTTTATTTAATTTATTTATATGTGGTGTTGAGAACGAACCCAGTGCCTCACACATGCTAGGCAAGTGCTGAGCTACAATGCCAGCCTGACCATCTATTTTTTATGGTGCTGGGAATCCAACCCAGCTGTTGGAGCTGGCAGGTCGCTCAGGGGAAGAGGGCTTGCCCATCCTATACAAGACCCTGGGTTTGGTCCCCAGCACTGCCAAGAAAAAAATAAAAAATTTATGTTTTAATGTCACTTGTTTGTGGTCAGACTACAAACTCAATAAGTGTTTAGGTCTGTTTTATTTTTACTTTCAGGGATTACACTTTAGAATTTAAATTTGCTTTGTAATTATGTAAAACAATTATTTAGTTCCAGAGACAGGTCTACTGAACAAGGCATATGTAGGAATGCCCACTTCTTACTTTGCCCTCTCTGTCTTGATTTCTGCGTCCCCTATAGGAACCAATTTTCCTTGTTTTTAGTGATGACATGTTCACCCTCACATTGGCTGGATACCTAAGAACACCCCACACATGCTGTTCTCTGTCGTGACCCTGGGAAATCTCTGTCTCTGCTTCTAGGAAACTGATTCTCTCTACTTGGAGGGGCTTTAACATTCCTTAGCCTCTTCAGTGAAACATACTCAGCAGCTATGTCTGGCTGTTTGAATTCTTTGCACTATTAACCCAATAACAAGTCAGATGCTTTGTGAAAAAATCACTTATGACTAGTGCTATAGTTCAGACGAATCATAATCTTTCACCTTTTCTCATCTTTTTTATTTATTTCATTTCACGCAGTATGTTCTTGTATGGACATAGCAGAGTTTGGTAGATTTCTTATCTCATGTCCTGTCAGTGTGAAGCTCACTGATAGACACCATGCTTTCCAGAATATCCAGAGTCTGTCGTGAAAAGCAAGGGAATACTCATGTTTATTTGGCAGATTCTTCTTTCCACGCTGTGTTCTAGATGCTTTTCACCATTTTATCTTATCTGCATAACAGCTTAGCAAAACCCATGCTGATATAATACTCCTCATTCATATGAGAAAGTGGAGTCCCAGTGAAGCTAAGAACTTAGCTCCAGCTACCTAGGATTCTAACTCAGAGGCATTTTGGATCCATGACACTGTGTATTCAGATACTCTTAGATTCTGGCATGTTCACACCCAAGTCTGCAGGCTTGAGAGATCTCTCATTTTAATAAATTATGTACTGTTTTATAAAAATTCAAACCAACAAACAAAAAATTATGGTAAAGAAAGCCTCCAAATTTCAGTCTTTGAGAGAGGACTTAGATGTCCAGTAACGCAGACCCCCTATGTAAAATTGTTTGGTTTGAAACTCTTGAAAAGGGAGAAAGGAGCCTGGGATGCACAGGCTGGCACCAGCCATTCTGAACTGCTATCCTTCTGCACGCGCAGCACTGGCGTCCTTGGTGGAACCCAGTCTTGGTCCTTGGTGGGTGGGCTGATTGGTTTTCAGTGGTGGAACCGTTCAGAGAACAGTGTGGTAGGGCAAGGAGGGGTGTTGAGGCTGGGCATCCTGCAAGGGCAGTGGCAGAGGACTGGAGGGAGGTGCAGTAGGAGCCACCATTGGGTTTCAGAGAAGCCACCATGGGAAGTGGAGAGGCTCTGTCTCCTGTGTCTGTAAGGTTCACTGAGTCAGAAAGTACAGTGCTGAACCCTGAGGGGGCTCAGGAGCATCCTCAGCCCTCTTCAGCCGACCAGGAAATGTGGAAGCTTGCTCCAGCCATGGGCCAGGTGCCTTGGACGCAGCTCTTCCTGCCCCCTTTCGCTCTTCCTCACGGACGTGGGCTAGGTCTGATGATCTTTCAAAGGGCTGAGGTGGCTTCAGACTGGAGGAGGGGAGAACCTTCCATGCCTGTTAGAAGGACTTCTTGTTTATGTAAGTAGGGAAGAGTCACCATGGCCTCCACTCAACCTGTCTCATTCAGCTGCTTCCCTCCTTACCAGCTGAATAATGAGCAAAAGGATCAGTCAGATCTGAAGAGAGTATGTTAAGAAATTCAAATAATAGCATAAAACTAGAGTCTGGTTAATACAAAATGAAAAATTTTAACGCAAGCAGTTACTAATTAAATTGAATGATTAAACAGGAAAATTGACCTTACTATGGAATGTCCCCAACACATAAAACCCAATTTTCAGTCAAGATATAGTACAACTAGTAAGTACCATTCTGCCCCATATTCCTGGCTGGGTGTGGAGAAAGGATGAACTCATATTGGCTTTTCTTTTTCTTTTTTTTTTTAATATTTATTTTTTTAGTTGTAGTTGGACACAATACCTTTATTCCATTCATTTTTTTTTTTTAATGTGGTGCTGAGGATCGAACCCAGGGCCCCCCGCATGCTAGGTGAGCGCTCTACCGCTAAGCCACAATCCCAGCACCCATATTGGCTTTTCTTTACTTTTCCTGAATTAGCAGATCAGGACACCATTGCTGCCTTTCAGAGGGGATATTTGAACTTGATTCCTGAGAATAACCTAACACACGAGAGATGCAGACAACCTGGATAACCAAAACCAAAACGTGGTATATACACAGTGGAATATTACGCACTCTTAAAATGAAGCAAATTCTGACGGACTACAACATGGGTATACCTTGAAGGCATTATGCCAAGTGAAATGAGCCAGTCTACAAAGACAAGTAGTGTGTGGTTCACTTAAATGAGATGATTAACTGAGTAAGGTTCACCGAGACAGAAAGTATAGTGCTGGCTGCCCTGAGCTGGGAAGAGGAGCGTATGGGGAGTTGTTTAACGTGCTGTATCTTGCAGGATGAAAAGAGTTCTTGAGATTGTACGACAGGGTGAATGTGCCTGGCCTAGTGGTACTCACCTGTAATTTCAGCAACTCGGGAAGCTGAAGCAGGAGGATCACAAGTTAGAGGCCAGCCACAACAATTTAGTGAGGTCTTAAGTAACTTAGTGGGACCCTGTCTCAAAATAAAAAATAAAAAATGGTGGGGAGGTGGCTCCAGGGTAGCCCCCTCAAAAAAAATTAGGGGGGGATGCAGGCAAGTTGGAATATGATGTTTTTATAGTAGTTTGGCTTGTATCCTTTCTCATGATGGTGAGACTGAAAAGAATGTTGATGAAAGTCCTAAAATAAGAATTTCAACAGAATTATTAATTATTACCCAGAAAAGTTATTGATGAATTCATAATTTTCAGTTATTCCTTATGTAGTTTATGTTTCATTTAATAAAATACCTTTTTTCCCCCTGTAGTGCTGAGGATGCAACCCAGGGCCTTGCACATGCCACTGAGCTACATCCCGAGCGCTTAAAATGCTTTTAGATCTGTTCTTTCTCTTCTCATCTGTGGTGTGGCCTGTTTACATCTGGCAACCAGAGAAATTGATTTTTAGATGAAGGCCTACTGTAATCCATCTGGATTACACAGTGTCAACTATACAGATGTTGATGGAGCACAGCTGTGAAAGCACAACAATTGTATTTATTAAAAATCATGTGAATTTTTAGGATCTGTTTATTCACATACTTAGTTTTTTGTGATGCTGAAGGTGGAGCCCAGGGCCTTGCACCTGTTGGGCAACCAAGCATTCTTACCACTGAGCTTCACACCCTGTCCTGTGTGTTTTTAGAGTTCAATTTCTACAGTTTAATTGGTTGGTTTTTTAAAAATCTGTAGTTATTTCACTAAAATTTAGGAGATTTTAGCAATGATCTAGCTTTTTTAAATTTGAAAAAAAAAATTTTTTTTGCACTCTCCAGTATAAGTCAGCATTTCCATTTAAAAGCTCCTAGAGCAGAAACTTGCAGTTTGGCACTGAGAACTTGCTCTTGCCTTGCACTTGAACGCCATGTGTCACTCAGGGTTTTATTTAAATAACATGAAACTAAGTTTAGCATCTTCTTACACTTACATGACTTTTGATGTGTTGGAATGCTTTCATGGTTTATAATGGCTGTAATACTTGGAAATTAATGTTTTCTTTCTGAGCTTCATGTTGTTTACTTGATTAACCATAATTAAAAGTCATTGTCATCTGTGTTTCTAACAACGTGTTACATTGCTCTGTACTTCATGCAAAAGTGTAATTTTTTTATAATGGTCTAATGGTGCTAGCAGTTGACACAAATTGCCCTCAGCATGCAAAGATGATAGGCAAGGGAAATTCAGTTCTTTCCATATCTGGTAACTAATCACAAAACAAACTTCCAGCTTGAGTTGCCCAAATTACATGCGTTTAGGCTGATTTCTGTATTTTTTGTAATAGTGTTATGAAATGTGTAAATCCTGTATTTTAATTGCCAGATGTAGGAATCCTTAACATTTTTCTGGCAGCTCTTTTGTTTTGTTTTTTGACACTTTATGCTTAGTAGAAATTCCGCTAGTATGTTTTCAGCCAGCAGGAACTACAGTGTGCTTGTGCCTATTTGGGGGAGGTCAGATGTGAAGGTGAAGAGTTCCTGCTGTGCCCAACCTGCCTGTTAGTGGTTCCACATCTAGGTGTTGTCTGTAGATTCGAGGCCCCACTCTGCCCATTCAGGAGTCCCTGAAACAACGTTTTCATTTCCTTCATTGCATGCTGGTACTACAGAAGCCAAATGTTTGCCAGATGGGAATATTCTAGATACTCCCATTTGTGTCTCCTGTTCCCAAATGTGAAAGATCTAAAATCTGTGGTGGATAAGTGGATGTTTATTGTATGGGTTTTTAAACTGTTCTGTACACTTGAAGTTTTCAGATTAAAGTGTTAGGGAAAAGTGGAACAGTGCCTTTTAGAACCCTTACATTCATTTCTAGTGGAGGGGGCAGTTTGGTTGGTTCTTGGTGATTTGTGGGTTCTGGACACTGAGCTCTCAGATGGCCATCCAGCAGATGGGTCACCCCACCAGGAGCCTGGACTCTCCTTTCTCACCACTTGGCTGTTAAACCCTCCTGGGCAAACTCTTCTCACTGCTTGCCCTGCCCTCTTCTCTTCCTTCATTCCTTTTCCTTGTGCTTTTCAAAGATTTGGACCCCTGTCTTTAGGGACCCTGACCAGCCTCATCTCTAGAGACAGAGACCGCCCACCTTTCTTACCTAGAACAAGGGGGAGCAGAGCAGGCAGTGGTGTTCCTCAGGAGTCTGCCACGTGCCAGGCACCGTAGCACGCACTGTCCTGTTTCATTATCTTATTTAGTCCCTGTAACAATCTGTTTTCTAATTGAGAAACTTGCTCAGAATCATACAGCCAGTAAAAGAACTCATATTTGAGCCCTCCTCTCTCATCTCCTAGATCCCTTTACGCACTTTTCAAAATTCTGTTCCCTCCACACATAATCACTCATCATCCTTCCTGGCCACTGAGATGCCTTCTGAGAACCTCCAGGCCACCTGGAGTCTTCGGGGGCTTTTTCCCTGGGGGTCTCTATGGGATGTAAAAAGAGAAAAGTTGGACATTGTTGTGTATTGATAGTAACTTCCCAGCACCCAACACATGATGTATGTGTCATTCAGAAAAACATTTAAATGAATGAACAGGAGAACCTGTAAGGCTAGGAATACATCTTCCCACCCTTTGGAAGGCCTTGAGGACTGCCTTTTTTCTTTTGAACATCTAAAGTCACGCTAAGAGGGTTTTCACTTGCTTTGCTAAAGATGAGATGGAGAGGAATAACTCCTTTCTATAATTAAACCAGTGCCTGCCTCTTGTTATTGCCTTACCTGGACTGAAAGAGCCATCAGAAGGTGGGAGTGGACCATCTGTGGAGCCTTGGAATATCTCATGTTGAAGACCATTCATGAGTGCCTTGTCACATTTTTTAAGGAAAAAGGATTTTAAAGGAAATCAGTCCCATGTGACACTGCAGATGCCAGTATTCAGACCACAGCTTTTTAAACATTGTATCAAGTGTTCTGTTTGATATACAGAATTGGGGAAATATTGTGGATGGCCATGAAGTACATTAGTTTATCATCTTAAATTAATGATTCTAAAATTTTGGGAAGGGATTGGTTTCTAGTGTATTCTGGTTAAGATTTAGCCCCAGAAGAGTCTTCACAAAGATAAAAGAAGCACGTGGTTTCTTGGTGTCAGATTTTCTCTGGGTGGGTCGTCTCTGTTCTGAGAGAGCTGAAATGACATTCTGCGTGTTCTAAGGAGACTGTCAGGTGGCACCTTGTTCTCTTGTTCTTTTGGAGGAGCCATCACATCCTGTTGATTCTTCACATCAAATTCATAGCACTAACAATGCCTGAGTGCAAGAGTGTTCATTTTGAATGGCTAAGTTGATCTTTAATGAAACCTTTAGGATTAGTTCATAGTCCTAGACTTTTCATTTTGATTGTTTTTGTGGTACTGGGGATTGAACCTAGGGGTACTCTACCACTGAGCTACATTCCCAGCCCATTTTTATTTTTTTTTATTTTGAAACAAGGTCTAAAATTGATAAAGCTAGTCTTGAACTTGTGATCCTTCTGTGTTACGTCCCATCTAGCTGGAGTTACAAGTATGCACCAGCTGGTAGTCTTCTTTTTATCCTTTGCTTCCATCCCAAGTTTCTATTATCCCTGACCATTTGGCTGCAGAGGGCATCAGATAAGGTAAATGCACTGGCAGAGAGGAACGGTTGGAGCCTTCTGGGAACCCATCTCCTTCCTTTGTCACCACTTGTGAAGTACTAGTTCACCTCCAGACTTGACCCTGCCCAGTGGACGTTATGGGATTTTCTTTCCTTCTCAAGTTGGAATTAGTGGGTTATAAGAGAAGCAGAAGGAAAATGACATTTTCCAAAGCAGTGCAATGTCTTCAGAAATTTTACACAGGATTAGGATACTGATGCTATAAGTTTTGTGGTTCTTTGGGCTTTGAGATTTTTCTTACATGTTATTTCTGATTGTAAGAGTTAACTGTGAAATTCTCTAATACCACAATACTCCAGGTGAATGAAGGTGGATTGTAGGACATTTTTGAAGAAATGTGGATGCATTCTTTTCAGGAATGGGGAGCATCTGTGCCTGTGTGAACCAGAGTGAAACCTGATGAAGTCTTGTACTTGTGGAGCTGCAGGGGACTTGGCTTTGACCTTGTCCATCCTCTGTCACTTTATAAAAGAGAACGGAGGCTCAGAGAAGCTGTCTTACACAAGGTCACCAAGCTGATGTGCAACAGAACTGTGTGGCCATATTTATTTAAAGACATACTGATTGACTGTTGGTATAGTGGTTTTTCATATATTTAGTGAATCTTCAAATTAGTCCTTGACATTATTTCCTTTTAAAATATTTTCAGTGAAATATAGGAACATTGTTTTTGAAAGCCAAATGATTTTCTTAAATTTTATAATAAAAACAGCAGTCCCCTGCTAGTCCTGTCTTGTTCCCCAGATGCAACCACTTTCAGTTATGTCTTTTGCATATTTAACTTATTTTTCCAAATAACATACTTACTGCTGCTTCTTGATTTTTCTGTTTATCTGGTGGCTTGCAAATATGGTAGACAAGATTTGGTTCTATCGCACCCACCCATCCCGGGCCACCTTCACCAGCTTCCTGCTGTTTGTCTTTTCTGCCCCCACTCCAGCCCCCAGAATTGTTCTGGCTCTTCTAGATCCTTGCATTTCCCTGTGACCTTGTACTCAGCTTGCCAGTTTATACAAGAGAGCTTGGCAGGATTTGGATTGGAATTGATTAAGGGTGTGTAGTGTGTACCTTTAACCTGTGTAGTGTTCCTCAAGTGGGGTTACACCCCTTCCTAGGAGAGTTAAGAACTTTACACTAAAACTTTACAGTGTTTTTCATCCCTGGCCCTTTTGCTGTCACGTCATGTGTAGAGGCGGTCCTACTGATGGTCTTTCTATACAGAGTGATGAGATGAGGAGCTGGCTTTGAAATGACATATTTTCTCTGCAGATTATTCTGTTGACCATGTACCTTGGACCTCTCTAAACCCACTTATTATTTCTAATGTATTTTTGTAAATTACTTTATATAAGGCCCCAGCCCTTATCACCTCCTACTTTCAGGAACCTGGGGCCTGTCATTTGCAGGGCTCTATCAGGTGAGTTGGCCATCAGTAGGACACTTAGGTTTCTGTTTCCTCCTCTATCCACGATTCTTTGGCACTTCTCCCTGCTTTTCCTGTCCAAAGAAGAGTCTGGATAAGCTGACACCCCTCCTGATGCTCCCTCTCCTGTTCTCTGCCCCAGCAGGTGTGATCCTCTCTCCGCAGATAGAGGTTGTGCTCATTTGGTCATGTCTAAAATAGTGGATTGTTTTGTTCGTTTTTTGTGGCACTGTGCCCAGCAAGTGCTCTATCACTGAGCTACAGCGCCAGCCCAATGTTTTAAAAACGGAGTTTATTTTCTGAAATGTTTCACTTCTGTTATGGGGGAAAGGGACTTGTTTTATTGTTCTTCCTATAGCTTTGATTACATTACTGATTTGATTACTAAGTCCTTTCATTGAAGTCAAAGGTAAATTTTAGTGGAAAAGTAAATTTCATTCTTCTCTCTGAAAATTTCAGGTGTTCCAAATTCAGCTCCAAATAACTGTATATTAAGAGTATGTTTTTAATTTAGAAATTAGTATCAAAGTAATATCTTTCATGTTCACTATCAATTAATTTTCAAAGCTAGTTAATGAGAAGATTGTTTAAAATATTCAAACCAGGTACTTATGAAAAGTATTTCTAATTGAATGCCATCAGTTTTTGTAGCACTGAACCAGTTCTTCTCTTGCTTAAGCCAAACTCATGTTCACAATATGCTTTATGTGTAGGACAGGGCATGTATTCACCTAACGAGTTCTTGTGTTCGTCCTCCTTCCCTTCCTCCCTCTCTCTCTTTCTCTGTCTCAGATGTGTACTTCCATTCCACAGATGTCATTTGTTACTGGCAATTATCTCAAAGACATACCTAAGATAACATTGCTTTTCAAACTAAATTCTTTTTTAAATATTTTTTTAGTTGTAGTTGGACACAATACCTTTATTTTATTTTATTTATATGTTTTTATGTGGTGCTGAGGATCGAACCCAGTGCCTTATACGTGCTGGGTGAGCACTCTACTGCTGAGCCACAACCCCAGCCCCTGAAATTCTTTATTAGAAATAAAAATCATAGGGGCTGGGATTGTGGCTCAGTGGTAGAGCACTCGCCTAGCATGTGCGAGGCCCTGGGTTCGATCCTCAGCACCACATAAAAATAAATAAATAAAATAAAGATATTGTGTCCAACTACAACTAAAAATAAATAAGAAATAAAGAAATAAAAATCATAGTTTATTGGCAATCTCTTGAGGGGTTGGTATCTGGATCAAGTCTTAACTGTCCAGCCTCCGCCTCCTTCTACCCAGATCATGCCCTAAAACACAGACACAGTCATGCTCGTGGCATTTGAACTCAGTGTGTGAGTGTGTGAACACAATAGGAAGGCATGGTCTAGTTCCCACCTACCCACATTTTTCCAGTTCCTTTTGCTGGGTGAGGTGGTTTGACAGTGTGGCATTCCTGCATTCCCTCAGCTACATCTAGTAGAGATTGTATTTTTATCCAGCCCAGCTGAGAAGTGCATTGCCTTTATGATGGAATGAAAATCAGGTTAATATATATTATTCAGGACAAATGAAGCAATTTGGCATTTGTCACTTGCCTTATTGTTTTTTGGGAAGAACATGTACTTATTTCATTTACTTCATCCACCCAACAAACGTTGGCAGAGTACTGACTATCTGCCAGGCTCTGTGCCAGGTGCTGAGAATGCCAGGGATGTAAGATCCTGCTCTTGTGGAACTTATATTCTAGAGGTGGAGAGAGGGAATAAGCAAGTGAGAAAATAAACAAGCAGCACAGACACAGGAGTGCAGAAGAAAGGCAGGTGGTGTGGAACGTGAGTGCTGCAGGCGGGGGCTGCAGGCTCCACCAGGGGTCCCTATTCAGTTGAGACCTGCACTGCCCTGGCAGGATGGCCAGTGAGGAGGCTGTAAATCAGCTCCAGGAGCCCTGGACTTGGACTGCTATCTCAGAGCTGCCTGCAACTTCACAACCTGGGAGAAGTCACCTCTTCTATGGTGAGGTCTCTTGTCTGCAAAGGCAATGCAAATGCTTGTTCAGCTTAAAATGGTCACATGCAAGTAGAAATGAGAGAATTCTGTAAACTGAAGGGTCCCAAAAGTGAAATGTGACTGTTACTTTATCCAGCAGCATGAACCTCCCAGCCAGTGAAAGGACTCCCTCTGCCTGTCTTTGAGACTCATTGTAAAGCTGCAGTGATAAAGACAGCCCAGTGCTGGCCTAAGGAAAGACAGACTGACAGCGACACAGAGGGTCAGGAAGTACAGCCACACGCTGTGATCATCTGGTTTCCAGTGGTGTTTCCAGGCAGGAATTCCCGCCTGGCCTTTCTAAGGGTCATTTGTTTGTTATTCCGAATCATGAGAAAAGTCAGTCAAGAAATCAGGAAAAGGATTTGGAATTAAAAAACAGAAAGAAAGAAATCAGGAAATTTCCAAGAATTAAAGTTTTGACAGTCAGTATGGGCATTCCTCGTTCAGAGGAATTCACTGGCAACAAGTCAAAAGCAAGAGCACAGCCAGTGACACATGAAGTCACAGGTGAGCTTCTCCAGACTGGAACAGGAACAGGTGGGATGCAAGGGGTCATGGTCCAAGCAGCCGGTCTTGCTCATCACTGGGTCTTGCTCATCACTGGCGCCATGGGTAAGTTGTGCTCATCACCCTGACTGCGGCTCACAGTGAGACATTCTTACCAATAAAAATACATTTATGCATACACACTGGAACAACTTGTAAAAATCCTGAGAACTTTGTTTCAAGAAGTAACAAATTTTGGAAGCAACCCTTAAGTTGGCAGTTTTGAAACATGATTCTGTGGAGTGCCATTAACCTTGCTAGTACATCCAAATGTTATGTCATAGAATCCAATAATGTTCACTGGTGGTTTCCAGCATTTGAATATTTGATGTAGGCTACAGTCCTTTGTATTTAAGAGTTTTACAGAAAAATGCAAAGAGAAAATACATGAGTATCATTGTTTAATGAAATCAGATGATATAAAATCTAGGTGTTTATCCTGGAGAGATAAAAACATATATTTGCAGAAAAGCTTTCATATAACTATTCATAGCAGCATTATTTTTAATAAAACATTGAAAGCAGCCCAAATATCCATCAGTTGATAAAAAAAAAAACAAATCATGATACAGCCAGACCATGAAACACTACTCAGCAATAAAAGTGATGCAGTCCCAGTACCTGGAGCAGTGTGGCTGCTCTCAGAGTACTAAGCCCAGTGGAAAGAGTCAGAAAAGATGGAGTCCTGGGTGACTGTTCACATGAACTTCGAGAACAGGCAAAACCACAGGACTGCAAGCTACTGTGGTTCTTAGGGTTAATGTTTGCAGTGTATGGATTAAGTGCTGAGCAGCACAAGGAATCTTTTTAGGGAAATCTGATTGTCACAGTAGTTACATGGTTATATACAATTTCCAAAGATGTCTAAACTGTTGAGTGAATTTCAGTACATGTACATGAGACCAAAATTTCATGTGGCAGCCAGATATTTTTGATGTTTTATGGACAAAGAGATTTGTAGGAGTGTGTGGATATGATCTGTCTATAATCAAACTTTTTTTTTTTTTCCTTACTAAAAGAATCTGGTTAGTGGAGATGATCACCCTTGCAAAACTGGGTTGGTGGTTGTCAGTCACTTAACTTAGCAAAAATACAAAGCAAAGATTAAATATTTAATTTTGATATACCAAGTTTTCTGTAGCATTTTATCTTTTAATCATTTACTACTTTTTACAGTGGATTTAAAAATACACTTCATGTTCACTATAAACTAACTCTCTCTGCATTATAATTTGCATGTAGAACGAGCTCGAACTTATGGGAGGTTCTTTTGCTTTTCTCTGATTTTAACTTGGCATTTAAAATCCGTCTATACAACATAGCAGTACCTTAAATATGCATAAAGAATCACATTTGTAAAGGTAGTATTATGTATATGCCTAGTTTCCAATGTATAATAAAAACTTTTTATTAAAAAGTGCTTAAGTTTTATGACATGCAGTCATAGCTTTTATTAGAGAATAGTACTTGAGCAAATTTTGTTGGTATGGAGCATTATAAACATACACAAACATGTGAAATGCACTAATGATACACACATCTGAGGGCTTTCTTAGGCAGGATACCTGATAGCCAGTAGCCTTTCCCAAGAAGCAAAGGATTCTTATTTGATTAGGAACTAAGATTAGGAACTAAGAAATACGTTGTAAATTAACTGAAAAAGTGTTACAATAAATGCTATGTGAACTTAAAAGTTATATAAAAACAGTAATGTCCCAAAGGCACATTAGCATAGTGCCAAGTAGACATTCAGTTTGTGGAGAGGAACATTACAGGTGCTTGGGCCTTACCAGCCCAAATACCACAGTAACCTGTGGTGGTTAGAGTGTGCTCTAGTAAGTGCCTACAAAATCATCATTTGCAATTAATGCTGAAATTCAAGCCACCAGTCTGCACATCTATAAGATACCTACCTAATTTATTTTGGTTTGGCTTGGTTTGGGGAGGGGGAGAGGTTGGTGGTCCTGGGAATTGAACTCAAGGCCTCATGCCTTCTAGACAAGTGCTCTGCCACTGGGCCACACTCACTTCCAGCCCTCCATCTAATGTCGAGGGGTGGATTTGATCAAAAGCACACTCTTATAATGATACAGAGCGTTCACATCATTCCAGAAAGTTCTGTCATGTTCCACCAGTCCAAACCTGCCTACCCTCCCACCCCCACCATTCTTCTGAAATTTTTTTCTCCATAGATGAGTTTAGTTTTTCTGGAATTTCAAATAAATGGAATTGTGCAATACCCACTCTTTTCTGTGAAGGCTTCATTCACTTAGCAGAATATTTTGGCAATTCATCCGTATGGTTGGATGTATCAGTAATTCCTTATTTTTTAATTGCTGAATTGTATTTCTCTGTATGAATATGCTCCAGTTTGTTTATCCATTCTCCTTTTGATGGACATTTGTGCTGTTCCCAGTTTCTATTATAAACAAAAAGGATGAGTGACTTGAAGTCCCTTAGGACAAATAAGCAAAGCATTATGGGAAACATGAAAGGAAAGAAATATTAGACAGGGACTGGTAACGTTCTTGGAGGATGTGGTGTTTGAGCAGGCTGGCAGAGAGAAGGGTCCTAGCAGAAACAGTAACAGTGTAACCAGAAGTGTGGGTGCATTGGGCCTGATAACCCACAGTGGAATTCACTTGGGTTAGCCTGTATTGGTGCCCAGTAGAAGGGAAGGTGAGGAAAGCAGATTGGGACCCAGCTGATGAGGATCCTGGCTGCAGTGCCAAGCAGTGTGAATTTAGGTTTGTAGCAGAGAGCTGTAGAAGCTTTAGAATTGGGAATATCTTAATCCAACCTCTGCTTTGGAAGAACTTCAGCAATATTTGAAAAAGTGAATTAGAAGGGAAAGGGAGACTGGCTACTTGGGACCCTATTGCAAGTGTCCGGGGGGGAGATAGTGTGGGCCCCCAGGGTCAGTGGGTGAGGAAAGCTGGATCTGTGACAGGTAGGCATGGAAGGAATAGGAAGGAGTTCAGGGTATCTGGAGGTGCTCACCGTGTTGGTGGAGTATTGGTTGAGTGAGAGGGCAGACCACTGGAGGAGCAAGGGCTCAGGCTTTGAGGAATGAAGAAGGCTGCATCCACCTCCAGGGCTGAGGGCCTGGGCAGCTGGAGACAGAGTTTTATCGAACAAGACATTTTTGTTAATGGCAGGACATCTTCTGCCTTGTTTTGATAGTCTGATAGTATATTATTAGTCATGTGGGGGTACACACACCAGCACTCTCTCCACCTCCTTTTCCTCCCTTCCCCTCACCATTCTTTCTTCCCCTTCCTCTCTCTCTCCTTCCCTCTCTCCCTTCATCCCTCCCTCTAGCCTTTCCTCCCTCCCTTCCTTCCATATGTATTGATGTAGATACATAGGTTCCCATTCTTTTCCCAGTAGTTCAGAATTTTTTATTGCCCTTTAATTGTTTTGGTGCTCACACTGTCCTAGATTTGGCCAGTGGGGGCCCTTTCATTCTAGTTCCATGGACTCCGGGGACATGCCCCATCATTTCTTGAAGTGTCTTTTTGGTATTATGAGATATTTCAAATTCATTTTACAGCATCTCAACCCTGGAAT
Source organism: Marmota marmota marmota (assembly GCF_001458135.2). Taxonomy (NCBI): domain Eukaryota; kingdom Metazoa; phylum Chordata; class Mammalia; order Rodentia; family Sciuridae; genus Marmota; species Marmota marmota. The sequence goes on along the minus strand of NW_026000185.1, from coordinate 10,704,461 downwards.
GAACCACTTCTTTAAGAACCCTGGTCCCATTTTAGTGGGATGGTAGTAGAAACTAAGATCGAACACTTGGTACACTGCTTGCTACTGGGTTCTCACTCCTCTTGGGGGACAGAGCTGTAAGCTATGTGTATGGATATATACCTATAGATACATGTGTGAACAGTCATGTATGTGTACATGTACAAATATGAACATATAAACACATACTTACAGAAATCGCAAGCCCAAACCTGTGTCTCCAGTTCCATCCATCCCACAGGGTTCTCCTTGCCCTCCCGCATTCCAGCTACATCAGCACATTCACTGATTTGCTCAGTACCATATGATGCTCTTTTGTACTTTGGTTTTCCAATTTTTTTTATTGGAAATCACTTCATCCTCATTCTCACTTCCTTAAGGTCTTCATTCTTTTTTGTAACTGTTGGCACATAATTGATTGTACATACCATAATATATACACCCAGTCTCCTATGTTTAGACATTTAGTCACTTTGCAATATTTTGCAGTTACAAGTTATGCTGTAAAAAATAACATGTACATATGTACTTGCATTTTGTGTTTCTGCATTATTGGAGGTGGATCTTTTCAATTCCTAGAAGCAGGACTACTAAACATATGCAGATGTGGTTTTAGTAAGTATTGCCACATTTCCCCAGTCTCTCTCACAGTATATCAGCAAGACTGGATATTTTTGCTAATCTAGTGGGTGAGAAACCATATTATGCATCATGAATGGAAGTGAACATCTTTTCACATATTTAAGAAGTGTCTGTGCTTGTGTGCATGTACATGTAAGAGTGGAGTGAGTTGTTTGTTCATAGCTTTCTCGTTTTTCTATGGAGTATTCAGTCTCTTCAGTTTTGAGTTACATATATGTTAGAGACATCAACCCTTTGTCTGTGACATATGTTGCCATTATTTTCTCCTGCTTTGTCATTTGTCTTTTTTACTTTGCTCATTACTGCCATGAAAAAGATTTTTACATTTATGAAGTCAAATTTATGAATTATGAGTCACAGTATTAAAAATTTTTTTTCTAGGGCTGAGAAATTAGCTCAGTGGTAGAGCACTTGCCTAGCATGCATGAGGCCCTGGGCTTGATTAAAAAAAAAAAAAAGCAAGAAAAGAAAAAAAAATCCTCTCCTAAACTTGACTGGAGGAATTAACCCAAGTTTTAGAACTTGTATAGTTAAGTTTTTCATGTCAGCTCTCATGTCTAGATAGCTGACCCCTTGTGCACTTACCCTTCTGCATGGTGTGAAGCATTGGCCTAATCTTTCCCACTTATCCTATCATCAATGGTAAAGAAGTTCATCTTTGCCCCAGTAATTCAAGATACCACCTTTATCATGCATAGATTTCTGCATGCATTTGGGCTATTTCTAGACTTCGTATTTCATTAAATATTTTTAATGCCAATGTTTCTGAGTTTTCATTAAATATATATGTCTCAGCAGGCCAGGCACGATGGCGCACATCTGTAATCCCAGCAACTTGGCAGGCTGAAGCAGGAACCACAAGTTCAAGACTAGCATCAGCAACTTACTGAGGCCCCAAGCAACTTAATAAGATCCTGTCTCACAATAAAAAAATAAAGGACTAGGGATATGGTTCAGTGGTTATGTGCTCCTGGGTTGAATCCCCAGTACCAAAAATAAATAAATATATGTCCCAGCAGCCACTAGGTTCCAGAATTTACAATCCAGAGGAATTTTTATGCCTCTTCCCCTTTGAAGAAGAAGAGTGAGTCCATGTTGTTTTCTTACTTACCCCTTCTGAGCTTTCTACATTTTCTAAAATCAGCTAAACTTTGATCTGTAGAACACCTTTTTGAAGGCATTATCAGGTTTTCAGCAGTAAACTTTAGCATGAATTTTTAACAGTCCCTCCATTCCCCACAGATATTGCCATTTTCTTCATAGCCCCTCAAGAAAATGGCTATAAAGCAGGGACACATAAAGCCTGGCCAGCCTACAGAGGGCCGTGCGCCTCAGCCTCTCTTCTGCTTCCTGTAGCTTAGAAGAAGAACCAGGGAAATAATTTTCTCCTCTTCTTCACAGAAGTGCACTGTCAAGTTCAGAGAAGATGCCAGTATGGGAGTAACCTGGAGCAACTGGATGGTGGCGTTGTCGTGGGGAATGCTTTTAAGGACTCACTTCCTAGGGAAGCTGATAGGAGTGTGTTCATCTTCTCCCTTTCTCTCATCCTGTGCCCCTCTCTCTGGTCAAATGGAGTAATTTGCACTTAAACAAACAAAACAAATCGATTTTCTTAATAAAAAAATCTATTTACAGGACCCATTTAGAAGAGACAGGACTCCCTGCCCGTTTGGACTATTTTATCAAGTTATATTTCAGGAAACATATTTTCTTAAAGAAAATCAGAATATATAATCTGATTTAATTTACTATGTCAAATCCTATAAAGCTTAAAAAATGATGCCAGGTTTAATTATACGTTTAACAAGCCAACCTTTTGGGAGAGAATAGAATTGCGTGAAGGTGAGGTGTTTTGTGACTGTTCCGGTTTCCAGCGGGGTGAGAGCAGGTGGACAGGAAAATTCTTCAGTCCTGCTCTGTCTTCCCACTTGTCCTGAAGATAAACCTGCTGCCTTCTGGTTTCAGGAAATCAAAACTGTTCTGTTAGGCAGCTCTCCTCTCCTGTTCTACTCTTCTGCTACAGTAGCTTTGCCATTAAGAACAGCTTAGATCTGTGTGTACCTGTGTACAGCGTAGCAGCGCAGAGCTTGCTCCTGACTGACCTTTACCGAGTTCCTGGGATTTTCCCACGCAGGCAGCAGTTGCCGATTGCTGGTTTGTTGTTCAAGGATTCAGTGCTGAGGTATGTTCACGGCTGGTCTTCCTGCTCCTCTTAACACCTTTCGTGTTGTCCCACTTTTTGCATTTCAGCTTTTCAGCTACCAGCAGAGTTGGAAAGAGAAATCTGAGTCCTGGTCCAGGAGAAGACAGAGTATCGGGGGAGATTTCGGACTCTGAGCTTGAGCAGACAGATTCCTGTGCAGAGTCCCTCTCAGAGGGAAGAAAAAAGGCCAAGAAATTAAAAAGAATGAAGAAGGAGCTTTCTCCAGCAGGTGTGTGTGGGATCTTGCTGAAACCCCAGGGTTGTGTGCTCCTTAACTGCTCTAGAAACCTGTGATTGGGGGGAAAGGATAGTAAAACTTCACTTGATGCAAAGCCATGTCGTCTTCCACTGGATCGGGAATTTTTAGGGGCAATGTATTCTAATATGAGGAACCCTAAAAAGCTCTGGTGAGGTCTCATTAAAGTCCGTTTTGATAACCTCACTTCCCGTGGTTTAGAGATTTTGCTGATGTGTTTAGCGTAGCCTCAGTGTTTAAAATGTGACTTGAATTTGCATAGAGCCTACTCCCACGTGTGTTCTTCAGCAGCAGAGTTTACACTCTCCCCAGCAGAGCCGCAGGCAACCTGGATTTCTCTCATAAGCAGAATTATATAAGAAGCCAGGAAATAGGAAATCGGCACGTGTCGAGAGCCCACTCCGCGCCAGACACTGTAATAGCCGCCTTCTCTCCTCACTTGATTTTCACCACACAGAGGTGAGGAATCATCGTCCCGGGGTTAGTGATACAGATGTCTGCCTGGCTCCAGGTGGTAAGAAGCTCTCAGAAACTGCAGCTGCAAGAAGCAGAGCCCAGGAGAACCAGCCTGCCAGAGCCTCACCCCAGATCCTCTCCACCCCAGACCCTCCAGGGCCACATCCTAACACACTCTGGGGCACACAGACCCTACACAGGCTAAAGGAAGGGCCTGGAGCAGCTTCTTGTCAGCCATTCCCTGCTGCTGAGGGACATGGTCAGGCAGCAGTGACAGGAGCCGCAGACACTACTTCCCCATGGCCTGCCTGATACTCTTCCTTTGAAATCTGTGAGGTACTCATTGTCCATGTTACAATTAAGAAAACAGAGACCCAAAGGGTATGTGACTTGTCCAAGGTCATGGAGCCCTTGACCTGTCTTGCGGGGACCTTGTTGTGTACTCAGGGTAAGAGAGATGTGGCCTAGACACAATTATCATTCTCCTTTGTCTCATGATGACAGTTGCCCTGGTTAGCAGCTCTAACAGTCAAATCAAAGGAAGGCAGAGTCAGGCGCTGGAACTTGACGCATACCCACGCTAAGAATTCCCTTTGTTTTAATTAATTCCTTTTTTGCACATGGCCTGATCTGACTACAGTGAGCTTTCTGAGCCTCATTGATATTAATGAAGTCACAGAAGCAGCAGAAGTATTGCATATTTTTTATACATTAGGCTGAAGCTTAGTTTTAACAGAAAAACTCTTGGTTGAGGCCTCGACTATATATTTTAGCAGTTCCCTTGAACCTGGGCCTCACCCTTTACTTGCCTCCCCTCCTTTCCCTCAAATGAGTTTTGAGAAGCTTTTAATCTATAGCTCTGTGATCTTCAGATTTGGTACCTCGTTACCACTGCCGTGCTGTATCAAAAAAGTCATGCATTAAATGGTAGCCTGGCCTTTAGAGACCACCCTGAGCAAGTCTTGCCCTTGTTCCAGTCCTTGGTAGCTCCATTCCTCATGCATTGTTCAGTTTCTCTTTTCTTAGTCACAGCCTTTTGTTTTTTCTTTTATTTTTTTTAATTTTTTTTTAGTTGTAGATGGACAAATACCTTTATTTTGTTTATTAATTTTTTTATGTGGTGATTAGGATCAAACCCAGAACCCCAAACTTGCTAGGCAAGGCTCTACCGCTGAGCCACACCCCAGCTCTAAGCCTTTTGTTTTTCTATACCACCATAATTTTAAAAATATTAAAATACTCAATAATAGAATGAATTAATAGATTAGTCTCTTTTATAGTTTTTATCATTTTAAGTAAAAACTTTCTATAAGTTATTTAGGGTTTTGAACTTATAATACTGTAATAAAATAGGGTTTTTCCCCCTTCCCATTGACAGTAAAGCTGTCACTCACAAAAGATTTGAGCTTAAAAAAAAATTATAGATTTTGTACATCTTCGTCAGTACTGCTGAAAGGGAAAGAGCAAGGGAGATTGAGCAAGAGAGCTTGGGATGACTGGGTTTTCTTCTGGAGCACCATCCACCCAGAGTGGCCTTTGGACGGTGCAAGTGGACGTTGAGTGGCCCCTCCCTGATTTGTTTTAAGCATCTCCGCAGGACGCAGAGGACAGACCTGTGACTCAACCAGGCTTGCTCGCTCAGTTCCTTGACTGGAAGGCCTGTGAGTGGGCACACACTTGTCCCCGGTGAGGTCTTTTTTATTTTTATGTGGTGCTGAGGGTTGAACACAGTGCCTCACACTCTCTAGGCAGTTACGGTACCACTAAGCTATGACCCCAGTCTCCAGTGAGGTCCATGTTACACCTGTAGAGGTATTTGGAGTGTACCAGGGATGGGAGGCCATGCTCAGGAGCTGCACAGAGTGTCTAATGAAAGTGGCCTGAGCCTTGGCTATGAGCTTCAGTACTCAGGGAGCAAGCTGAGGGTCTCAGGTGGCTCACCAGGGTGTTAGGTGTGGAGGACACGAGAGGGAAAGTGGACAGGACCCACCTGTGGGGATTTCTGATTTTCCAAGGAATAAGCAAAGGCAAGGACCATGGAATGTGGTGTGCTGTAGCAATCCTGAGGCAATTCAGCTCAGGAAATGTCACACAAAAGTGTCATATTCTTAGACATTCTGATGTGTAAGCTGCACAGAGTTAGTGACTAGACCCCTTTGCAGATAACAAAATGACCTAAGTAGAGAAATGACCATTTATTGGGTTTATATTATGTGCTAGATAATGTGGTAGAAGCATCCTTTATTATCTTGGGTATCCTTATAAACACACAACAAGGCCTAGAGGTCATTATTGCCCAGGTACAGAGAGGAAAGTGAGGCTCAGAGTATTGCAACTTGCAGAGTCAAACCACCAAGCTCAAACTTGCAGGGCTGTCTGGCTCCAGAGCTCACACCCTGCGTGGCTCTGTGGGGGGTCAGATTTATCCAGATGTAGAGGAGACCAAATCTCTAAATAGGTGAGTACTCCTTGCAGCTCTTCTGCATCACAGACCAGCCAGCCTGGACTTCCACATGATAAAGTTGCCCCGTAAAAGCCCAGATGACCAGTTCCTTTTGGGGACTTCTATTAAATATCTATTATAGGGGCTGGGATGTGGCTCAAGCCGTATCACGCTCGCCTGGCGTGCATGCGGCCCGGGTTCGATCCTCAGCACCACATACAAACAAAGATGTTGTGTCTGCCGAAAACTAATAAATAAGTATTAAAAAATTTAAAAAAAAAAAATATCTATTATATATTTATTATATGCTCAGCAAATACTTTTCTCTCAAATGTGGTTGTTTCAATTGTGTTCTCAAAAAGCAAATGTCAGTGCAGGTCTCCCCCTTGTGTCTATCGTGATGAGTGGTGATTGGTAGTGCCAGCCGCTGCCCCTCTGAGCAGTGTTAGATATGTTCTCTATTGGTATGTAAAGGTGAGGACTGCATGCCATTTATGCTGGAATGAACTGTCTGGGAAATGTGGTCGCTTTCCCAGGTCAAGTTAAATGATGGGTTTCCATAACATGCTTGTTCTGCTATGTTTGGTGTTGCCAGGGCCCAGAGAAACCTCAGCCTCAGTTCTCCCTTTCCTCTCCAGGAAGTCAAAGCCACCATGGTGGGCAGATGCTGCCTGAGCTGACTATTCTCAAAACATGTACGGCAGTCCACTAGCTGGAGGCTCCAGCAGCACCTAGTTAGAGTGTCTACAGAGGTGGCCCATAGGAGCACCCACTGACATCCATGGTCATTCCCTGTCTTGCACAGAGACACTGAGCCAGGTCTTTCCTGCACCCCATGCCCCCCCCCCCCGACTTTGAAACACAGCGCATCAGACCTTTACATGTTTGCCAAGAACCATGAGTTCTGTTGGAGTCTTGACTAATCCTGTTAACTTTTCAAGCTTAAACCCTTAGGGTTACAGTATAAAAATTGGGAATCTACTTAGAGTAGCAGTCTTCTCATGCTATTACAGGTCTCATTAAAGTAAAAAATGACATCTACAGTTGTAGCTGACAAGTCATCTGAGAGGCCAGGCTGCAGACATCCAGCTACCTCCAAGGAACCTTTTAATATAGCTATGTTAAAATGTAGTTTCATCCAGGGGCCGTGATGCACACCTGTAATCCCAGGTACTGGGAAGCTAAGGCAGGAGGATCACAAGTTCAAGGACAGCCTGGGCAACTTAGCAAGACTGTATCTCAAAAATGAAACACTAAAAGGGCTGGGGGCGGGGGGGGGTAGTGACTCAGTGGTAAAGCACTTGCCTAGCATGTGTGAAGCCCTGGGTTCCATTGCTAGTACCACAAAAAAAAAAGTTTTCAGCTTACACATGGCACAGGAGGTGGGTGCTGGGCTTGCAAGACAGCCTGCTGTGTGCAGGTCTGAGTCCTCTGGTCCCCCTGGCAACTTATGAAAGCTTCCCTTCACCGCCTGCCTTCTCAGCATGGAAAGCCTACCCGTTTCTCCCTCTTGAGCATCTCCTTGTTGAAAACGTGTGTGGCTCCCCAGAGGATCTTCCATAACAAGTGGTTGGACTCACCTGTGGTTTTGCTGAGTGTCCCATTCTACAGTATGTACCCCGTTTTTTCCCTGTTAGAAAATCTTGGTCAAATAATCTTAATTTTAATATAACATTTCATATTAAGACACTTGATTTTTTTGTTTGTTTTTTGAGATGGGATCTTGCTACATTGCTCAGGCTGGTCTCTACCTTCGAGGGCTCTAGTGCTTCCCAAGTAGCCTCCCCCAAATCCCTGCTGGCTCCTCTTAAACATCATTCCTAACAGGGTCTGTTTATTAAGATATTTTGTATCTAATAAGAGTCACAGCTTTTAAGGACTGGGGATTGTGGCTCAGTGGGAAACACTTGCCTACCATGCGTGGGGCCCAGGAGTCATCTCCTGCACTGCTGTCAAGTCATCCCTTGCAGGGATGCAGTTGGATGAGTTTGCACGATGTGTATATCATGTGACTGCTGCTGTGCTTGAGATCCAGAGCAGGTCTGTCATTCCAGGAATTCCCCAGTCCCCTGTAGCCAGCCCTTACCTAGACCCCAAGACCTGGCAACACTGGTTGGCGGGCTGCCACGTGGTGCTGCCTCCCGAGGAGTCACACAGGAGGCAGCCTTTTCTTCTCTTCCTTCAGCTTCTTTGATTTAGCAGGCGCATCTGAGACCCGTGCTGTAGTGTGCATCGTTACTCCATTCCTGAGTCTGACTCCATCTTAAGGATGCGTTGCTGTTTGCTACCCTTCCCCGGTGGAAAGACATGCAGTTCCTTGCCAGTTTTTTGGCAACTAAGAATTAAGTGCCTCTACTCATCTGCCCACAGGTTTTTGTATGAACTAAGCTTTCATTTCCTTTGGCTAAATACCTAAATACCCAAAAGCGGAATTGCTGGATCACATGGTAACTGTATATTAACTTTGTAAGAAGCTGACACACAGTTTTCCAAGTGGCTGCACCATTTTGCCTTTCCACCATCCGGGTACCGGGGTTCAGCCACCAGTCCTCAGCACTGCCCTTTTTTGGTTGCTTTTTAGGCATTCTGATGGGCGTGTGATGGCCCCGTGTGCGGCTTTGGTTTGTACTTCCCTAATGACTGACTTAGCATCTTCTTCCATGATGGCCATCCACGTCTCGTGTCTTTGGTGAAATGTCTGTTCAGATCTTTGACCCGTCTTTTCCATTGGGTTGTTTGCTTTCTTCTAACTTTTAAGTGTTCTTTATAGATTCTGGATACCAGTTTTCTTGAATGTTTTCCAGATGTTTTCTTCCAGGCTTTTCATTCTTTAACAGTGTCTTTCAAAAAGTAGAATTTAAGTTTCATGTAGTACAGTGTATCAGGGTTTTTCTTAGATTATCCTTTCTGGTGCCAGATCTTTATTGTCCTGGGTAGTCCATATGGACACACAGTAAGACATTATAACGTGCAGAGGTCATTATTCCCCATTCACAGGGAGGGAACTGAGAGGCTCATGGGGTTACGAAGTCAAACCATGAAGCACGCATGTGCAGGGCTGTCTGGCTCCAAAGTTCATTAAATCTGTGCACAACTCTCAGTTGCAAAGATGTTTCCAATGTTTTCTCACAGTAGTTTTCTAGTTTCAGGCTTTATATTTAAATATATGGCCTGTGTTAATCTTGTATATAATGCGCGATGTGGAGTAAGGTCCACTAATAGTGGGAGGCAGATGCCCTTCAGTATCTGCTAAAAGAAAAACGATTTCTAAATGATTCTTTGCACTCTAAATAAAACAGGGCTATGAAAATGTGATTTCTAGAAAACTGACTGTCGCGCCTCACGCACTAGCTCTGAGATAGATCCCTTGTTAATCTGTGGCTCTCCTTTTCTGGAAGGTTCTGGAAAGAACACACAGTGACCTTCAGCTCTTTGGTCTGGGTCTCCTTTAGGCAAAGAAAACTAGCCTGTTTTTGACTGCTGGCTGTCAGTTTCCTGGGACACAGCCATGTTAAATGTTGGACCACTTTCTCCACAAGGGGAAGGGACCTAATGTTCATTGAAAACCTACCTTTGGGCTGTGGTATGGCTCAGCGGCAATGCACTTGCCTCACATGTGTGAGGCAATGGGTTTGATCCTCAGCACCACATATAATAAATGAAATAAAGGTCCATTGACAACTAAAAAATATTTTTTTAAAAAAAGCCTACCTTTAGCTGGGCATGGTGGCACACACCTGTAATCCCAGCAGCTTAGGAGGCTGAGGCAGGAGGACTGCAAGCTCAAAGCCAGCCTTAGCAAAAACGAAGCGCTAAGCAACTCAGCAAGACCCTGTCTCTAAATGACATACAAAATAAGGCTGGGGGTGTGGCTCAGTGGTCGAGTGTCCTTGGGTTCAATCCCCAGTACCAAAAAGAAAACCCCTTGCTTTGCTGTGTAGCAGCCTTGAGTGACAGGCACGCCGGTCCCTGATGCAGGTGAGGCAGTGAGACTTGTTCAGAGCAGCCCAGCTGGAGCGTGGTTGGGCCCTGGCCTCACTCCAGAACTTTTGCTCCTTCCGTCCTTTCTGACTCGGTCCTCACAGAGTGCCCCCATGGGAGCCATGGCTTGCAGCCATACTCACACACGCCACAACTAACAGCAGGTGCAAATTGTGAGGATTACACTACAGTTGCTTTTAGCAGTTTGTCTTCTTTTTCCTTCTCAGCTGGTTTTAATTTACTTGGGTTCCCCACTTTTGGCTCTGTAGCGCTTTCCTCTGAATGGCTACTCAGCTACTGCATTGTTTCTTTGATATGTGAATTTTTAAGATGTGCTTATTGATGTGTCCTCTGGTACCTATGGTGTGTTTAATTGTTCTGACGAGAGGGCGCTTTTTAAAAACTCATCTTTTTCCTTTGCTAACTGGCTTGTGAGTCTTCACATGGATCATCTCTCTGCTCATCTCTGCTTCTCAGGAGAAGTCCTGTTGGCTGCATCAGGGGTCCCAGGACACGCACGTTCACACAGCCGAGAGACCCAAGCCGAGGCACTGCTGGTTGTCCTTCCTGCTCTCCTCATGCGGACTCTCTGGGTCCTACTGCAGTAGTGATGGGGAGAGGGTTCTCGTGGAAGGATTCTCTTCCTGTCATTGCATGCGCTTCGACCTCCTCGTTCTCAGGCCTCTCCATGGTGGACTGCAGCCCCCTCCTGCTTCTTGGGACACTCTGTGTTCAATAGTCTCTCTGCATTTAAGGCACTATCAAAGACAACTCTCCCTTAGGGGAGCATTAACAGCTGGGAGAGAGGCTCTGCTGGTGTTCTCTGCCGCCCTGTTGAATGGTTCAGCCACACGTGGCAGCCCCTGTACAGGGGCCGGGCTTCAGAGCCTGCATGGCCCTGGCCCAGCCCACCTGTTCTGTGCCCTCCTCTGCCCCCACTGCTGATGCAGAAAGTGGCATGATGGGAAAGAAAGGCTCTGACTCAGGGTGAGACTTGGTAACTGAAGAGATCTCTTCAACCCCAGAGGAGGACCTTAGCCAACTCTGTTGACCTTGGAAAGGCTATAGTTGCTCCTGCCGTCTTCGAATCTCTGGACCCCACTGACAGGCTTTCCTCCACCCTGTCCTGCCCCTGAGGTTTCTCCCCCAAGTACCAGCTGCACCACCAAACTGAGAAGCTCAGGCTCCTGGGGCAGCGGCAGGGACCTTGATGCTGAGGAAGGGTGCACACCTCCTCTCAGCCACTTCTCAGCTGTGCGAGAGCGGTCATGTCCCTGCCCCTGAGTGTGTTCTTGCCTTTGTAACAAGCGGATATCAAACAGTAGCACCGTGGTGGGCTTTTGTGAAGATAACATGAAGAAAGTGCCCAGCATGGTGCTAGTAAAGAATGCAGTGTGCGTGCACAAGGGAGAGGTGCTTTGCGCATCCGCCCACTGTAAATCTTCTGTAAGACCAGTAAACAGGCGGCCATGCCGGGAGAGCAGAGGGTTCACTGCCCTCCTGTGACTGTGACGTTTCTGTGGCTTTGCCTGTACTTGCTGGGCACTGGGCTCCACAGTCAGGACCCATCTATGCACTTCGCAGCCGTGTGCACTGTACAGTGGCCCCACCTGCTGCCTCGGTGCTTGCCCCCACTTACACTCTTTTCTCTTTCCTACCAGGGACCACTGAAGACAGCCCCGCCAAGCTCTTTGAAGTTCCTGACACGTGGTAACCAAGACCCGAGGGGCACACTGCTGGTGCTGTCCTGAGGAAGAGCGGCGGCTCCTCGAAGCCATGCTGTACTTACCTTAATAAAGCGTGTGTGGGAGGGTCGAAGCCCCGTGTCTCCTGAAAGACCAGCTTTTATCTTTGTGGCCATGTTTCTCCTTTTCCTTTTTTAATCTAAACTAACTGTTGACAACATCACGGTTGTAGGCTGTCACGGATGTGTGCATCGTTAACCAGCTAATCATCTAGTACTCACATGCCACCTTTCCTGGCACAAACTCCACCAGGTGTCCAGGACTCACCTGAGGGAGGTGGCTGTGAGAGAGCTGACCTGCGGGTCCTCTGGTCATGGCCTGGGTTCGGCACTCCTGCTTGGAGAGGTGCTCCTCGGTCCTCTGCTGCCCAGGTGGCAGGGCATTGCAGGTCATGGTCAGCGTCCTGCTGCAGCGAGCGGTTGTGGGCCCCTGCTTCCCCATAGCTGCCTGAAACCAGGAAGCACTTGGGCCTCTCTTTCTGGCAGAAAGATGCCCGACAGCATTGACCCATGAAGGAGCGTGGGGACTGCCCAACTGCTGTTTTTCCGAAGATCTGAGCCTCTGTTAAGGGGTGTCCAAGTAAAAGGTCATTTCTGTTCTTACATAGTGCTGTGTGCGCTTTGCGGTGTCTTCGCCTGTCTTTCCTGCTTGTATGTCTGTGTTTGGGGTGCGGTGGCCTGTGTGCGGACGTGTGTGAGTGAAATTCATGGCAAATCAACCACATGTAGCAGCCTGTTATGTGAACAGATCGCAGCAGCAGCAAAACACCCTGGATCTCTCTCAGTAGATCTGCTTTCAGTAGATCATTGTTAGATATTTAACATTTTTGTATTGTGGAAATAAAGATAAAGAATGTATTTCCAAAAGATAAAATTAAAGAAATTTTCATAAAACCCTGGTAATTTCTGTTTTCCTTGTAGTAGTGAACGCCATATTCTCTCTGTGCATAGATAGATGTGTTCCTTACCTTTGAAGAGATCTGGCCACTGACCCAGGTGTTTAGGATCTTCTTTTTCTTTTTTTATCTCTAACCCCTGCACCTGCTTCTGTGGGTCAGACCGCCCCTGTTGGACCTGAGCCCTGGCGGTCACTGGCCATGGCCTAGGAGGGTGGGAGGAATCCGAGTCTTCCCAACACACGTGGAAGTCCATAGTGTTATGCAGCTTCAGGGGTATAAGATTTGTCCCTGGTGGAAAGCCTCAAACTTCCTTCCTGGCTCGCTCCCTTCCCCTGGAGTTTTGTAGCTACAGAGTTATAAACCAGACCTGGCCACCCCTTTGTCCACCCCTTCCACAGCTGCTGCTCACAGGTCAGTGGGGAAGACGGTGAGTTGAGGAATCTGGGAGAGGCTTATGGAGCAACTGTGTCCTTTAAACTTACAGGTAGGAACAGGTAATGCCCCATGCTTCTCTTTAAAAAGAAAAAGAAGGGCAACTGTCCAAAGACTATGGGTGGCATTTGTATGGAGAGGAGCGTGCCCATTTGGTGCCCTTGTGCTCGGTAGGTCTCACGTGGGAGGGGGCGGAAAGCCCTTGCCCTAAGGTAAGGAAAGTGAGTCACACCCTGAAGCCCACTGAGAGCAGGCACCATGCTCCCTGCTCAGGCTAACCCCTGCCACTCATCTGGAGAGGAGCTTGGCAGTTGGGGGAGTGCTTTCTAGAGAGGCCAGCATTGTTCCTTCTGTCTCTTCCCAGCCAATCCCTCCCACCCCTAGGAGCAACCAACCACAGATGTGCATTTTTTCCCCCACAGATTAACCTTTGCTAGAACTTCATGGAAACAGAACCAGAGAGTCCATACTCACGATGGTAGAAACAGGGGCTGGGGGTGTAGTTTAGTGGGAGTGCCCAGCTTGTCTAGCATGCCCTGGGTTTGAGCCCTAGTGCCCATGCACACCAATAACCCGAGGTGCAGGCCTTTCTCAGCACGCTGTGAGACTCACCATGTGTGCAAGATTCTAGTTCCTCTTCATTTTTGCTTATCCATATGCCACAATTTTATGGGTTTGATGGCACATGCTTGTAATCCCAGTGACTCTGGAGGCTGAGGCAGGAGGATCTCAAATTCAAGGTCTGCTTGGGCAATTTAGTGATATCCTATCTCAATAAATTCAAAAGGCTGGGGATATAGCTCAGTAGTAGAGAATCTCTGGGTTCAGCTCCCAGTACTATACTAAAAAAAGCTGTTATTAATGCTGAACAGCAAGAGGGGCCTCCTCAATCCTGTGGGTGCAGTTCCCACGTGGACAGTTTGAAAACTCTCCGACACTTGGTTGCTGCCAAAGCCGAGCCACCCTCTCCTGGCTCACGAAACCAGTGAGTATTAAAAATAGTTCAATTTTTGGGGGAGAGCTTTGTATTTAATCTCATGACTTAAGTTTCATTACTTCACCTGAAGTCCTTTCCTGCATGGTCCATGGAGTAAACAGTACATCTGATGTTGTCGAGGAGGGGAACAGAATCCCTGAAGGCCAGTTCGTGTCTCTGCCGGTGGTCAGCCACCCTCTGCTGCAGGTTATCTGGTCCCTGTAACAGCGGTTCAGTTTGTCTTCAGCCACTTGTCTGTTTCTGTCTCAGTTTCTTGCTTTTTCTAGTCATGACGTTGAACTTGAATTTGAGAAAGCTCTTCATGCCAACTGGGCCTGCAGAAAAAGGCTACAGGTTCACCAGCTGAAAGGGTCATTTTAAATGCACGTGTTTTAGATAAGATAACTCTTGTCCAAAAAGAGAGGACGGCAAAAAAAAGAGCTCTTTGTTATTTTTATTGATTCACAAGATGAGGAGATCCTCATGCTGATCTTTTTAGAAGTGAGAACATAGGGAAATATCAGACCGGAGAGCGTGAGACCAGGAGCCCTGCCTGGCTGCAAGCGTGGACTTGTGCAGAGGCTGCGAGGAGGGAGTCTGCTTCCATGCCAGGCCCATGCCACTTTTCCCTGGAAACATCTTGCCATGGTTCCAATACCAGCCAGAGAACAGCTGCCAGCCTCTGGGCACTTGCCTCTTCCTGCAGAAGAGGGGCAGGGGACACGGCTCTCCCACCCAGTTGCCCCTGCAGGTGCTCTCAGCCAGCAGTGGGCTCTGTTACTGGCAGGGCTTCATCGGGCAGTGGCCAGCCTGCCCACGACACCCGGACTAGTGCGGCCCCTGCCTGTTTGCGTGGGTAAGGAGGGGAGGCGGGTCTCTACCCAGCTCCCCTGTGTGCTGCGGGCTTCCTTGATCCATGGTGACATCTGGCAAGGGCAGGGTAGAAGCTGTGCTGGGTGCTTCTGCCTCTTCACAAGCCTCCATTTCAAGGTTCCCCGTTGATCTTATCTCACCTGGGTGGGTGGGTGGTCCCCAAGCCCTCGGGTCCCGATTGGCCGGTGGCACAGGAGCCCCGCATTACAGAGCCTCAGAGCCTCGTTCTCTCCTTTTCTATCTGCTCATTCCCTCTGGGGCTCCGTGGCCAGGAGCGTCCTGAAGGAGTTTCCATGCAGGGGCAGCGCCGGCCTCTGGACTCCACGGCTGCGCAGATCTGAGCTGGGGCCTGCCCGCTGTGTGCGCCTCAGGACTCTGCCTGGCCCCAATCTCCCCATCTGTCACGGACCAGGCCAGCCCCACCCCAGGAGAGGGCAGGAAGCCCCCACAGGACGCCAGCGCCTGGATCCCACCTGGGCCTCTTCAGTGGGAGCACCAAGTGATACCTCCTCCTTGAAAACCAGGCCCCTTCTCTCCAGAACTTTCCCTGTTAAAACAAACTCACCCTCTAAGACATAAACCTTGCTTCTGAGAGTCAACGTTCCTCTCCACTCCACTGTGGTTTTTCTGAAGTAGGAAACTCAAACGGGGGTTTATTCTATTCTAAGCACTTGACACTGTTTTCAAGCACAGGGACCATGATTCCCATTCAAAGATACAACTGAAGCTTGCGCGGGCTCAGTAACTTGCCCTGGAGGTCACGGTCAGTGGCAGAGCTGGAATTCAAACCTCAGGATGTGCAACAACAAGGCCAGGTGCCTAACGACGATTGGACACTGCCATCCATGGGCAGACGTCACAGGGCAGAGGGACAGTGACATGCGGGAGGGAGAAGTGCTGAGCCTGTCCTGTGTGCCTCAGGAGTCAGGGCTCTGGGTTGACACCAGACTCCCCTCTTCTCATTCCCTCCCCTCAGCCCTGGGAACTGAGAGTCACACACACACCTGCAGCCTCCCTCCCCTCCGTGGGCTCAGTCCTGTCCTCAGAGGCTTCCTGGAAGCATTTGGGGAGAGCGTCATTCTGAAGGCTCCTCATCTGTATTGCCTGATTGCTCTCTAATCCAGACACCTGCCAGAGGGGCTCCAGACCCCGAGATCACTCTCCAAATGCCCACCTCAAAAGCCAACTAATGATTTCAACCGCAGAGAAGTCCCAGTGTTGGTTCACAGAACAGCAGGGTAACTGTAGTTCACCTCAGTTTATTATGTGTCACGTCGGGAACTACGAGAGAAGAGTCCAAAGCTCCCTACAGGAAGGAATGATGAATGTTCATGGACATGGAAATGATAATCACCCTGATCTGATCATCGTATTCATTTATCAAATTATCGCACTGTTCCTCATAAACAGGAATTAAAATCCATTAAAAAAATTTTGAAAACAATCACAAGGAAAGCAGTGAAGGCCCCGAACCGTGCAATGACAGACCCCTGCACCTCCACCCTAGGAAGAGGCAGACACAGGGTCTGCGCCCGCATCGCAAAATGCCGCCCTGGGCCAGCGGAATCCGCGCCACTTGAGCACTAGCTGCAATGCACATCCCTGGGCCCCCTCTGGGGCTGCTGAGCCAGAAACTCCAGGGCTGGGGCCCAGCTGTCTGGGAGTGGCCTCCGGGGGATCCTGGTGCCACCCCGTTTGGGAGCTGCTGGTCTGGGGAAAGCTACATGAACTGAGTGGGGAAATGTACTGCGCTTGTTATGGTCAGATCTGTGAGGGCTGGGAGCCAATCCAAGGGAAATGTCACTTCCACCTCTCTTCTCATTAAGGGTCGCCTCCTCTGAAATCAATAAGTGATTTGGAACAAGGGAAATGTCGCTCTTTCATGTGAAGGGTCCAGCTCTTGCAAATTCTTGTTATCCATACTGAGAGGTTTATTATGTGCCGCGCACATCATTCTCCCTTTTGTTCCCTGAAGAGAGGAAACAAAAGCTTAGAACAGTCTGGAAACATCCTGGGGCCTGAACTGTGCACCCAGCCTGGGCAGAGCCCGGGCACCTCACAGCCACGCTGCTGAGAGGACTGCTGAGAGGCACCTGCACCAGGTGGAAGCTCTGCAAATGTGCCTCCAGAAATGACTTTCCCCTGCATCTCCTGACCTTGCACCTGACAAACCAAAGCCAGTCTTGGCCACGGGAGGCTCTGGCCCGACGGACAGTCTCTAGCAGACTGCTGAAGTGCTCTTTTGTTTTTCCTTCCTCTGTTTTAATTCAGGAATTTTTTTCTAGACCGTTCTGACTCCAGGCATCCCCTGAAGTGTCTCACTTGTGTGTCGCTTGCCCATGACACAGTGTGATGAACTCCCCAAACCCTGTCTCGAGTGACCGGTGGGGGCCTGAGGCACTTGGATGGGCTGAGGACCCTCGTGGGGGTTCTAGGCTTGTTCCTTTTGCTGTTTCACTTGGAGATGACACTTCAGTTTGGGGTCCACCCTGGCAGTCCGGCTCAGCTTCCCGGGAGCCATAGAGAGGAGTGCCAGGGGCCAGGGCCCAGGGCCGAGGCAAGGCTGCCGCTACTCAGAAGGGATCCCCCAGGGAGCGTCAAGAGGTGCCGGCAACAGCAGCGAAACAGAAGAGACTCCAAATATTTCCTTTTGGGGATTGGGAAGGGGAGCCAAATGAAATGTGAAGAGGTGTCTGAAAGCCCAGAGGAAACCAGCAGGCCCTTCCAGAAGTTCTATTTGCGGTAAGAAACCTTGGCATGGGGCAGCCAGCTCTCCTGCAAAAATAGACCCATGTGCAGAGAAACAGCTCAATTCTGGAAGCGAATGTCCCTCTGTGGGGGATGAGAGCTTCGGTTGAGACTCCAGAAGGTTCTGTCCCTCTCCTCTGCTTCCCTCTGGACCTAGCACCAAAAAGAAGGAGAAAAACAGATAAACATTTTAAGAAAGAACTGTCCAGCTGACCACTGACCACCTGACCACGCTGACTTCCCTGTCAAGGGAGGCAGCGAGGACACGGGGCAAGAGGAAGAGTCTCACATAGGGGCCTGGACACCAGTGACCCACAGTCCAGCCCTGCGCCTGCCAGGAGGTGACGCACAGTATTGAGGAGCAGCTCCCCTTCCCTGTGTCCCTCCTTTGCCTCCGTGTGGGTGAGGGACTAAGAAAACAGGGCACAATGTGCAGCAGAAAGGGAGGCTGATGGGAGAGAAGTGGCCTCGCTTCAGCCATCTCAGGACCCCACTGAAGGTGTCTGTTGACAGGCTGCTGTGCAAGGAAATGACGGTGGACTCCTGGGGCCATGCTGATTCTGCAACAGGATGCTGTTGCCTCTGGGTGTTGAGGACGTGGCTCTTCTCTTGGGCACAGGCTTGTCCTCCTTCTGGAGCAGGACCTGATCCTCCGCAGCAGCGAGAACAGCAGTCAGTAGCTGTAGGCACTGGTCAGCTTCAGAGCATCCTGGTGGCACCAAGCCTGGGAGTTCTCTGGCTGGTCATTGGGTCACCCCAGTACGACTTCCTGGCCTGGCCTCCTGGCCTCCTGAAGGTCATTGTGGGCAGACACAATGCCATCTCGTTGCCAGTGTGGCTGAGTTCTTTGAGGAAAGGCACTTGACTGTGTGTCCCAAAAAGTTGGGGGGGGGAATCATAAGAAAGAAATAGAAGATGGTTAACAGGGAAGCAGTTAGATGGAGGAATCACTTCTGATGCTTTATAGCACCATAGAGTAACTATGGTTAGCAACTAATTATGTGTTTCCAAACAGCTAGTAGGGAGGATTTTGAAAGTTCCCAACACAAGGAAGTGATACATGTTTGAGGTGATGGATATGCCAGTTATCTGATCTGATGATTACGCATTGCTCATTTATATTACAATATCACCCTGAGCCCCATAAATATGTGCAATTGCCTATCCATTAAAAATAGAATATATTTTAAAAACCGTAAGGAGCTTGAGCCAGGTGCAGGCCTGTAATCCCCGTAGCTTGGGAGGCTGAAGCAGGAGGATCACAAGTTCAAGGCCAGCCTCAGCAACTTAGTGAGACACCGTCTCAAAGTAAAAATTTAAAAAATTAAAGGACTGGGGATGTATTTCAGTGGTAGCTACGCTCCTATGTTCAATTCCCAATACAAAAAAAAAGAGAGAGAGAGAGAGAGAGAGAAATTTCAAGGGGCTAGAGTGTGGCTCAGTGGTAGAGTGGTTGCCTGGCATGCATGAGCCCTGGGTTCTAGCCCTGCTGTCCGCCCCCTGCCCATCCACAGAGTTACGAGGAACTTATACCCCATGCCTCTCATCTAGAGCTGGGAGATGCCCAGCAGGCTGTGTCCACCTGCCCCTTCCAGCCACTGAAGATGAATGGGGTCTGCACTCCCCCCTCTCTTTTTCTCTTGGCAGCCAAGAACTGTCCACGTCCAGCTGTGATTTCACACTCAGCTACCACTTGGCCTGCCCGGGTTGAAAGGCCAAATGTCATCTGGAATTAGCAGCCTGGCTCACCAGTAGCTCTTCTGTCTTCAGAATGTGGCAGGGCAGCTGTCAGAGGACTTAGGCAGTAGCCATGCTTTGGGATCCATCTGGAACTTGGATTCCTCGGGTCCTTGGTTTTGCAAACATGCACCAAAAAACCTTTATCCACATACACGCAATGTTGGACTGAAGTGGAAATGGATGCTTTTTTTGGAAGCTCATGTGAAAATGGTTGCTTTTTTCATTGAGCTGAACTTTTACAGGACTGTGATTCTGCTAAGGCCTGCTATTCACACCTTCCTACCTTCCTCCTAGCCACAGGAGGTGGGCACATGTCCCGGGTCCAGCCAATCACAGTGCCCCTTGCCCAGGATGGACGAGTGACCCTAACAGGTCAGTCTCTCCCTGGGACAGGTGAAGGCTGCAGGGAAGGACCCCTGCCTGTTCAGGACTGTACCGGAAGTGAGACAGGCTCTGGAGTTTGGAGTTTCTAGTCCACACTAAGAACCCACGTACAGTGGGTGGGAAGGCCGCCAGGTTTGAGCAAGCATATGGAGGGACAGCAGCCCTACTGGATCCAGGTGTGCCCAGTGCTAGGTCCACTCAGCCTTTCCAGTGACATAAATCAATGCATCTTCTGCCTTTTACCTGTCTTAGTTTGAGTTATATTTCTTGCTCTCAAGCTGGGTGGGTGTGTGAACCGGGTTAACCTTTGGCGAAGGTCAACAAGAGTGAACAGAAGCAGAGGTGGTTCCTTGCACAGGAGCAGGGTGCACACAGAGGTTGAGCTGATGGGCATCACTCTCCCGTGACAGAGGGCCGGGTCATCTGGTAGGTCCTGGGTTTGAATTGGAGTCCCCTGGTGAGGGGATGCCCTGTCTCAGCCAGAGCCTCTGTCCTGTTCCAGCGGGGATCTGGTCAGGGTCTTCTCCAGGAGAGGGCCTCCTGCCAGGGAGCTTTCTGGCTGTGTGTCCCTCCTCTGAGAGGGCAGCCTGTCCCTAGCCCGCGGCAGCACGGCCTGCCTTCCAGCCCAGCCGGCTCTCCCCCAGACCATCTGGTACTCAGACTTTTGCTCGTTCACTGAGGCCTTCCCTCTCATTTGTTCTGAAATTGGCAACGTTTCCCACACCAATGGTTTCCCACTGCACAGTGTTCCTTGCTGAGCGTCCCCCAGGAGAGGAAGGAGCGTGGTGAGGAAAACCTGCCATCACTGCTTCCTGCTCTCCTAACAGGACCGCTGCACTTGGCCAGTCTGAGGTCGGTCACAGAGTGCGGGAGCTCCAGGCGACCCCTCCAGGCCCCCACCCCAGACCTCTCTCCATAAGCGTTGGAAGAAAGATGCTTTGTCAAGAAACAAACCGGAAACAAGCCCAGCCTCCATCTCTTGGTTGTTTTTGACCTTGGGTAAGTTCTATGTACCTGGGCACCTCAGTTTTCTATTCCTCAGTTTTCTCTGTACAATGAAATAATAATACCACAGTTTGTACCATGGGGTCAAGTTTATGGGACATAAGGCACTTCTTTCTTTATTTATTTTTTTGGGGGGTTGTCAGTGGACCTTTATTTTACTTATATGTGGTGCTGAGAATCTAACCCAGTGCCTCACACATGCTAGGCAAGCACTCTGCCACTGAGCCCCAGCCCCAGCCCCAGCCCCTTAAGGTACTTCTTAAGTGAACAAATGCCACATTCTGGTTTTTTGGAGGCCCCTCCTCTTATCTCTCTGCCTTAACACTGTGAAAAGTCCCTGTAGTCATCTCCTGGGACCCTGTCCCTCATGGAGGAACTGGGAGTAAAGTCCAGAGAGTGTGCCCCTGGGTCCCCCAATAATGTGTGCACCTAACTCAGGTCAGGATTGAGTCCTTTCCCCCCACCCCAGGATGCAGGATCTACATCAGCCTGGGAGAATGTGGACTTTCTAATCATTTCACATACGATGAAACCCCGGTATTTGAGAATAGCTTGAAACCAAGAGCTTACGGAGACAGTAAATGTTCTGGGGAGTTCAAAAGAATTGACAAATCTCGAGATTATTTTCCCCTTTAATCTCTTTTTTAAAAAATATTTTGTTTTTAGTTGTAGTTGGACACAGTACCTTTATTTTATTTTTATGTGGTGCTGAGGATCGAACCCAGCGCCCCAAACGTGCCAGGTGAGTGCTCTACCGCTGAGCCCTAGCCCCAGCCCCTAATCTCTTTTAATAATGTTAGAAATGGCTGGGGTACAGCTCAGTGGTAATGTGTGAGCTTAGCGTGCGCCAGGGCCAGGGTTCAATCCCCAGCAGCAAATTATACACACACACACACACACACACACACATACACACACGATGTGCTGATGTTTCTGCTCCCTATTTATATTGGGGAACTTAATAAAATATTCAGAGAAGGCTCCGCTGCATTATTAAAAGTCTTTGCTAGTCTTTTGAATTCAGCAATTTCACTGAAAATCAGAGATTGGGGGGAAATGGATATATATGCTGGGTTTATCTCTTAGTGAATGCTGTGTTAACATATTTTTGGAGGCTTTAAAGATTGACATTGCTAAGTGCTCAGCATGAAGCTGCAGAGGCTCATTAGGATCCTGCTTGTAAAACACACGGAGCCCTAGCCATGTGGAAGCTGCAGGAGCCCCTGGTGGCTACCGTCCCTGGGAGCACTGGACTTAAAAAGTTCTCTGTGAACTGGAGGGATATGCAGAGACCAGCACTGATTCAGAAGATGGTTGCAAGGAAACGCTGCGCGGAGTTTGCACACCTCTCCTGGGACAACAGACTGAGCAGAAACCGCTGTGTGTGTGGTTGTGCACATGAGTGTCTGCGAATGCGTCCATGTACGTGCGTGTGCAGAGTGAGGCTTTGGGTGGACGAAGAGGGAAAGGAGGCAATGGATTCTTCTGATGAAGAGCAGCTGGGAGCCGGGGGTGTGTGTCCAGCTTGTCTTCACATTGAGTGTTTAAGGACCCTCCAGCTTAGCGACAGAGTTGGGGAACTGGTCCTTGGTGATTATTTTCCTAACACTGAGTTCTGCCATCGTGTTCCCTGGTGGGAATCTGAGATGCTGGAACGATATCATGGGTTGGCTGTTTGCTCACAACTCTTACAGGTAGCGTCTGCCACAGGAAGTATCACCACTGGGTTTTTGTGACCCTGGCATGGCGTTCACCTGGTGGCAAACATCCCCCAGCCCTCTCCTTCTCAGACCTCACACGGTGGCCTTGTAACCCCAGAGCTGAAGCTGTGTGCACAGAGGTGACCGGTCCAGGTGTGCTGGCGTGGGGACCCCATGGGGACCCTGTGTGCTCCAGCACTCAGTCCCCGTGGCTTCCTCCCTCAGCCCCGCCCTGTCCCACACTCTGTCTGGCTCTCAGTCCTGCGGGTGATCACTGTTGCGATGAGCCAGGAGTGTTCTCCTCTGATGATTTCAGAATACAAAGTCAGTCTCAACCAGAAGGTGACTGGGGGGATACAACTGTCTCACCTGGGACAAGGTGGACTGAACCTCATTTGTGGGGTGGGTCACAGGAAGCTGCGGAGCTGTAGAGAGACCCTGGACCTCCGAAGAGATTCCCTAAGAGAAGGCCCCAGCTTCAGGACCGCAGAAGCAAATGAGTGACCGTTGATGTGACCAATGGGTGGCCATGTCTCTCAAGCCTGGACATCACAAGCCTGGAAGAAGTGACTCGTGGCAAGAGCAGCCTGGATGTCAAGTCAATGGCCCGGGGAGAGAGGTTAGCCCTGTGGCTAATCCACGTGGACACCTCACCTGAAACTTATGAAGAGCTACGGGGTGTGATGACTGCATTAGCGAGAGCCCCTGCGCCAGGCGCCCTAGGACAGCGGAGGATGGGGAGCTGCAGGGGCCTCCAGAGGCTGCTCCGCTCCCGAAGCACGGATCAGGTGGACGAGTTCCACCCCACAGACGGGGCGGTTTCCAGGGTCATCATCCACCATTTCTCTAAATCAAGTGGAATGTGTGGTGAGCCTCCATCTGTTCTGGATTGGGGGGGCCAGACCTCCCGACCCAGAGTTGGGACAATATCTCAGGAGCAGACAGGGTGGGATACGTGTGGGAAGGCCCCCCCACACACTCTCCAATCCACAGGGCCTGCTCTGTGCTCCAAATCCAGGCTCCAAGGGCCTCAAAAGTGGGAGCTCAGGACCAAGCTTGGGACCTTCACCAGCCGCCGATGCCGAGAGCCCTGTTCTTAGTCCTGAGTGCTCTCACTCTCCCTGGGCCCGTGGCAGGGGACACTGCCAAGCCCCAGGCCTCTTCCCAGTCTCAGGGACTGGTCCCAAGCCTCCTCAGCCATCTGTACCATCTCTCCATCCCAACCCACGCCCCTTCCCTTTGCTATCTAGACAGCCAGTCTTGCCCAAGGGAACACCCAGAAACTGAAATGCTCAAAATGGGGGTGCCCCTTTACGCTTCCTTGTGTCCCTTAACCAGGGAGCGCGTTTTCCTAGCCCAGTGCCCGCTACAAAGTCAGAATGGTGACCTTGGGGGAAATGGCCCACGCACAGCAGACCTCGGTGTCCATCTTGGTCTCCCTGGATCCCTGTGCCCTTCCACACCACACGTCAGCTCCCTTCCTGTTGTCCCCGACAGAAAACCATCTCAAACTCGCTTAAGCAAAAAGGGTCCCTATTGGCTTATGCCACAGAGGTGGATGCAGAAATCCTGGAACCGGGTGCTCGAACGTGGCTCCCGGATCCCCCTGGCTCTTGTCTCTCCTCTTCCCTGAGGTGGTTTCCCTGAAACACAGGTCCCCTCCCCACAGCGGCAAGATGGCTGCATGTGACGCCAGGCTTATGTTCAAGCCCTCAGCTTCCCAAGGATAAGTTCCTCTAGAAGCCCCAGCTGTGTCGCGTTGGTGCTGACTCGTCATCTGTCCACTGTGTCATGTTGTTGGATTGTCCAGGCTCGAGAGACATGGCCATCCCTGGAGCTAGGAATGATGTCATCTCCACCCAAACCATGAGCACTGAGAGAGGAGGAGGGGCAAGTGTTCAAGGGAAAACCCGCACTGGAAGAGGAGGAAGAGGTCAGGTCGGGCAGACTTCTGCCCCTGGCCATCAGCTCCTGCCCTGGCCAGTGGCGGCTGATCAGTTCTTCCTGTCCTTCCGTGGTCAACCAATATTCACCGACTGTCTTGGATGTCTGAGTGTGTGTGTGTCGGGTCCCAGGGAGACTGGGGTGGAAGAAAGTCGACACAGTCTTTGTCCACGTGGAGTTTACAGTCCGGCAGGGTGGCAGTGGGCTGAATCGTGGTCCTAAAAGAGGTATGTCCAAGCCCCAACCTCGGGCAGCTGTAAAAGTGACGTTATTTGGAAAAAGAGTCTTTGCAGATGTCATTCAGGATCTTAGCATGAGATCATCCTGGATGTAGAGCAGGCCCTAAACCCAATAACAGAGTGTCCTTACAAGAGAAAGAGGAGGAAGGTCTGAGGCACTCAGACACAGAGGGGACACACAGGACAGGCCATGTGACAGAGGAGAGAAGGCCGTGATCTACCAGCTGGGAAACTCCAAGGACTGCCTTCAGCCACAGTAAACTAGGAGAGATGGACTGACTCCCCCACGTGGAGCCTCCAGGGGTCAACCCTGCCAACACCTTGAGTCTGGACTTCTACCCTCCAGAACTGGGAGACATCCTTCCTAGTGTCTTAAGGGACAGAATTTATGGTAATTTGTTGGGTGCCCCTAGGAAACCAATACAGGAGCAAACAGACTGATCAGTCAAGCAAACTGTGAAATTGCACGGTGGCAGGGAGGTGCAGGGTGCAATGAATTTCCTGAAACTTGAAGTCAAAGGAGTTAATTAATGGTGTTGGGTGACGGGCATTCCAGGCAACGGAGCACAGGCAAAGGTCCTGGGGTGGGCAGCTCCCTCTGTAAAATCAGCAAGTCTTCGGGCCACGTGGGTTTCTCGCAGGAGTTGGCCTGGCTGCAGGCGGCTTTAAAAAGCCGTGAAACTGGACAGGTGTCCCTGCTCATGGTAGGAGCGGCAATTTGGCGCCTGTGGTTTCAACTCCACCCGTTTCAGATGTTGACGTTACCAGACTGGCCCCTGAAGGGAATCTGCTTGCCAGGCCCTGACCTGCCGGGCGCTCGAAGGCCTTCGCCAGCATCTTCTGACCTCCTCACTGTCTGGCAGAGCAAGTGCCTGTTTGCCCAGGCTGGCTGGGTGGGGGGCCGCGGGGTGTTCGCTGTTTCCAGCAAACAAAAGCAGAGTTTACTGCTGCTTTCATCGCCCATCGCCCTGAGAGAGCTCCGTGAGGCCTGGCTGGAGGTGTGGCTGGCACGAAGGGTCCCAGACCTGCTGTTTGGAGGAGCACTCTCCCTGCAGGAGCCTGGGACGGGGCCAGTTCCCTGGCTTCTGGTCCTGGGCCCTGGCCCAGCTTGGGGCGGAGCCTCCCCTTGCCTAGGGGCGGGGCCTCCCCGTGCCTAGGGGCGGGGCCTCCCCGTGCCTAGGGGCGGGGCCTCCCCTGTCTAGGGGCGGGGCCTCCCCTGTCTAGGGGCGGGGCCTCCCCTGTCTAGGGGCGGGGCCTCCTTTGCCTAGGGGCGGGGCTTCGAGTACTTGAAAGAGGGAAGCCGCCTTTGCTTGGGGGTGGGGCAACGGGAGGCCCAGGATGGGCAATGTGCTGGGGCGGGGTCTCAGGCCATTTAGGAGGTAGGAATGATTTTGCTTCCTCCAGAAGGCTTGCTTCAGGGCCTGGGGCGTGCCAGCTCCCTGCTTGTTTTCCCATCAGTAAATCCAGAGCAGTTCCTCTCATCAGCTCCTCTCCATGGAACAGTGTCTAAAACTACACCCCCTTGGTAAGCAGTTGTGAGAATTAGGTGAGGGGACTTGCTTTCCTTCAACAAGTATTTCTGGAGCAGCTACCAGGTGCTAGGCCCTGTTCTAGTTGCAAGGAACATTGTAGCAAACAAAATCAGACAGCCTTAAATGCTCCTGTGGAACTGGTGTTCTAGAATGGGGTCTGCAAACTGGGGCTAGTGGGCCAGATCTGGTTGGCTGTCTGATTTTGCATGGACTGTGAAACAGGAATAGTTTCTTTTTTTTTTTTTTCAATTTTATGCATTTATTTATTCATTGATTTATTGCAGTACTGGGGATTGAAGACAGGGGTGCTCTACCGCTGAGTGACATCCTCAGCTTTTTTGTGTATTCATTTAAATTTTGAGGCAGGGTCTCACTAAGTTGCCCACGCTGGCCTCAAACTTGCAGTCCTCTTGCCTCCGCCTCCCAAGTACCTGGGATTACAGGCGAGTACCACTGCACTCAGCTTTATATAATTTTGAAGAAATGTTTCAGTTTATGCTTCGGAGAGATCACCAAACACCCCCCAAACCTGCCCCAATTTTTTTGCATGGTGCTGAAGCCTGTACCCAGGGCCTCATGCATTCTAGGCAAGTGCTCTATACTAAGCTGCTCTGCAGTCCTTTTCTGTATTTTTAAATAGTTAATAGTCAAGGGTAACAGGATTTCTCCGACATATGCAAACTCTAGGAAATTCAAATTTCAGTGTCATAAATTTTAAATAAGCTTTTTTAAAAATGTTTTTTTAGATGTGGATGGACCTTTATTTTATTCATCTTATTTATATGTGGTGCTAAGAATCGAACCCAGTGTCTCACACATGCTAAGCAAGCGCTCTACCACTGAGCCTCAACCCCAGCCCCATAAATAAGCTTTTATGGTAACATAACCATGCCTATCAGGTACTAGCTGACTGCTTTTCTTTTTACTTTTCTTTTTTTTGTACTAGGGATTGAACCCTGGAGCCCTTAACCACTGAGCCACGTCCTCAGCCCTTTTTTATATTTTATTTTGAGACAGGGTCCCACAAAGTTGCTCAGGATCTCACTAAGTTGCTGAGACTGGCTTTGAACCTGTGATTCTCCTGCCTCAGCCTCCTGAACAGGAATTACCGGAGTGTGCCACCACGCCTGGCTAGCTGACTGCTTTTTTTTGGGGGGGGTGTACCAGAGATTGAACCCAAGGTTACTTAACCACTGAGACATATCCCCAGCCCTTTTTATATTTATGAGACAGGGTCTTGTAAGTTGCTGAGGCTGGCTTTGAACTCATGATGCCCCTGCCTCGGCCTCTCCAGCCACTGGGATTACAGGCAGGCGCCAGCATGCCAGCTTAGCTGAGTGCTTCTGAACCTCGGCAGAGTTGAGTGGTAGAAACAGAGACCACGTGTAAGGACCACAAGGCTGAAAATATTTGCTGTCAAGCCCTTTGCAGAAGAAGTTTGTCGACCTCAGTTCTAGATTCTTGCAGTTCCAAGTGTGGCCTTTGGATCGGCAGTCTGGGTGTCACCTGGGCACATGTTAGAAAGCCAGACCTCGTGAGCCTGAGTCTGGGGCTTAACAAGATGTCCAGGTGATGTGGGTGCAGCCCTGAGATGACGGGCAAAGCTCGTGCCGGCACTCAGTGCTCCGTGACCACTAGCAATTGTGGGAGGTGGAGTGAAGGACCCGGGAGAGGGCCCAGCCTTAATCCTTGGAACCTGTGAATATGTCCATTTATGTGGGGAAAGGGACTTTGCAAGTATGATTAGGTATTTGAGGTAAGGAGAGTCACCTGGATAGCCCAGGTGTGCACAATAATGTAATCACAAAGGCCCTTACAGGAGAACATGCGGCGCGAGAAGAGGAGGCCAGAGGCTGGAAGCTGAGTCTCGGGTTGTGTACCTGTGAGATGGAGGCCGGGCCACCGGCCCAGCCAGGTGGGCATCTGGGGTCTGCAAGAGCCAGGAAAGGAATCCTTCCTTGGAGTTCCCGGGAGAAACGCAGCCCTGCCGACACCTTGACTTTGGACCTTAGAGCTATAATATAACTATCTTGTTTAAGCTACTGCGTTTTGGGTAACTTGCACAGTGGCAATAGGGACTGGGACTGGGTGGTTGGTGTCTGCTAAGTGCACAGTTCTGATTCTGAACCACGGTCTCCTGCTGTGTAAGAGGGAGATGTACCTTCTCCTTCCCTCGTCATGGCAAGGCTGACGGGAGACTGTGTGTGTAAGTGGCTTTGCAGAACATCAGCTGTCTTGATTTTGTTATTCCCATTGCCTTCACGGGGCAGTGGCCAAGGGCCAGCTCTGTGTAACCTTGGGCAAGTTATTGGACCCCTCTGAATCTGAGCTTCCCCACCTACAAAAGGCGGATCTGACGGTGCCTCCCTCCCAAGGCTGCCTTGAGGCTGAAACAGACCCTGAGCCTAACTGCTGGCCCAGGCTGTGCCCAGGGGAACGCGGTGTCTCACGGCCCGACACAGAATGGGCTCGCTGACCCGGGCAGCCCTTCCTAGCTGCTCTGAGTCAGGCCTCAGTCAGCCGGGCTCACAGGGGCTCAGATGATCCCTGTTCCTTTGTGCCCTTGCCAGAGACTGCTGCAGACCCTCCGTGGGGTCTCTGCGCTCAGAGGGCCAGGGGCACAGGCCAGCTGGCCGAGGAGGGGAAGGGGCTGCTGAGCCACGGGGCATCTGTGCTCAAGGGCCAGTCCTGTGCTGAGCGAGCAGGGAGTGGCCCTCGGAGGCCTGGCCAGGGAGCCCGCTTTCCATCGGGCTGGGCTTTGCTGGCTTTGCGGCTGCGGGTCCTGGGCTGGGCTCCCTCGGTGTCTGTTCCACTGGCTAGAACCATCTGTCCCCAGGGGCTGCTCCTTAAAGGCAGATTTAGTGCCATGGTCCCCCCGTGCCCAGCACAGGGTCTGGCACATGGGAAATACTCGCTGGACCCCTGAATGAATGACCAACGGCTCTGAAAGTCCCCAGCACAATCACGTGGGGAGTTGGTGTTAGGGAGCCTCTCCAAGGCCCCCAGAAGCATTGACTGACCAGGAGCTGGGTGTCATGGAAGTGGCTTAAACTCTGAAGACGGGAGGTGGCATCTGCCCAGGGCCTGCTGTGTGCCAGGGGTGAGGCCGGAGCTAAGCCCAGCGCTCATCTCGGCCTCTTCCCTCTTTTCCCGGTGAGGGCCTCTCTCTTTTCTATTCCAGAGACCTGGGGCTCAGAGAGGGTGAACAACATGCCCAGGGCTGTACAGCGGGAAGTGAGTTCGGGCTGAGGCCGGGGTTGGTGGGGTGGATGCTCCCTTAAGGACCTGGGCAGCGTCCTGCAGGAAAAGTGGAGTCGCTGAAGACCTTGGGCGCTCTCTCCTTTCTTGGGTTGTGCTTTTCCCCAGCAGGATTGAGCATCCTTAGGGAATTTGCTCTGGGACTAATGGCGTTCCAGAAGCAGACACTCGGAGAGGGGAGATAATCTGGGAATCGGGACCTTCTGGACACTCACACCTCACCATTCAGTCACCTAGGATGACAAACGGTCCCAATTTGCCCAGAATAGTCTTATTCTAGCACGGAAATCCCCACATCCCAGAAAATCCGTCGGTCCCCGTCATGCATTGATGGCAGGTCACCCAGTGACTTCAAGCTGGCCCTGAATCAAAACTGCAGGTTAAGGGAAGAGCATTGGCCCCCCGTGGGAGCCAGGGGACCCCCTTTTTGCTACAGGAGGACAAGGAGGGCTCAGGTGTGTCTGCCCACTGCTGACTCCTCTGGGGAGAGGTTTCCACCCGGGGTCTGCTCATCCCCTGCCTGTGTACCCTGCCACCACCCACCTGCCCTCTGCCTGGCCAGCTAGTGGGCTGTGGGGAGGTGGGCAGCTTGGCTCCATTCTGCACCTCCTCATCTTCTGCGTGTCGGCCTCCGTCGGGGAGCACGATGGGTGGGTGATGCTGGAGGGTCCTTCTTTGACCTGTCCTTCCTTGGTCCAGGGGAAGTCTGCTGCCACTTCTGAGACCCAGGGGCACCTGAAGATAAAGCAGGAGACCTGGGGGCCAGGGGTTGTTGGGGGAATTGTCAGCTGGGGTTGGCAGGCCTGGGTGGCCCAGCAGGTGGTGAGCCAGGGACAGGTGGGAGGCGGGGGATGGGCAGCTGGAGGCTCAGGGGCTGCAGGTGAATGTCCCTGTCCCCAGGCAGCTCTAGGACCAGGGTGTCTCACCCCTCACCTCTGCCCCTCCTGCTCATCGCGGGGCATGGCATGTGTGGGTCTGTCGATCCTTTTCAGATGGGTGGGTGTAAGTATGGGGCCCCCCAGGCGAGCCACTCTTCCCGATGCGGGAGGGGCACACCCCTGCAGAAGGTCCGAGGTGTCTCCAGGCCCCCATCCAGAGCCGACCTCTCCACCCAGCTCCTTTTCATCATGGCTGCTGGACACCCCCAGTGGCTGGTGCCCCATCACCCCCACGAGTCCCCTGCAGTCCCTGCCCCCCCCAGTTCTCCTGGGTGCCACCCCAGCTCTCCTGCCTCTGGGCCTCAGCACTGTGGCTCCTGTCCCAGCTCACGCCCAGACCTCTGCCCACACAGGCGTCTGAGCCCCTTCCCCGACCTCCCCGTCCTGAGAGGACACCCCAGTTACCCCCTGCCAGGCACCTGCTCTTCTCCTTTGTAGGACTGTCCTGATTATTCATTACGTGTTCATTTTCTTTGGGGGCAGGGCCAGTCTGTCTGCTCCCCAACTCTACCATCTGTCTGGTAGGCAGCGGATGATCCCCCAATACTTGTTGAAGGAGTACATGGCTGAGGGGGACGTTACTGGCCTCTGCTCCCTGGCTGCTGCCCACCGCCCATGTCACGTCTCCACAATTCTGATGACAGGGGGTATCTTGGGTGCCAGGCACTGTGCTAAACCTTCTAGGGAGCAGCATTTTGAGGGAAGTACTGCCACTTCCTGCATTTCACAGATGGGTCAGCTAAGACACAGAGAGGTGAGGCAACAGGCCTCGGGTCACACAGCACCCTGTGGGGAAGCCAGGATCCTATTGAAGTTGCTTCAACTTGAAACCCATTTATGAGTCTCCACATAGGCCTCCTGAGGTCCCAAGTGGCTCCCGCAACCTGGCCCCTGCCCTTTGCAGAAGCAGGCTTCCTCAGAGGCCCCACCTGGTCAGTGGCCTGGCTCGGGCTGACGTGCCTCCCAGGCCCCAGGTGGGCTCCACTTTGCTCACGTGCACCCCGGGCCCGGGGTTTCCACTGGGAACAGGCCTGCTGGGCCCACGGCTCAGCATCCTGTTCTGATTTCCCCCTGGCAACCGCCTTGCTGGGTGGTCATCCCCACTTCACAGCTGAGGAGCCTAGAGCTCGGAGAGGTTGGTTGATCTTCCCAGAGCCACACAGAAAATAAGGGACAGGGCAGAATCTGCACCTGAGGCTGCTGGTCATGACACTGACCTCTTCCTCCCGGGTTCTTTCCAGCTCTGGGCACAGGCAGGACCTGGCCCAGGGGGCCCAGAGAAGCGAAAACCCAGAGGTTGCCCACAGAAGAGCTCCAAGACACCCAGAGACCAGATCGAGTGCCCCTGGGGATCAAAGCAGCGCCCGCCCACATGAGATGATCTATATTTTTAGACGGAGGGTGAGTCAGTCCTGGCTGACTCACAGGCCTGGCGAGGCTTGCAGGGCAGCCCCAGGCCACGAAGGGCAGGGCGGGCGGTCAGCCACACAGGGCACAGGAAGACCCGGAGGGCTGGCCAGCCGGGCCGCCTTTGCATTTTCCGACGTTCTGTCCAGGGCTGGAGCTGGGCCCCCACAGGCTTTCCTCACGTGTTAGGAAGATGAATTCTGAATGACTCTGGCGGAGAGATCATGTTCACAGAAATAGAAAAGGAGACGAGTCGAGCCTCGCGTCACCTGACAAACATCCCCTGGGGCCCGTGTGCCGCGGGAGCGGTGGTCGGCAGAGAACCCACCGTCGGAGCCCAACCCTGTGCGGCCAGTTTTCTAGAACAGATATCGGTGTGCTCTCTCCATAGAGGGCCAGAGTGATCGGTGCAAGCTGTGCGGTCCCCCAGGCCTCCACGGCCACGGGGCCACGGGGAAGCAGTGAGTGAGCTGTGTTCTGATAAAGCTGTATTTGCAAAATCAGAGGGCCGGGCCGGGCCTGTGGGTGATGGGCACCAGCCCCTGTTCCAAAAGACGCCTTCACCCGCCTCCTGGCTTCTCTCGTTTGCTCTCCACTGTGCGTCCTTGATGGACCAAGTGGTGAGTAGGGTTCACTGCTTCTACGCTCGGGCTTCAACGAGGCCCCCTTCCCGGAGGGTTTCATTAAGAGGGATCTTTTGGGGGCAGTAGCATCCCTGCGTCCTTCTGGTGTCCAGCTCAGTGTTTGGGCCACTGTAGGGGATGGACAGATACTTGCAGAGTGAACGTCCCAGCCCTGCCCAGCCCTGCCTGTCTGCACTGTATTTGAAACTGACCAAAAAAAGGGACTCGGCCTGGCTTCTCATGGGCAGGGATGCTGAGCGGCAGCTCCCTCCTGAGCGAGGGCGGCTGAGGCCCACGTCCCCCGTGGAGGCTTCAAGGAGGCGGCAGCGAGTCCTGAGCCAGCTCAGCCGCTGACAGTCAAGGAGAGCTGTCAGGTGGCCCTTCCGAGGGGTGGAGCTGGCATCACGTCTACAGAGGCGTAACAGGGGCTGGGGCGTGGAGGGACTTGCTTAAACCACCACTAGTAAGAGCAGGGTGGCTGTCGGAACCTGCCTCCCTGGTCTCCTTGACCCTGGGCCACCACCGTGAGTTAGCGGCCTGGTGACGGGCCACCATGTTTTCCCATCAGGCAGGCAGACTTCTCTCTCATGCCTCCCTGTCCCCACCGAGCAGCCCTGGATGGCTCCTCACCAGCGGGGGCCCTGGGGAGCGGGCGGGCAGCAGGGTGGAACCCTCCAGTGGCCCTGTCTGCAGGCGTCTGAGGCCTGGTGTCCGGGGGGTGGCCGCAGGGCTGGCGTCCACAGGCCAGGGTTAAGGTCCCTGCAGGATGGCTAACCCTGACCTTGGGGAGGGGCAGCCTCCTCCTGCCTCTGGTCTGCGTCATGGCCATGGGAGTGATGCTCGCGGGTCCCTGGAGCTGGTGGGGTCTCTGTGAACAGTAAAATGGCAAACCCTGAACTGTCGCTCAGGGGAATGAATGGACGGTCCCCGACTTAGGGCCTGGGGATTTTTCCACTTTACCATGGTGCAAAACCACAGGCACCCGTGGAAACTGTGCTGGGAACTCAGAAGCTGGGTCTCCTCTGGCCCTCAGCCTGTGCGCAGCGTCCTCTTCCGTGAGGCTGGGCAGCGGCAGCTCGTCCCCAGTCGGCCGTATGATCGGGACCGTGGGGGTGGTGCGTGTGCTGCGGAGCTGTGGCATCCAGCAGGCCTGGTGTGGCGATCCACCGCAGCCACTGACGACGGCTTCTCAGGGTGCACCCCCGACTCTT
The DNA here is from genome assembly GCF_001458135.2 of Marmota marmota marmota. Taxonomy (NCBI): domain Eukaryota; kingdom Metazoa; phylum Chordata; class Mammalia; order Rodentia; family Sciuridae; genus Marmota; species Marmota marmota. The sequence continues at coordinate 10,670,809 of NW_026000185.1, read as the reverse complement.
AGCTCTTAGCCACAGGAGGTGGGGGGCTGCCGGGTGGGCCATTGACCAGGGTGCAGAGCGGGACCCCAGAGCCTCTGACTCCTGGTCCAGAAGGAACCTGATCTGTCCACGGTTCCCAAAGCCTGGGCCCTGAGACAGCTGGGTGCTGCTTCTGACCCTCACGTGTGTCCACCGCGTCTTGTGTGTGACCGTTGCTACCGCTGAGAGGAACCCCCCACTTGGGCAGATGTCACCTTATGCTGGGTTCCCAGCCGACCTCTGCCACCGTGCCCTCCCCCTGGATACCGCGTGCTCTCCTTCCAGCTCCCCCATCTGTTACACCTGCAGTAAACTGGAGCTGTCATCTCCACCAGCAGTGAAAAAAAAAACTGTCAGTAAAACGAGGCCATTGTTCCATTTTCTCCTCTCAAGTGGGATTCCCATATTGCTTCACAGGGTATAGCACGTGCAAATGCCCGAGGCAGTGTACAGATATAGTAAGTGCTCAATAAAAGCTTGTCATTGTTGCTGTTCGTCTTGGATAAAAATGAATCCACGTAGATACGTTTTCTAGCGGTCCCTAAGAAATCGCCATCTCACCATTCTCAAGGTACAAGTATAGTTGACTATAGACGTGTGGACACGGGAAGTCTATGGTACATATCTACGTATCTCAACCTGGACAAAGTCAGAGATGATCAACCCGGAAAAGCAATAGTGTGTGGATCACGGGAAACAGTCTTGCCCTCACTGGGCTGGGCTCTGCCCTATGGGGGGGCCCCCGAAGTGAGGAGGGTGGCTGAGAGTACGTTGTGGGCCCCAGGATTGGACTGCAAAGGGTCAGTGCTGTGGCTTGGCCTCCTCCTGGCCTTGGGACAGGGGATGGCTGCTCAGTTACCCTGTAAAGGAGGGTGACGACTGACTGATGTCACAAGCACTCCACCCCCTGCCTGGTGGACGAGGGACATTCAACAGTGGCTGTTTTGCTTCTCCTCTTCCTTCTTTCTGTGATCAGAACCTGTTTTGTTGTTACATGATGTCCTGGTTGAGAAAAGTCCTCTGCCAAGCACAGCTGGGTTCCCGGATGGCTGGGCCCTGCTCAGGTGGGGCAGACACACGCCCCTGGCTCCCTCCTGGCACTGCCTGCTCCTCCCCTCTCCCAGCCGCCTCCCCAGGCCTGCTCTCTGTGCCCGTGTCCTCCAAGCTGACCTCCTGCCGTCCTGCCCATGTAGCTCTGTCCTTCCTGTTTCCTTGGGTCCCTCGACCTTCCCTCTCGTCACAGAGTCCTTCAGTCATCTGTTTACTCAGTGCCCTTGATGGGTCCCCTGGTCCCTGCCAGGCCCAGGCTCTGGGCCACAGAGATGAGCCAGGAGGACCCTGGTCCCCTGAGGACACAGTGCAGCCAGGGAAAGAGGCTGCTAGGCCTGAGTCCTCGCTCTGCCCACTGCCTGCCGTGGGTCCCCAGTTCGCCGAGGTCTGACCTCCTGCCGACTTGGGGCGGTTGGATTCCACAGAGCCTCTCTCTGCTGCCTCCAGAAAGATCCAGGCTCAGTGCCAAAGATCGCCCACTTCCTTAGCGCTCTGGCTTCTTCTCATCCTTGGCCGTGACCTTGACACGCGCCCTGACGCTGGGATGTGCCAGGGCTGGGTAACTCCAGCTCCCAGGCACCTGGGAGTGTAAGAGGGGACTGTCCCACCTAAGGTGTTCCTTGGTGCTACCCCGTGACTCAGCCTCAGGACCCTCCCAGGAGGAGGGTGAGTGCAGAGGGAAGACTGTCCCCAGGCACCTGAGGAGTGTCTCTAAGGAGGTTGTCACAGAGGCTGGCTGCCAGAAAGGGGCTGGACCTGGGGAGCAGGGGCCCCCATACCATGGGTTGTTGGAACCACAGAGGGCCTGGGTTTCAGTGGGGGGGGATTCCCTGGCCCTGTGACTCCCTGTCCTGTGCCCAACTGTCCCTCAACACGCAGAGCAGTGCAGGAGCCCCCGCTCCCACCCTAGGGGCTCATGAAGCCCTTTCTGAGTCCGCGCTCCTCATGACCTGGTCATCTGGGCCATGTCCCCCAGCCCTGCGGCCGGCCTGGTCGGGTGAGTCCCTTTCCTCTGCAAGGCGAGAGGATTCCGTGAGTGCCTGGTAAGCAGTCCCCCTCGGTACACAGTCTCAGATGTCCCCACCCTTCCCTTCTGCCCCTTGGTATGGCAGAGATGAAGGACGCTGGGCTTCTTGGAGGGATGGGGTGAGGGCCAGGGCGCCTCCTCAGCTGTCCTCGGCTCTGCACAAGGTCAACTCATCTCGCAGTCACCGACACCTGTCCGTTGAGCTGCCAGGCGGTGGGAGCGAACCCAGATGCACCTGTTCCCTCCCGGCTTAGCTTCCCGTCTCCAGGGACGGAACTGGACCCATTGGCTGTGCAGGTCCGATTTCTAGGATTTTTTTCCTCCTATAAGTGGAATCACCCAGCCCGCGTCCTTTCGTGTCTGGCCCCCTTCACCCGTCCTCGTTGCAGCAAGAATCAGGACTTGATTCCTTTGGTGGCCGAGGAACCCTCCGTTGTCTGGCTAGACCCTAGTTTGTTTGTACCGTCTGTGGACATATAGGGTGTTTCCATTTTTGACCATTTTGAATAATGTTGCTTTCATTTGTGTACAAATTTTCGGGTGGACGTATGTTTGAAATCCTCTCGGGTACGTGCCGGGGAGTGGTCTTGGTGGGTCTCGGGGTAACTCTTCTTTGCATTCCTATTTATTCTGTGGCCTGGGACCCAGGGCCTTGCCATGCTAGACAAGCCTTTCCCACTGAGCCCCACCCCAGCCCTCCACACTCGAATACCAGAGGGGCTGCCCACTGCCTTTCGCTGAGGCCGCCCACCTGACTTGAGGGGCCCGTTTGCGTTCTCTAGACTCTCTTCCCTCTTAGGGTTCCCAGAGTTTAAAAATAAAAAAGCAGCAAAAAATGACCCTCTGTTTTTCCAGACAGCCTCAGGGATCCTTCAGGCCTGCCTGTGCCTTCCTGCCCTCCAATTCCACCTTCTGGGCTCTGCAGTGGGCCAGCGCCTTCATCAGAAGATCTGTGAGTTGATGAGATTTCCAGAACATTCTACGCCTATTATTTTAATCCTTGCTGTCGGCTCCCAGGTGGGCACTATTACCATGGTGGCCTTTTTTTGGATAAGAACTTTGGCTCAGAGAGGTTACAGGTCTTGTTGGTTGTTGAACAGCCACAGAGAGGCCCAGCTGGGATTCGAACCCAAAAACCTGACTCCCAAGTCCATGCTCATACCGCCAGCCCTCCTTGTCCCTGATCGGGCGGGAGCTAAGGTGAGAGAGGCAGGCCCTCTCTGTCCTCTGGCACATCGTGGGTGGAGGGACCCTGATCTGTTTGGACAACCTGAGGGTGGAGGGTCACTGCCCATGGCAAGAGGCCTCCTGCCCTGACCCCAGGGGAGAAAAGTTGTGGGAGGAGTGTGCTCCTCTCTGGTGCCCTCGCCTCAGCTGGCACTGATGTCCCTGCATGCTGTCCAGGCCAGCTGGCTGATGAGCCACCGCTGCCCCCAGGAGGCTCTTGCAGCATCTGAATGAGCTGATTACCCACAAACCCTTGCAGCTCCCCTGCCCGCTGCCCCTGGGCTGTGTCCTCAGCTCAAGGCCCTGGCAGAGGGAGGGGCAGCTGGGCTCGGCCCACTTGTGGCTACCCCTAGAGGGAGGTGCCCTCATCTTGCCCAGGACTAGGAAGCCCAGGAAGGCCACCTGGCTGGGTCACCAGGTCACACAGGGTCAGCCTGGGGTCTGAAGCCTCCTCTCTGGGCCCTGGGAGGCAGACTTCTTTTAAAGAGCTTTGTTGATATATTTTACTGCTGTGGTTTAGATATGAGGTGTCCCCCAAAAGCTCATGGGTGAGACAAAGCAAGAAAGTTTAGAAGTAAAATAATTGGCTTGAGACCCTTGGCCTAGTCGGTGGATTGATCCACTGATGTGGATTAACTGTGGCAATTGTGGGTAACTAGGGTGTGGCTACAGGAGGGGTCACTGGGAGCTTGTCTTTGGGGTTTAAACTTGGTCCCTGGTGAGCACAGCTTTCTCTGCTTCCTGATTGTCACGTCCTGAACTGCTTTCCTCGTCACACCCTTCTTCCCTAATGCTCTGGCCCACTCGGGGCCCAGAGCGATGGAGTCCGCTCTCTGTGGACTGAGTCCTCTAAACCAGGAGCCCCAGAAAAACTTTTCCTCCTCTAAAATCGTTCTTGCCAGGTCTTTTAATCACAGCAGCGAAAAGCTGAGTAAAACATTTACCTACCGTAAAACTCACTCATTGAAAGTGCATAATTCTATGAATTTTAGTAAACCTGTCGAGTTGTACAACCATCACCGCTGTCTAGTTTTACAGTTGTTCCCTCTCCATCCATGTTGGCTATGTCCCCAGACCCTCAGTAGATGCCTGAAACTCAAATAGTGCCAAACCCTGTCTAGATATGCTGTGTCTTCCTGTATGTACGTACCTATGGTAAAGTTTAATTTATAAATTAGGCATAATAAGAGGCTAAACATAATTAATAATAAAATAGAACAATTATAACCAATATACTTTAATAGAAGTTATGGGGATGTGGGCTCAATCCCTCACCCCTTCATTTCTTTTTCAAAATATCTCATTGTACTTTTACCTTCTCACCTACAGGAAGCACTTGGCTGCTTCTCTTTGGCGTACCCAAAATTGTTAGCATTGCTACTCTTGCACTTTGAGACCATTATTAAGTAAAATAAGGATTTCTTAAAAACAAGCCCTTCAGTACTGAACGGAAATGGTTACTAAATGACTAACGGACAGGTAGCATATATAGTGTGGATACTCTGGACAGAGATGACTCATATCCCAGGCATGAGAGAGCGGGACAGCACAAGATTCCATCATCCTACCCAGAACAGTGAGAAATTTAAAATGTATAAATTGTTTATTTCTGGAATTTTCCATTTACTATTTTTGGGACCCAGGGTTTAGCTACAGGTCATGGAGACCTCAGAAAGGAAAACTGGGGGTGATGCAGGGATTCCTGTATAACATTTCCATTACTCTAAAAACAGAACAGTTGTCCATTGGCAGTCATTTCCATTCCGACCCCTAGTTCCAGGCAGGTCACGAGTGTCCTTTCTGTCTCCCTATAGATTATCTTTCCTTTTCTGGACCTTTTATATAAATGGGATCATATAATACATGGTCTTTTGTGACTGGCTTCCCTTAGCATATTTTCAAGATTCATCCCTGTGGTAACACGTGACCCCACTTCTTTCCTTTTTATGCATAATAATAGTCCATTGTGTGGATAGACCACAACTTGTTTATCCACTCATCTCTCAATGGACATTTGGGGTATTGAACTGAGTCTTGAACCCAAGAAGTGCACTTTATCAAAGAGTCACCCAGTCCTTTTTACTTTGAGACAGAAACTCACTAAGTTGCTGAGGCTGGCTTTGAACTTGTGATCCTCCTGCCTCAGCCTCACAAGGCAGTGGGATTACAGACATGCAATATTCCCCTTTGGGACTATTACAAATAATGCTGCTGTCAACATTTAGGTACAGGTCACTGTGTGGGCATATGTTTTCATTTCTCTTAGGTCTAGAGGTGGGAACAGAATTGCTGGGTCTTAGGATCAGTCACTACAGGTTTCATTTTCTGGAGAACTGTCACATTGTTTTCCTGGGTGGCTGCTCTGTTTTACCCGAGGGTTCCAGTTCCTCCCACATCCTTACCACCATTTTTGATGTCTGTGTTTTGACTTACAGCCTTCCTGGTGGGTGCAAATGGCATCTCACTGTGGTTTGCTTTGTATTGCTTGGTGGCTAATAATGTTGAGAATCCTGTGCTTGTTGGCCATGTGCTTCTCTTTTGGACAAATGTGTCTTTATACATTTTGGTCATTTCCTATTGGGGTATTAATTGTCATCTTATTGTAAGAGCTTCTGTGTATTCTGGAGGTGGCTCAGGCCCAGGCTCGAGGGTAATGAGACCTCACAGAGTGCCTCTACCTGGGCCCCTGAGCCAGCACCTGCCAGGATCAGAGGCCAGGGCCAGCTTGGCTGTGGAGGCCTTGGATGAGCACCTCAAGGGCTCTCGGGCGCCTCCTTGGGATTGCAGTCAGAGTGATGGTGGGTAGAGAGACAGCTAAGGCTAGGTGTATGCTTCTGATACCTGCTGGGGGTGAGGGTCCTCCCCTGGCCCTGGGTGCTCCATTTTAGCAAGTGCATCCTAACTCTGTGCCTTTCTCTCTCATAGCCTCCAAGCCCCACCCTGACCCTGGCTCTCCCCAGATGATGTCCAAATGGCCTTTGGGGTCATGTCCCCTCCAGAGCCCCAGACAGGAGCCATCAGCTCTAGGGTGTCCTTCCCTCAATGGCCCCCCCTCTGCCTGATACCAAGCACCAAGAGCTGCTGGAATAAAGTGCTCAGTGTGTGCCCAGAGGCAGCCAGTCCCTCTGCGTTCACCAGCACAGACTTGGGGGAGGGCTAGTCTATGGCTGTGTTCCACCCTTTGTCTGGATCCTAGGTGCTGAGACATGTGACCTTCTGTGGCAAAAATTCCACAGCAAAAGAGGGTCTTCTAGCCAGGCACATGGTGCCCACCTGTCATCCCAGCAGCTGGGGAGGCTGAGGTAGGAGGATCACAAGTTCAAAGCCAGCCTCAGCAACTTAGTGAGGCCCTAAGTAACTTAGCAAGACCCTGTATCAAAACTTTTAAAAATGGCTGGGGATGTGGCTCAATGGCTAAGCACCCTTGGGTCAATCTCTGGTACCAAGAAAAAAAAAAAAAGGGTTTTCTACTATCTAAGCTGGAAGCTGGATTGGCTAGTATCCAAGCTGACATTAGCTCCGATGTCTGCTGTGGAGTGGCCACAAAGGTACCTCTGAACAAAAGACATGGTCCCACCCCAAAGTGCTTCCCAGTATAAATGAGTTGGAGGCCCTGGGTTCAAGTCCCCTCCACCCTCGCTGCTTGGTAGGTGGCAGGGTTACCTCCCCTCAGTTTCCTGTCCCATCAGATGGGATGTGAGACAGCTCACCGTCTTGTCAGTGGTCAGAGAATTAAGGGGTCTGGCTAGTTAAGTGTCACCTGAGAAGGTGGCTCTGGGGTGTCGCTACCTGTTCTCGCTGCCCCCAGGTAGGGCAAGGGCCTGCTCCTCTGGACGTCTGCAGCCCTGTGCAAGATGCAGGTCCCTGTGCCGGTCACACTGGAGCGTCCTTGTCTGTGTCTCCCCTGCCTGATCTGGGAGTTCTTGGGGCCAGGACGAGCCATCCTCTCTGTGTCCCCAGATCCTCTCAGGCCGGTCCCAGCAGGTGGCCGGGACTGAATGTCTGAGCCAACAATCCCTCCTCCCACGGTGGTCCCTGGGTTCAGCCTTCAGAAGGCTGGGCTCGGGGTCCCAGGATGGGTGGGCTTGGGCTTCATCCTTGTCCCAGTGGCTGGGGACAGTGCCAGGCCGGGCTTGGGGATGGCGAGGGAGAGCAGGACCCCCTCAGTGAACGGGCAGGACAGCCCTCTGTACCCGGCCCTGCTGACCCTGTTGGGGGTGAGCTTGGAAGGGGTGCTCTGGTTTAGTCAGTCTTTTTACCACTGTGACGAAAGACCTGACAAGAACAATGCTAGAGGACGAAAAGGTTGCGGTCTCAGAGGTCTCAGTCCCCAGACGGCTGACCCCGTTGCTCTGGGCCCGAGGGGAGGCAGATCATCATGGAGGAAGGGTGTGGAGGAGGAGAGCAGCTCAGGACAGGGCACCAGGAAGCTCACCAGGCACCACATGGAACCTGCAAGGTACGCTGCTGTGACCCACCTCCTCCAGCCACACCCTGTCTGAGACTACTACCCAGTTAATCCATATCTGTGGATTAATCTACTGATTAGGTCAAAGCTCTCATAACCCAATCAGTTCTCCTCTGAAATGCTTGCATGATGTCACACGTGAGCCTCCGGGGGACACCTCGTAGCTTATGTCTGGAGGGGACGCTGGGAGACCACCTGGCCCACGGTGAAGAAGGTGCCAGTTATTGTGAGTCCTGAAGGCCACCTGAGTCTCAGGAGCCTCAGTCCTTTCTTGTCCCTATTAGACAGGGGTCTCGCCCCCCTCACAGATGGAGGGGCTGAGGCAGGGACCTGGGGAGGGAGCGCGCTGTGTTTGCCTCCGTCACGCTGTCAGTGCCTGAGAGTTTGCAGGGCTGGCCTGGCGCAGCCCGTGCCTGCCAACTGGGAGGGCCGGGCACTTGGGTCCCTTTCACCTGGGGATGGGAAGGGGGTTGCTAGGCACTGCCATCCTTTGCAAGGGCCCACGGGGGGCTGGGGGCTGAGGAGGGAGGGATGGAGATGCCATGGGCACTTGTACTCCTGGTCAAACCATGGTGGTGGCTTTAGGTGGGCCGGGGTGGGCTGTATTTTCACTGTGTTGCTGGTCACTCACCATAAAGCCGTGGGGGACAAAAGCATAAGTTGCCCTTCCAACAGTGACCTCTCCAGGTGGCCATGGCTCGTTTCCAGTTCTGATGAGCACTGGCCATTTCTGTTGAGGTGGCCTTGGGGTAAGTGATGGTGAATGCTACATGGGGACAGGCCAAACCTCAAGGGACCGGGAGCTGGGGATGAAGTCTGGGAAAATGTTCTCTGTGGAAGCATCTGGAAGCCGTGGCCTAGAGTCCCCGCCACCCTGGGCTTCCTGGCCATGGCTGCAGCCAAGCTCTGCTCATGGGGTTGGAAAGAGTGACTCCCTGCTGGCCTGCCTGGGAGGTCAGGGTGACTGTGAGCCGGGCTCCATGCCACCACTCAGCCACTGCATACCCAGCCTGGCCAGCAGCTCCTGTGGCCCCAGGGCCCTTCCCCATGACCTGCACTGGTCAGGTGCCTCTGGGCCAGGGCCCCACCGCACAGACTCCCTCTGCTGATGTCTGGGGACCTCCAGGCCGGTTCCATGTTCCCTGGGTGAACCCTTCCCCCACCATCCTCCGGCAGCGAGGGAGGGCAAGCTCGTGCCCATTCCACAGAGGCCCCCTGGTAACTGGGTGCCTCAAGCCACCAGGGCCGGGGTCCCAGCTCCACCACCTGCTCAGAGTCTCCTGAGGCCTTGTGTGTGTGGCTGGTGCTGTGCAGGTGTGTGTCGCCAGCGTCACTGTTGTCCAGCTCCTGGGCTCCAGCCACCGCGCTTCCTTGTGTGTGGTCACAGCATCTCTGGTGTCAGACCCCAGAGGTGTGGCGGGGGCCAGGCACTTCTCCAGATGGTGGTGGGGTTCTGCCCCTCCCCCAGCTCCTTCCTTGCTTTGGTTGGCGCCAAGCCAGCTGGATGGGGTGGGGCACTGGGGGGGCGAGGAGCAAGCAGAGACCTTCAGGTCAAGCCTGGAGTCGCATCCCACCCTGGGGCACCTGCTTGCTCCAGACCCTCCATCCTGGACGGGACTCTGCCAAGGTTCCTGGGGGACTCACCACCTGGGTGGGCGCTTCTGCAGAGACCAAAGCCGCCCAGTCCTCCTGGGGGAGGCTGCAGGGCCGGGGGCAGTGCACAGCCCAGCGTCTCCCTGACCGCACGGCCAGCTGGTGCAGGACGGCTGGGCGCAGGGGAGGCGCAGCAGCTGGTGTGAGTCTGACCCTGAGCACAGCGTCCTGTCCCACGAGCCTGGGGACGTCCCTCCGGGCGCTTCTCATGCTCACCCTCACACCCGGCCCTCTTGTGCTTACAGGCTGTGAACTCTGTCCTTCTTTGTGAGGAAGAAGTGCTCCAGGAAGCCCCATTGTGCAGGGGGAACTGAGGCTGGGTCACAGCAATGAGCCAGGGGCATGGCTTCTGGGTTGGCAGCCAGGAGTTGGGCGCTGTGGCAGCTGGGCTGGGGACTCCAGACCGGCCCATGTGGCTCCCTCCCTGCTCCCCCAGCCCAGCCTAGCTTTGTGGCCCTTTCTTGTGCAAGGGGTTGTCCTTGGTCTGGGCCTGCAGGGCCCTCCAGTTCCCTTTTTTTTTTTTTAAAAAAAAAAAAAAAGCTCTTTTAGTTGTAGAGGGACACAACACCTCCATTTTATTATTTTTTCGCGGTGCTGAGGCTCAAACCCAGTGCCTCACTCTTGCCAGGCAAGCGCTCTGCCCTGAGCCACAGCCACAGCCCCTGGACCCATTTATTTATTTATTTATTTTAAGTTGAAGAAACTAAAGCCCGGTCAGGCACATGACTTCTCCCCAGATCAAGCCTCATTTTAAAATTCCGACATAATGACATCAAGGGGATCAACAAGGTGCACTGGCACAGCCCACCCCCCTCTCCCACCAGGCACAGAGGGGGCTGTTCTGCCATCCCTACAGTGACGTCTGCAGCCCCCAAAACTCCGGGGCCAGGGACTTCCCAGACCCTTCCCATTAGGAGCCATCTCGGTCCCATCCCACCCACCCAGCTTCAGGGAGTTCAAAACCACCCTGGACCCCTCTTGCCCCACCTGCAGGGGGCACAGCTGGAGTCCACGCTGGTGCTTAAGCGTTATTTATTCCTTGACTGCACACGTGCGTGCAAGGCCGCCTGGCCTGCAAGCATTCCTGGTCTCGGAGCAGTGAGTCAGCACCCTGGGCACCGGCTTGCTGCACAGTGTGCGGGGCCTCTGGGTGTAGTGAACCCACTCACGCATGCACATGCGGGCTTTGTAAGCTTCACGTCTTTATTATGGGAAAATTTGAAAAATGCACGGGAGCGGAGGACCTGCCAGGTGACTCCATCGTCCCCACCCTTCTGCAGCAGCCACACTATTTTAGGCAGATTGCCAGCTCCATCCCTTGCATATCAGTTCTTGGAACTCTTAATTTTGGAATCATTATAGATCGACGGGGAATCGGAAAGAATGGTCAAGTGATCCTGACAGTCAAAGTGGTCACCGGCTTTCCCCTACCGGTTACAGCTCACATCATCTACAATATCACATCTCATTAGCCACCGTATCGACACTTGGAAATGGACTGTGGTAGAATGTGTGTGTGTAGTTCTGTGCATGTTGTCACCGTGACCATCACGGGGGAGACCAGAGCGGTTCTGTCTCCACCAAGATCCGTTACAATCAAACCAAACCCCCTGCCCCCTGGCAACCACCAGTCTGGTCCCAGTTCTGTGTTTTTGTCATTTGAGAGGTGGACTTGTCACCGCTCAGTGGTGTGGACTTACTGCAGTTCGCTGAACACTGGCCTGCTGAGGGGCATCAGGACTCTCGCCAGCCTGGGGCTACCAGGAGTGAGCCTGCTGCTGCAAGGTCAGTTTTCATTTCTCTGGGATAAGTGCCCAGGAGTGTGATTATATAAACGTCTAAGTTTATATTCAGCTTTTAAGAAACAGACAAGCTCTTTTTTCCAGAGTGACTGTATAGACACATCACTGTAAGGAGAGGCATCTGTTACTAAGCGGCCCCCCGGGGTGGAGCGGGGGCTGGCCCAGGGATCCTCAACAGCTGCACTAGGCTCACACCTATGAAGCCCTGGGGACCAGGCGCCGGGCCAGGCTCCTCATCCTCAGGGGATGTTTAGTGCCCACCTCACAGAAGAGGAAACTCCTGCTGGGTGGCAGGAATCGGTGCCAATGCTGGGGGCCGGGGGGAGGGAGCAGACTTGGGGTGTCAGAGAGAAGGAGGAGGAGGGCGGGGCCTGTGGAGGCTGGCTCCTCCCTTCTCCTGGCCTGGCTGCCCTTGGTCCCTGCCCCTCCCCTCTCATCACACCCAGGGCTGATGCTCTACTGGCAGCTGGGTCCTCTTAGCCTGCAGGAGTGGCCCTGACCTCCCTGGACCTCCAGCCTGCAGGAAGGACACCCACCAGTCCTGTCCCCATCAGCTTGAGAAGCTGTGGAGGATGCCAACTGTCCTTTGCTGTTATCCTTCCCTGCAGAAAGCCCTGAGCCCCCACCTCTGCGAGGCTCCGAGTGGCCGCAGGGTGGGAACATCTCCCAACACTGGGCTCTGTGCTAGCGCCTGCGTATGTGGGCCCAGGTGCTCAGACGACCACTCTGCAGCGGGCATCACTTCCCCGCCTTTGCAGGGCACCAGGGAGGCCCAGCAGGTGAGACTCGCCCAGGGCACAAGTGGCGGAACTGACACCAAAACCTGGGTGCTTCCCTGCCAGGCCAGTCGGGATGTCCTGTTGCCAGTCCCACTGAAGAAGGCTTGTTTTCATGCCCAGGACAGGGCCATCTGGACTCAGATCTAGGCTCTAGAGCAGTTACCTGCCACCCAGCTGAAGGGTCCTCAGGGGTCCCAGTGCCCCCCAAGGGGACTCCTGCTCAGAGTCACAGGAGGTGCCCAGCAGAAACCCCATGGTCCTGCTTCATCCATTGCTTAGGAGTGAAGTCCCCGCCCAGGGCTGAGGTCCCCCCAGCCTGCCTTCTCTCACCCATTACCTCCCTAAATTGTGTCAGTGGCTTGAAGTCACCGGAGCAGGTGACTTGGGCTCCGAGCCTCCTTTCTGTTCCCTGTGGGGAATCAGCTTTTCCCCTCCCTGTACCCTACTCCTGGCCTGGCCCTGGTCCCTACTCGCAGCGCGCCCTGAGCCAGCTGCTCTCGCTCTGGACCTCTGTTTCCTCTCAGCCAAAATGGCTGTGACGGTAGGATTTGCTGAGCTGACTCATGAAACCGCTCTTTGTGAACTCCGAGGCACTACACAAATATGGAGTTCTTCCAGTCTACCAAACCATAAGCCTGCGGCTCTGCATTTGTTAATTTCTGAGCTTGCTTCTCTTCTGTGGATTCAGTTTTGTGGTTTTTTTTCAAAGTTCTGTTGGACACACGTATTTCTGACCAAGTCACAGTGTCTGCACAGCGGCAGGAGTCGGGATGGGACTGGCTCCTCTGTGTGCCTGGTTTGATTTGGCAGCAGTGCAGGGGGTAGAAAGGGCGTCTGCCCTCGAGGGACCCATTGGGCAGTCTGTGGCAATGTGGGGCCAGATGCACAGCAGTGGAAGGACGTTGCAAGAGGGACCCCAACAGCCCAGTTAGGTGAAGGAAGGGGAACTAGAAGAGAGGAGGGGCTTCCTTGAGATGCAGAAGCTCAGGATGAGCCGTAGGTGACGGAGTGGGGCTTGGACAGGCAGAAGAGTGGAGAGGGATGTTCTAGGCTGAAGGAAAAGCCTTCAGGTGCCAAGATGCACCCCTCCCCACCCCGCAGTTCAGGAGTGTGAGCTGTCTATCCACTTGCCCTCCCCAGGGGTCTTCTGCTAGGTGCTGAGTTTTGCCTTAAGCCTGGGCTGCTTCTAGCTCTCCCGGCTGGCACCTGGGGACCATAAGATGTCCTTCCCTATGTTTACAGTTTTCCAACACGGTCCATCCATCAATATGTTCTTCTGTCCATCCATCATCTGCTCACCCATCTATTTACTTATTTATATGTCCTTCTATTGCCCATTTATTCATCTATCCATCAGTCTATCCATCATCTTTCTACTTACCTGTAAATACAAACATCCATTCACCCATCCATTTATTCATCCATCTAGCCAATACAGCCACCTATTTGTCTACCCACACAGCCATTTGTGCATCTGTCTGTTGGTTGATCCATCCATCCAACAAACACTTATAGAGTGGGGATGACGTGCCACCCCTCCTGGGCTGCGCCCGCCCCGGGGAGGTGCAGGGCAAGTGATGAGCAGCTGTGGGCTGGGCTTAGCCTCCCCCCCTGCCGCGGCCCTGCCCAAGATGGGCACAGACTTGCTCCTGGAGTTCCTCCCACTCCCAGGCTGCCTGGTCTTGTCAGGAGGTAGGCGGCCCTCACTTCCCAGCTTGGGAAAAGGTCCCTCATCACTTTCTGCACTGAAGAGCATAACCTCCCCAGACAGAGGATGAGGAAATCAACCCAGACTTCAGACAGTGGCCCTCTCTCCAGGACCCGGCCCTCCTGCCTGGAGCTGCCGAAACACCACCCCTTGCTGCCTTTCTAGGGATGGATGTGACTCTGGGCAAATTTAGTCGCTGCCGATTGTCTGTTGTGCCTTTCTGCCCCACCCATCCCAGGCATCTGGGCTTCCAAAGCACCCATATCTGTGCTGTCCATTGAGCGTCTGGATAATGGCTTCCCAGCGGGGCCCAGAGTCTCAGAGTGGCCTTTTTAGTGGTGTCTTAAAGCAAGTCCCCACCAGTGGTTCTTGGGCAACCAAAGTCATAACTAACCTGTCAATCTCTTCTGTTGTCCCTGAACCTAGAAGTCCCTGACCCATGGATTCTCAGGCTCATGGGGTGGAGGCCAGGGGTTTCAGGGTGCAGATGGGGCTGAGTGGGGATGCACTCTTGCAACAATGAGGTACCAGGAAAGGTGGGCAAAGGGGGGCCCGGTTGGCTGTGATGGAGAGGGGAGAGGCTGGGGCAGAGGTCAGAGGTAGGATCTGGGCCAGCCTTCCAGGGGCAGGAGGAGCCATGGCCCACACATGGCCCACTCCTGTCATCAGGGTCCGTGTTTCCCCTGCCAGGGGGTCCTTCTCCCTCACTGCTGGGGGCATGGTGTGGTGGAGCCGTCATCCCTCATCTGAGGCGTTCCCAGTGGTCCTGGGGTTAGAAGAAGAGACATTCCTAGATGAACCCAGAGCTTGCACAGGTGTCCAGGTGAGAGGTGAACCTGGACGTGTTTCATAACCAGAAAAGGCATTGAATTACATGCATCACATGTACCAGTCTCCTGGGCCATGACCAGCCACAGACCAGACCCCTAGGGCCATGACCAGCTGGTGTAAAACAGCAGAAATTGCTTCTCTCAGCTCTCTGGGGGCCAGAAGTCCAAAATCAAGGTGTGAGCAGGGCCATTGGGTACATGGGCAGGTGCCTGGGATTCGAATGTCAAAGTACCTTTTGGGGGGACACAGCACGATGGGATCCTGCTTTTGTTTTAAAAAAAATGTACGCATAGTGGCATTTCTCCATCTGAATGCTCTGCAAATCCATCAAGCTATATGTTTATGATCCATTTACTTTTCTGGACATCTGTTCTGTTTCAATTAGCGTATTATAAAACACAGAGACACTCTGCAGACGGACAGGCAACCAACACACCATGACTGAGGCCTTCCCGAGGGGCGGGTTTATAGATTAATTCCATTTTCTCCCCCATATGTTCCAAGTTTTCTAGAATAAACCTCCATTAACTTGGTCAAATAATAAATATAGGCACATAATGAAAGGCGAGCTTCCAGATCCTTCCCTGTCCCCAAGGCTATTTTTAATAGGAGGTGGGAATCTGAATGGGAATTTGGCTGTCCCTAGAATTCTTTCCAAGTTAAATATTTTTAGCACCATTACCCATCCTGTTCAAATGCCCTGCTAATGATTTGTGCCCTATCTGAACTGCCTTTCTGCAGTCGTGTGGCTCGGGCAGTTAGCTCACCCAGGTCCTCTTCCGGAGGAGGAGGGTAATAATAGCACTGAGCTCAGAGGTGGCTGTTGGCTCGGCTGGGATAATGCACACGGAACCGTGCGCAGGGCTTTGGCGCGGGGCGCAGGCGGCCACGAATACCCTCCCGATGAGAACATCCTGCGGTGTGGGGCAGGCAGGGCGGTGTCCTTGTGCGCAGAGGGTCCAGGGAATGATGGCCACCCCTGTTCCACGTGGTCATCCCGGCCCTGGGGAGCCTTCCCATTTTGCCTTCTTGGTGCAAACCTTGGTGCTTTTCCTGCCTCCCTCCTGGCTTTGCACCTTTTCTCCTTGTGTGTTTGTGCCCTGGTCATGGTTCAGAAGATTCAGGAGGAAGCTAGGGGCGGGGAGATGGTGGCAGAACAGGAAGAGATAGGGAAGGCATCTTTCTGCTTCCACTTGGGCTCATCCAGGTCCCGCCCTCTAGCCCCTCCTTCCATGGACACGCCCCCAGGGGCGGGGCTTTGGCTCTGTCTCCCCGGCCCACCCCAGCTGCCCCAGGGCCTTGGGATCTGGACTGTGCTGTGCTCCAAACCAGGTCTCTTTGGGCTATATCTGCCCAGAGGAGGAATGCAGAAACTATGTTCCAGCTGGGCTGCTGCCCGGCAGTAATCCCATAGATACACTGGAGCTTGTGAGACCTTATTTATGTACAAGGTTATTGTTTGCAACATGGTTTGTAAGAGCAAAAAACAACCGAAACCCCCATCAGTAGGGCGCTGATTAAGTAAATATCACGCTCCACATAATGGAATTTGTACTGTAGAACGGTGGGGAACCACGTCTGAGGTTTATCAGGTGAGACAGGGAAGATTCCAATCAGCAGGCCGTCTATACCCCTTTTTGCAAAAAAGGGGGAGGGTGTGAGAATATTTGCGTTAGCTTGTATTTTGCAAAGAAGCTATGGCCATGCACTGACTGACTAATAGGCTCTTGTGGTGAGGACCATCCCTGTTCCCTCCAGTACCCCACCCCCATCCTCCCCGCCATATCCCTCCCCACATCCTCCCCCTCCCTCTACCCCTTGCTCCCTGTTGCTGCCAGCACTTTCCTGGCCAAATTGGGATGCCTCACCCCAATTCCCTGAAGCCCTAAGGGCTAGGGCAAGGTTGGCAGACTTTCTGCACAGTGCCAGGTAGTAAACATCTTAAGCTTTGTTGGCTACACCATCTCCAGGTAGGTCAGAAGCCGCCATAGACATAACAGATGGGTGTGTCCCAATAAAACTTTATTTACAAAAACAGCCCCACGAAGAAAATCATCCACAGAATGAAAAGTACCACCTCCAGAATGGGAGAAGATGTTTGCAAGTCGTACGTCTAATAAAGGGTCAGTGTCCAAAATCTACAAGGAATGCCTGCAACTCGATAGTAAAATAAATCACCCTCCCCCCCCCCAAAAAAAAAAAAAGGTGAAGGACCTGAATTGACGTTTGTCCAAGGAAAACATACAAATAACTAACAGGTATGCGAAAAGGTATTCCACATAACTAACCATTGAGCAAATGCAGATTAAAACCACAATGAGAGAGCATGTTTATCTGTCAACTACTATTAAAAGGAAGGTGTTAGTGTGGTTGCAGAGAAAAGGGGGATTTTGTGCACTGTTGGTGGAAATGTGAGGATGTAGCCGTGATGGAAAATATGGACTTTTCCCCTACCTGGTCCAGCAACCTCAGATCTGGGAATAAACCCCCTAAACCTGAAATCAGAAAAGATATCCAAGCTTCCACACTTTTCATTGCAGCATTATTTACAAGAGCCAAGATACGGAATCTCCCCAAATGTCCATTAGCAGACAAATGGATAAGGGTGGTCTTCCCACGGTGGAGTACCAGGCGGCCTTGAAGGAGGAATCCTGTCACGGGCGTCAGCAGGCTTGAACTTGGAGGAAACAAGGCTAAGTGGGATAAGCCAGGCACAGAAGGGCAAATACGCAGGATGCTGCTTCTCAGAGGTTTCTCAAATAGCCAAACTCGTGAAAACGGACGGTAGAGGGTGGTTGCCAAGGCTTGGGGGGAGGGGAAATGGGGAGTCATTCTTCAATGGGGTCAAGATTCAGTTGTGCAAGATGGGAGAGTTCTAGAAATCTGTGTAACAAGTGCTGGTAGTTGACAACGCTGTGCAGAACACCTGGGATTCTGTGGAGAGAGGGTATCCTGTTAGTGATTCTCACTAGCATTGGAAAAAAGGGCAGTGGCCTGAGTTTGGCTCTGGGGCTCTTCTTGCTCAGAGCTTTAGAATAACCGGCCCTGAAGGCAGTGAGCAGGAGCAGACTCTCAGCTCAGAAAGAGCCAGAGGACTAAAGAAAATCCGATTTCCATCTTCAAGGAGAGCTCATTGGGTGAATTCTTTTGTAAGTCAAATGTCATTCCCTGATTTACCTGTTGAGGGAAGACTCATTTTCCTATGTAGATTTGCCCAAAGCCATCTCTGCTAGGGGCTCCTGGGGTCACCAGACTCCCCAGAGCTGCTTCCTGAGCATTCTGAAGTGTCTGCCTCCAGGTGGGTCACAGGGTCCAGATGGCCTGGGCCGGTATCAAGTTCCCACCACTTCCTGCCTGTGTGACCTTAGGTGAGCTGCCTCACCTCTCTGAACCTCAGTTATAAACCAGAGAAAACTCACACCACGTGGGCAGAGGGTGTGTCACAGGCTCCAAGGAGACACAGTCAGATGCTCTCTGGGGCCTGGTGGGGGTGGGTTTTCAGTGAGTGTGAACCGACCACCCAGCACCAAGCTCCAGTGACCTGGAGGAGAGACTGGAGAGTTAGAGAGAGAGTTAGGAGGTAGCAGGGGCAGGGGTCGGCAGGGAGCTGTTCAGATGCCACCGACGTCTGGTGTGCCCCTGGGCAGGCACTGTAAGCTTCTCTGAGCCTCTGATTCCTCATCTGTGACACAGGCATAATAAGCTGGACCAATTTTGTGAGGGCTTCGGTGCCAAGGTGTGCAATGCCTGGTAGACAGTAGGTGCCTAGTGAATGGGGAGCTGTTACCTTGGAGGCCTTTATGTGACTTCCCCAGCTGGCCTCAGAACCCCCCTTCCCTGGTCAACTGTAGCCCTCCACCTCTGTCCCTTAGAAAGTTTTTAAATAAGCTTTTTATTGGGGAATAAATTTAGATTTTCAGAAGAGTCACAAATACAGTCCAGAGTGGTGTTCCCAGGTCCCTCCATCAGCCTCCCCAAAGGCCGGCCCTTCCTAGGTCTGCCTCCCCTGGGGAGCGGACACCGGTCCTTCTATGAGCCACCCTCGGCGCTTCATCCTGACCCCCCCCATTTTCCTGCTAACGCACTTCACCTCTGCAGACGGCCCATCTAGGCTCCCCACCAGCCAACCCCTGGGGACAGGGAGCGGGGATATGGCCTCACTCAAGGGCCTCTGGCTCCTCCGGGCGTCCCCCAGAGCATCTCCTGGAGCCGAGGGCCTGGCTCCCCCTTCCTGGGTCTGCGGTTCCCCTCTGCGTGCGGCCGAGGTGCAGGGTTGCCAGCTGGATGCTTTTTGATGAACAACTACAACAACAAAAGTTTGTTTATGGAAAAATATGAAGCAAAGAAAGCCCGGGGGATGGGGGGGTCCTGACCCCGTGGGACGCTCGGGGGGTCGGATGCTGAAGGGTGTCCTGGGGGACAGCAGGGAGTGCCGTCGGGGCCTCCGGGACAAGGAGAGATAGGAGCCGGGTATTTTGAAGCGGTGCTGGATCACCCTTTGGTCTCTTGACATCTCTGGGCCTCAGCTGCTCTACAGAACAGGGCAGGGGGTGGCGGGAGAATCCAGAGAGCTGATCAGCAAGGGGTGTGGTTGGCACAGGTCTGACGCGTTGCCACACCCCACCCACCCACCCCGGACTAACTTCTAGGTGGGAGGAGAGCTCGGTGGAACTTGGCCTGGCGGAACATGGCCTGCGGATCGGGTTGTGCAACAGGAAAATGGGGGGGTCGGGAAGAAGTGCAGAGGGTGGCTCATAGAAGGTGTCCGCTCCTCAGGGGAGGCAGACCTAGGAAGGGCCGGCCTTTGGGGAGGCTCATGAAGGGACCTGGGAACACTCTGGACTGTATTTGTGACTCTTCTGTAAATCTAAACTCATTCTCCAATAAAAAGCTTATTTTAAAACTTTCTAAGGAGGGCTCTGCTGTCTCCAGGAGAGGGGACGCAGGGCCAGGCCCTTCCCCACGACTTCCTGTTCACCTGGCACTTCACCCCAACCACACTGGGTTCCACCGATCGCCACACACTTTCTGGGCCCCCTCTGCTCTCACTGCCTTCCCCGATTCCACCTTGTAATCACCTTGTCCTTGGTGGGGTCTGGGAATGGCTTGGTGGGTGTGCAACCTGTGCAGCTGTACGTGGCTGTGTTCAGAGAGGCCTGCACTTGGCAGAAGGGCTGTTGCTGTTTCTAAATTCTTAATATTTGAACAAGAGAGCCTGCATTTTCATTGGTACTGGGCTCCCCAGTAAGTGTTTTTTTTATTTTTCTCTCTCTCTGATAGGTGGATGCTGATCCAAAACAGGGAAGGGGGGGAGGCGTGGGAAAAAATGGAGACTCTTTGGGCAAAAGGGAGGGAGGGTGGGGAGGGGGCATGGGGGCAGGAAAGATGGTGGAATGAGAAGGACGTCGTTACCCCAGATACAGGTAAGACGCATTATATGCATACGCATACATTGTGTGCAGCCAGAGAAATGCAAAGTTGTGCCGCAGTTGTGGACAATCCATCCAAATAATCTCTATTTATGTATCTGTTTTAATTAGGTCGTATATACCTAATTAAAATAAATGCATAAATAGAATTATTATGTTTTTAAAATTTATTTTGATTTCTTAAATTTGTCCCAGTAAGTTCCATAGCTGATCTCGGCAGGATTTGAGGGTCACCCCATCCGGCTAGAAACTGGCGCTCATTTCCTATGGCTGCTGCCACACATTAGCAGTAAATTCCTAGTTTAACGCAACGCGCTCGACGGATTTATCATCTCACGGTTCTGGGGGTCAGAAACCTAAAATAGGCCGGCCAGGCTGCCTCCCCCCGCGGGCTCCGGGCGGGCCTCTTCCTCACGTCCCTGGCCTCTCAGGCCGCCTGCCTCCTTGGTTCTTGGCCCCTGGTTCCACTTGCAAAACCGGCAGCAACTGTCCACTCTGCCTCTGCCTCTGTCCTCCTCTTTCCTCGCTCTGATCCTCCCTCCCCCCCTCCCTCCCAGGACCCTTGTGATGACACGGGACCCTCTTAGATGCTCAGTGCAATCTTATCCCCAAATCCCTGACTTCCTCACGTTCTGCCACGGTGGGGTAAGGGGCGGTGTTCACAGGTTCCTGGGGTTAGGATGAGGGCATTCTTGGGGTACCGTGAGAACTGGGAGGGCAGGGCCTCATCGGCTGCCCCCACAGCCCCCTGACCTGGCACAGCGCTGGCATATAGTAGGTTCTCAGTTAGTAAATGGTTGAATGAAGGACTTTCATGAGGCGTCATGTATGGCTGGTGTATCTCAACAGGGGACCAGGGGACCAGGGGACCAGGGGACTGGCTCCAAGGGGCTTGCACGGTCTCTTTTTGGGGGCTGGAGCTCTACCTGTGGGTGGTGGGCCAAAGTCATCTCCCAGAAGTGACAGAATCCAGGAGAAGGTGGCTGTTCCCTGGGGCCGGCCCTGGGGCTCCTTGTCTCTCCTGGCCCGTAGCTGGACTGGGGTGGCCTTGGCTGCCTGATGGAAGCCCATGTGACCGCCCCCCCCCCAAGCTGCTGCCTCCTGTTACCCAGGGTCACGGCCCTGCCTCTGGGGGAGGCAGGAGCAGGAGCCTCCCGGAGGTTCAAGGCCCCCCGGCTGAGATGTGCGCAAAGGGAGTTATGTCACCGCGTGGAGACGCAGGACCTGGTGACCTGGAGGTCACACCCTAGCCGCTGGCCTTGTCCTCAAGGCGACCTCGGGGTGTTTTTCCCTTCTGGTTATGGTAAATCCTGAGCACCAACTGCATACCAGACATGTGCCAAGGTAGGGACAGAGCAGGGACAAGGCACTCTGGAAGCTGAGTCTCCTGGCGGGGTGGGGAGGGGGCGCTCAGCCTGAGAACCAGGGGGAGCCTGGGGACAGCACCGCAGAGAGGGCAGAGCGCTGAGAGGAAACTGCTAGGTGACACTGATGGGAGAGGTCATCCCTGAGAGAGGAGCAGCCTGTCGGTGGAGTCCCCTGGGAGCTCAGGAGATGGGGCTGGGGCAGAGGGGGACGGGGCACCCTGAGCCTGTGCAGCCCGGAGGAGCCGGCTCCGGGGAGGGGCTGGGGGGCGCCATCTTTTTGAAGGATGGCACTGGTGGCCAGGAGTGGTGGCTTTAAGTGGCCTGAGAGGAGGGGAGGGGTGTGGGGCCATGAAGCTGGGAGAAGCAGGCTGGTGTGGACGATGCTCTGGGGTCAGCCCATCCGGGTGCTTGAAATGAGAGCCCCTCCCCATGAAACTCCCCGCGGGGGTCCCCCAGCAGGCCCCATGCAGGCTGGGGGGGGGGACCGTCCCGGCTCCACCCCAGGAGGAAGGGTCAGCTGCTCCTCGGCAGGGCGTCTCCCCAGCCAGGGCCGAGGGTCGGCCTCCTTCCCACACCATCTGCCTGGAGATGAGGCCATCAGGGATGTCAGTAGCCGTGGGCTCTAGGCAAGGCCCTCTCACCTCACCGTGGGTGACCTCCCTCCAGGGTCCCCTCCAAGCCCCTAAGAGGCAGCTGGAGACTCTCAGGGTCCCCTCAGGAGGGCCTCATGTCCCAGAGCTCGGCTGTTCCTGCTCTTCACCCAGGGCAGGCACCGCTGACCCCGACACGGTGCCAGGGGGCAGCTCTGAGACAGTTCCAAGCCCTGACTAGGGAGGACACCCCGCCTAGGAGCCGGAGCGGGCAGGCCTGGGTGTCCACCGGACCCAGCTCACCCGCCATGCAGCCCCTGCCCCAGCTGGCCCCCCTTCTGGCTGTGTCTTGCCGTGTCCTTGCCGCCCGCCAACAGCTACAGCCCGGGACCTGCCTGGGCGCCCTGCCGTTCCAGACCCTCTGGCACATCCCAGGATGCCTGTGACCCAAAGAGCTGAGGCTCCGCACGGCCAGGGGTCCCTGGGCCACAGTGAGCCTTGCTTTGACTGGTGTCTGGCCTGTCGAGGTCACATGCTTCCATATCACCTGGAGCCTGTCCCCCGCTGACTGACTCTGAGGCCTGGGTCCTCCACGGCTGGCCCCCCGGTCCTTGCTTCTCCCTGTGCCACCCAGGGTGGACTCGCCCCCCAGCGTCTCCTGGGTTTGAACTAACCAGGGGATGGAGTAGGGGAGCCCTAGGCGAGGTCCTTACGGATGTGGCCTAGATGCTCCAGGAAGCCCTCGCAGACCTGCCCCTTCCTGATGGGCTCGTCCCTCCTCCGGATCCCACAGGAACACGCGCCTTGTGGGACGAGGGTGTCATGATTTATCAGTAGCAGCAACCACAACTCTGTTCACTTGTTCACCATCCAGCGCGTATTTGTTGTGGGTCTGCTCTGTGATGGCCACGGGTTTGGTGGCCAAGGACCTGGCAGCGAGTACTGAGGGCTAGAAGGCTGGGGTGTGGCCATTGGCCAGGACGGGCTTGGAATGGGGGCCGGATGGAGTCATGGGCGGCAGGAAGAGGCATGACCCGGGGGGGTGGGTTGCTAAGATGGGGTGGAGGACGGCAGGGAGCCCAAGGGCCCACCCTGATGGCCAACAGGAAGATGGCAGGGGCCAGGAGAGCCGCTGGGCAGGGGCTCTTGGTACCCGTCGCGCGGAGCTCCGTGGCCACCTCCTCTTCTTCAGCTTCATCCTCAGAGCGAATCTTAGCAGGGGACATTCCTGCTATCCTCACTCTGCAGACGTGGACACTGAGATGCAGAGAGGGCCCGACCTCACCCAGGTAGCCGGCCCCTGTGTTTCTCACCTCAAAAATGAGGGCTGAGGTCCGACTCATGGCCGCACGCCAGGGCCCACGGGGCTCCGCCTACCCCAGCCCTCAGCTGGGACCACAGCTCAACGACTCCCTTGACCTCCCGGAGGTAGCCCCACATGTGATCTCCTGGTATCACCTGTGCTGCTGGAACCACCCCTGTCCCTTTGGGGCATTGGCAAGGGACAAGGGTGACATGTGTCTTTGTTAGTGTGCCCAGCTCTGGAGCCGACCATGGGACCAGCCTGGTGTCAGGAAGTGAGTGCCCCGTGGACACCCAGATCCAGGGCCAGCTCCGGGCCCCCCCAGTGCTGTTGGGTTGTCGTCTTCTCTGGACGCTCCTCTCCCTCCCAGCGGGTGAAACGTGCTCCTTTCATTCCGTCCTGTGTCCCGCCTGCCGTGGAGGCCATCGGGAGACTGACAGAGGTGGCAGGAAATCCTGGGCCTCCCGGGATCATCCAGTCACTCAACACACACTCACCTGGCAGCACATTGTTATTAAAAATACAAAGTGGAACTGTCCCTCTGACCCAGAACCTCGCTGTGGGACTCTCCTGGAGGGAGGGGGAGACGGCTCAGGGCGGCGCTGCTGGTTAGAGGAGGGCTGGGAACAGCCCACCGACCGTCAGCTGGGGGTGCGTTGAGGTTCATGGCCAAGGGGCAATGTGGACCTCTCTGTGCTGTAGCCCCCGGGAGGCTGCACGTGGAATTAGCCGGTTTCTGTACAATGTGAGCCACGCGCTCGCAGAGGGATGGCTGCAGAGAGAGTGCGTGGAGGGAAGCCTGGCACTGCCACCTCCTGGGGGGGGGAGCTGGGGACAGGGAAGGGCCAGGGAGCCCGTGAGGTCCCAGGAGGGGAGGGGGCTGCGTTTTCTCCACTCGTCTCCCTGCTGATTGGCTTGTTGGAGGGATATAGATATTGCTTCTGGGGCTCAAAAGGAAAAATCCAATAAAACATATTTTTAGAAACGTCCCGAGCTGGGCTCTGGGCTAAAGGCGGGAGAGGCCGCCTGTGTCGGAGCGTCCTTTGTGCCTGGAGCCGCTGGGCTCCCGCAAGCCGCTGTGAGTACCAGGCAGGGCCTCTGCTTTATCACCTGAGGAGACCAGGGCTCAGAGAGGTCGAGTGACTTGCTGGGGTGGGAGGGGGCACAGCTTGCCAGCATCACAGCGGGCATCTGGGGACAGAGAGGGAGGCGAGATGGAATCTTATGTCACATGAGTCAGTGGCCCTGCAGTGGGTGGGGGTGGGGTGCCACACATTGGGCCCCGTAGGGAGGAGCCTTGGCTGTCTCCCGGGGGCACCCACCCCTGCAGTGCTGGCTGAGCCAGGCTGCCCCTGGTCCCCAGAGCGAAGGGAAGGGCCACTGCTCATGTTTGGCCGAGGTTTACGTTTCCCCGACTCAGCGCTCAGCTGGACCCGAGGAGAAAGGCAAAGCCCCCACCCGATCCCCGCCTCTCCCCCAGAGGGGAGCTTCCAGATGTGGGTCTGGGTCAGAAACGGAGATCCGGAGGACAGCGCTTCCCTCTCCCCACTCCCAGAGCCGCCTCAGGGTCCCAGAGCCCAGGACGTGGCCAAGGAGACCTGTGCCAACTGGAGGCAGCTCTGGGAGGGGCAGGGACGTGGCTCGGCTCTGGTGACAGTTGCCAGGTTCCGTTTCTCTCCAGACTCTCAGCAAATGGTCCTGATGTTTACGGCACAAAGCAGGCTGGGGGGCTCCCTGGGGTGTGCAGAGAACCGACCTGCTCACCCCCAAATGCAGCCATGGTACAGGGCAAACGTGGAGAGAGGCTGGAAATATACTACCCAAGGCTCCGAGTCACGTGGGGGAATATGGCATTTGTTACCACTACCATGGTCCACTCAACAAACGCTCTGTGAGTGCTTGCGGCACCTTGGGCACGTTGTACACCCTGCCTTTATTGTGTGGTGGTGAGGGGGGGAGCCCCAACCTCATGGAGTGTGTATTTGGGGGAGAGGGAGCAAAAACCATCATGTGAACCAAGGAAGGAAGAAATTGGCATTTGAGTTGAGCCATAAATGATGAGAGGAGTTAACCTCACAAGCTCTGGGGGAAACCATGCTCCAGAGGAAAGGAACAGTGCATGCAAAGGCCCTGGGGCAGGAAAGAGCTGAATGAGTGTGAGGAACAGACTATGAGGGAGCAGAAATGAGCTATAGGGAGGGGCTGGGGCTGGCTGGGGCTCAGTGATAGAGTGCTTACCTAGTATATGTGAGGCACTGGGTTTAGTCCTTAGCCCCATGTTTAAAAAAAAATAAATGAAATAAAGATATTGTGTTCAATTACAACTAAAAATACATATATATTAAAAAAAAAAAAAAGAAATGAGCTATAGGGAATTGATTGTCAGGGGTTGGGGTTGGAAAAAGCAGAATGATGTGGCCTCATTTTCCATAAAAGATCACTTTGGCTTCTGGACCAAGGAGGCTATCTGAGTCTGTTTTCTGTTGCTATAACAGAATACCTGAGACCGGGAGATGTATAATAGAAAAGAGTTTCTTTTGACTCACAGTCCTAAGGGCAGGGAGGTCTGAGTGCATGGTCCTGGACAAGGCCTCTTACTTCTTTAACTCATGGCAGAAGGTAGGAGCACAAACAGGCACATGTAAAAGGAGGAAAGAAGGAGGAGTGGTCTTGCGTATCAACCTGCTCTCAAGGTAACTGGCCCAGTCCGAAAAGAGTGAGGTCCTGGGGAACTTCACCCCGACAAGGAAGGCATTCGCCCCTGTTAGCCACCCAAGCAGGCCACCCTCCCAACGCCCAAGGGCCGTTGAACCTCAACACAGGTTTGGCCAGGACAAGCCACATCCAAGCCACATCCAGGCCAGAGCCGAGTGGGGGCGGAGTCGGGGTGGGGATTTCAGGTGGTTGTCCAGGTGAGAGGTGGGGGGTGACTGGAGGAGAGAGACTTGGTTGAATTCAGAACCTTTTAGAGGTTGAACCAAGAAAGGACTCTCACGGCAGCCCCCCGGGAGTTTGGTCTGAGGAGTTGGGTGGACAGTGGAGCCAGTGACCGGAGAGAAGCAGGTTTCGGGGGGTGGGTGTCGGGAATAAAGCTGGGTAGCGTCAGGGCTCTCATGGAGGAGGAGAGTCACTGGAGGGGGAAGATGAAGAAGCCACATGTCACATGTTGGGGACCCCATGAACCTAGAACTGCTGCTGCTCAGAGCAGGAATCCGCGGCTCGTTGCTCACGGTGGGAGGTTCTGGTTGTGACCTCGAGGCCTCCCATCCACCTGTGCTGCTTCAAGTGTCCTGGACCTGGCTTCTTTGCCTCCAGATGTTCCCCGGTTCCTGGAGCCCGGCCAGCCCTATCGGGTGGAAAGTGAGAGTCCTGAGAGGCGAACTGTCTGGGAGCAGCCTTCACGGCTGACGGGGAGATCTGGTGTATAGACACCCCAGCTCCCGCGCCCCTCAGCTGGGAGCTCTCTGGTCTCCTGAAGTTCCCCAGTGGGACTGAGCACCAGCTGCCCTCAGAGGTGACCTGCTCTGGACCAGTCCCCTCCTGGATTCCTGTCTTGGCTCACTTCCCCCCGGCCTCCTGGGATCCTGTACAACCCAGGTGATGCTCACCGCCCAATCCTTCTGGAGGAGATCAAGCTACTACCCGACGATCCTTCACACACGCCTCAATCCATTCTCTAAGTTCTGTCAACTCTCACTCCATCTTTTTTTGGTCGTGGTGGGGGTTACCGGGGATTGAACTCTGGGACACTCAACCTCTGAGCCACGTCCCCAGCCCTATTTTGCATTTTATTCAGAGACAGGGCCACACTGAGTTGCTTAGCACCTTACTTTTGCTGAGGCTGGCTTTGAACTCGCGATCCTCCTGCCTCAGCCTCCCGAGCCACTGGGATGACAGGTGTGCACCACTGTCTGAGTAGTTGGATGGACAGTTACTGCACCCAGCAACTCTTACTCCAAAACATACCAAGTCCGTGTAGTTCTCAACCCTCCCCTGCCCTGGTCCATGCCACTGGCATCTCTGCCCCAACTGCAGTGACCTCTTCATGAATGTCCCTCCTTCCTTTCTTACCTCCCTTTATAATCTGTTCTCCACCCAACAGAGGAATCTGTTAAAATTTAAATAAAATCATGTTCCTCTTCTGGCCAACACTTCCCACCACTTTTCCAGAACACCAGGAGAGAATGTCCAATGACCCCTGTGGCCTCCAAGTCCAGCACCGAGTGCCTAGTCCAGCCTGTCCTCCATCTATGTCTGAAGCCACCTCCTCCTCCATCTCTCAGCTGCAGCTCTGCCGAGAAATCCATCTTTGAGCTTCCCCAGGGCCTTTCCCGACGTGGTTCCTTTCATTTGGGTTATTTTTGGTTTTTTTTGCAACTCTGTCTCTTTCTTGTGGACCCAGCTTAAACCTTGCCCTCTTGGAGAAATCTGTCGTCCCCATCACGGGGTCGACAGTGACCCCACCCCACTCTTCCCTCAGTCCTCCTGGTTTCTCTCAGGTGCTCCTCACCATTTTGGACATTGCCTGCTTGTGGCTTCCTTTGGTCCATCTGCTAAGTTTCAGGCTTCATGAGATCAGAGACCACGCCTGTCGCTCACTGCCAACACCTGGTACAGTGACTGTCACATGGTAGGTGGGCAGCAGTGGTCCCTCTAAATGGAAACACGTAGATCCGTGTCCCCGGAGCCCAGCTTGAGACACACCTCTCGGCACTTGGTGACCCAGCAGGTACTTGGTATTCGTGGGTTTCTCTTTCCCTGGAGAGGAAAGGGGCTGTGTCCTCTTCAGCTCGGTGGCTACAGTCTCTGCCTCGGAGAGGCCCAGATTCTAGAAATGGATGACCCGGGTTAGAATCCCAGCCTGGCCTCTTGATGTATCTGTCAGCCTTTGCCGCATAACGAGCAATCACCAAAATGTAGTAACTTAAAATAACGGAATATGATTTTTCACGATTCTCAGGGTGAGCTGGATAGCGCCATTGCTGTCTGTATCTGGCCTCGCTCACAGCTCATGGCCGGCTGGAGGACCAGCAGAGCTGGAGGGGCCACAATGGCTTTCTTCCCCCATTTTGGTGTGACCACCGGCTGCAGTTATTGGCTGGGTGGCTTCAGTTCTCATCTTTCAGTATGGTACGTAGGGCCAGCTTCTTCTTACTAAGCAGAACTGGGGAGTATTCCAAGTCACCAACATAGAAGCTTCTAGAGCATTACTGTAGTCAAAGTAAGTCAGAAGGACAGCTGGGTGTCGGGGAGCAGAGACTCCACCTCCACGTGGGCAGAGCAAAGGGAATTCCTGGCCATATTTGATCTCCCGTGGTAGCCTGAGAAGTCTTCACCTCTCTGTGCCTTGCTTGCCCCCGTGAACTGGGTCTCAGGGCATCTATTTCCTAGAACCCTGTGGAAATTAAACCGACCGCCCATCCAGAGTGCTCGGCATGTCCCTGTCCCTTAGAAAATACCCTGTGAGCAGGAACCACGGTGACTATCACAGGAATTATGGTGGGAACTTGGTCATCCTCGGGCGGATGGCGAGTGGATGGCTTTTGATGTTCAAACAACATATTGTCCCCCTGATTGATCCGGTAAGTTATTTCATTTCCTGGGATTTAGAATAAACAGCAGCTTGTTTTCTGTTGAGTTCAAACACCTTGATTTCCAAAGAGACCTGACCTGTTGCTCAATTTACTTTTTCATTATCTGTATTTGTCTGGGAAGAGGGCGGGAGGGCGAGGGCCACGCAGTTCTGCAGACTTTGTGTGTGAGAAGTTACACAAGTAAGTGTGCGCTCGCTCTCGCTCTCTCTCTCACATACACACGCACACACGCACAGCTGCCCCTCTGCACCCTTGATTTAAAGGAGCCAAATGTGACAACCACAGCCCAGCCCTCCCTGGAGAGGTGAGCAGCAGAAGCGCTCGTGGTTGGAGCCCGAGGGAGGGGCTCCCCTGCCGGCCCCTCCAAGGCAGAGCCTACCTCTTCCCAGGTCCTGCTTCATACCCCCTGGAGTGAGAGCTGTCCCCAGGCCACCATGGTGGGGCTGAGAGCTGTCCCCAGGCCACCATGGTAGGAGTGGAGGTCATCTTCCAGGCAAGGATGGCTTTGGAGGGCACTGTGCTCAGGGTTGGCCAGGTGAGCTGTGAGGAGGTGGGGTGTTGCCACTGGCTAGTGACATGTTTTCCTGCAGCAGCCCAACTCTGGGCCTAGAGAGGGGACAATGAGGAGAGGTGTGCTAGGTTCCGAGTTGTGCTGTAACAAGCTACCACAAACCCGGGCGTGGACAACAACAGGAACATATCCCCTGTCACTCTTCTCGGGGCTGGGAGCTCAGGGGTGGGCGGGGCTTGCTGCCCTCGCCGCTCCTGGCCTCCCGTGGTGGAGAAGCCAGATCTTGGTGTCCTCTGGCTGGTGGCTGCGACATTCCCACCTTTGCCCGTGTCACTGTACGGTCACTTTCTTTGTGTACGTCTCTGTGGGACCTCTCCTCTTCTTCAAAGGACACTAGTCGTCAGATTTAGAGCCCACCCGAGTCCAGTGTGACCTCATCTGAACTTGGTTACATGCGCAAAGACCTTTTGGGCGGGGTCGCCTGCATATGTGCCCAACACCAAAGTGGGAGAGAAGGGTAGGAAGGAAGAGGCTGTTCTGTGGAACTCCAGGGGGCCTGGGGGAGTCCCACTGAGACGTGGCCTTCCGTGTTATGTGAAGGTGTTTGTCAAAGAGGGAGCACAGTGTGTCGCTTTTAAGCACATAATCACATGTGCATAAGCCTCATTTGCATCCTGGGTTTGCACATGTTAGCAGATCTGAATCAGGTTGGAAGCATCTGGAATCCTCAGGACTCACAAGTCCAGGATGCCCTGAATTATCCTGCTCTCTGAATTATGGGGTGTGTGTGTGTGTGTGTGTGTGTTGTTGATCTCCCTCTCTAGAAATATAAGCTTTTATGAGCATAGAGGCCTTTTTCTCTTTGTCTTTGTGATGGGTTAATAAGCACCTCTGCTTTCTAGGGCCGCTGATGGCATGGGGTGCCAGGCACAAGGCATGGCTCCCCAAGCCTTGCACACCGTTGAGCCTTCCTGCCTGCCAAGACCTCAAGCCAGGTAGGACCAAGGTCATCTCGTCCTCATGACCTCTCCAGGTAGGAATGTGTGTCCCGACGTCCTGAGACCCAAATGCTCCCAGCAAGGCAGTGTGACCAGATGGGTTTGTGAGACCCGTCCCCTCTGGATGCTGAGGAAGCTGGGGGTGGGGGGCAGCTGTAGGCTCAGGAGAGCCAGCAGGGAGGCGAGTCTAGAAGGCCAAGGAGAAATAGGGTGGTGTGGACAGAGAGAGAAGTGAGCTGCTTCCAGGGCTGCTGAGGAGCCCTGTGGGGCTTGGTGAGGCTGGATGTGGAGACAGGGACAGGGATGGCACCTGGCTTCTAGTTGGCACCACTGGACTGACAGCTGGGGACCCCAGAGGGAAACCAGGTGGTGGGGGAGAAGCCTGAATTCAGTTTTGGACGAGCTGAATTTGAGGGGCCACCAAGGCGGCTCAGGTTTGAACCTCTTGAGCATACGCGGTGACAGTTTTACCAGGACGAGTCTCCCTTATCCCCTCCCGAGCCTTAGCTTCCCCATCTGTAAAAGGGAACACCCCCCAGGTGATTCTGAGAACCCTGAGTGTGGATATATGCAGACTGCCCACCCCAGAGCCAGGCACCCCTGTGGGGGAAGGATGTGTCCCTGTTTCTCAGCATTCCTCAGAAGCAACAAACACACTTGACCAACCAACTTAAGCAGAAAAATAATTTACTGTTTCTGTCACCCACAATCCAGGGAGTATACTTGGCTTCCCTCCAGCTGCAGCTGGGGCTCAAGCATTAACCCAGGGGTTCCATGTCTTTGAGGGCTTCACAGGCACCTTCTCCATGTCCCAGTGGCCATCAGCTGGGCACAGACAACCATCTGGGGTCTTTTTCTATAGTTGGGGCAGAAAAGTCTCAAGGAAAATTCCCATTGGCCCACCTGGGTCATGTGCTCATCCAAGAGCCAATCAGTGTGGCCAGGTCTGGTTCCTGTGACTTCCTTCTTCCTGAAAGATGGAAGCCGCGCTGCATCATGGTCCCCATCTGTCCCATGGGGATTCAGGATGGGAAGTGCTGAGAATACTCCTACTGGCACACAGTAGGGATTCAGTTTATGGTGGTGGTTTCTCATTGAAATTCTGGAGGTGACACACCTGAATTGTCCTCCATCTACATTTTAAAGTCCTTTAGAGCCTGTAGTCCCAGCTATTTAGGAGGACAATGGCAAGAGCCCAGGACCTTCAGGGTCCTTTTTAAATGTAGCCTTCACCCCAGCGATTCCAAGTTCAGTGGTGTGAGGTTTTCCTTCACTTCAGACTGGCCAGCTTGGGAAGTGGACATGACAGGTCAGTCCTGAGGAGATTGAGGCATCCCTCCTGGCCCCCGTAGGAGGTCCCAACCGTCATCCACAAACAGGTCCCGATCACCCCTGTTAAGACCTGGAGACTCCCCATTCCCAGGGGAATTTCAGGACCTGTGGCATCTCTCCTCAGCCGGCTCAAGAAAACAGGTTCTGCAGAGTTAGACAAAGACTTGTGTGGTTCATGACATCACCCAGAACATTCTGAAACCCCCCGGGGGAAGCAGGGATGTGGACACTCCTTCCTACAGCCTGGTTCTGATTGGAGCTGCCCAGGAACTCTCGGCCAATCCGCAGCCACACTGCAGAGCCTGGAACTTTATAGCTTAGCAACGAGAAATCTGGAAGGACTCTGGAATTAATTTAAGGAAAGGGGAAGAAAAACATCAAGATGGGAATTAGCAGCCAAGTAATCAGGCTGTGCATTTATATTATTACCTTTGTGGCCAAGACAAGGAATGAACGTTTTTCAATGTTAATTACCAGCAGAGCAGGACCCGGCGAGCCATCTTGACTTGAACTTGGGCTCCTATTTTCTGCCTGGATTTTTTTTCCTAAGCTAGTGCCAGGTTAGGGATGTGAACAGAGCTAAGGAGTGGGCAGAAGAGGGACACTAATTAACAACAAAAAATACCCCTGATCCAGGCTGCCACCGGTCATTTGGGGGGATGATCTTCCATCCTGTGACATCATGAAGATCTTCCTGAAGTTGAGAACAGGGGGTCCTAGTGGCTTCTGTGATTTCAGGTGGAGGTCGGGCCAGAAGGGGAGACTTGATATTAATAGTTGATTAGGTAAATCAACCTGTGATTACAGTTATACTGGTATCTTGGAAGAAAAGTGGTGGGGGTGGGT
>NW_026000185.1:10621615-10638260 GCF_001458135.2 Marmota marmota marmota | reverse complement strand
GGGGAGTCCTGGGGAGAGGGACTGTCGGGAGGGAGGGTGTAGTTAATGCGTCTTAGGTGATCCTGACCCTGCTTGGAATCTTGTAAGGGCGAGGTTGGTTCCAGAGGGAGGTTCGGACAGGTGGTCAGGGACAAGCCCACCCAGGGGTTCCTGTGCCTGCAAAGCTTCCAAAGCAATAGAAAAATCTCAATGGGGAGCCACCAAGGTTTGTAAACTGAGGCTGAGGGTCATCCAATTGCAATGTAGAAAGGACACTCTGGCTACTGGGGGCAGGACAGATGGGAGGGGACCTAAGAAAGGTGCTGAAGCCTCTCATGATGTGGGTGGTCGGCTCGCAGGGTACCAGCAGCATGGAGCCCCTAACCCTCTGTGAGGTCTCCCTGGCTCTCCTTAGCTGGCTGCATCCCAGATCCTTGTTTCCGGACATGCCTGCTTTTAGATGCCTCCCCTCTGTGGAAGGGAGTGTGAGTGAGGCCGTTGCATCCCACAGGTGGGTCTGGGGAGACTTTTGGCTTCCTAGTAGCACTGATTTTCTGCTGTTACTGAACTTCAAAGCGTAATCAGGACACAGACCCCAGAGCATAAGAGACAGGGGCCGTGTACCAACAGAGTGGCCTGTGTGGGTGACCTCTCTTCTCCAAGCCCACTGCTCCCTCCAGAGATGGGGACGATGGTCGCTGCCCCATGGAAATGGAAGCACCAAGCAAAGTTCTTCCAGTGTTTGCCGTAGTGAGGTGATTAGTAGCTGGAGGGTGGTGACTTCGGCTCATGGAAGGTGGGCTCGGGAGTCAGGCTCTCTAAGGGGTGACTGCCGGATTGATTCAAAATCTGGGATCTGACCTTCGATAGGGTTACCCCTGCCTCTCAATTTGATCCTAACTTTTATGTGGTAATGAGGTCACCCTTCACTCTGGGGGGTCTGCTGGATTCCACCAGGTAGAGCTAGATCCTCCTCCCCTCCCTTTGCCATGGATCTCCCTTTGCAAAGATCTGCTGAGTTAGTTGAGGGACCGTTATACCCACTTTACAGATGAGGAACCCGAGACTCGAGGAGGTTAAAGGTCAGCATTTGAACCTGGATCTGATTCAGGGTCTCTTCTTCCCACTAACTGTCCTCTCTTCCTTCAGGGGCTGCACAGAGGCAGCAAGAGTTAGGGGGACAGGGTGCCGAGAGGCCGCTCTGGTCGGGGCGTCCTCTGTGAAGACCCATCTAGGGGACTCTCCAAAGGGAGCAGCCGCATGTGTCCTGCGTGACCCTGGCAGCCTGGCCTGACCCTCTTGGGGGTGGGAGGCTTCTGGATGCTGGTTGCCATGGAGACGGGGTGGGCTGCTTAAAGTTGTATATACTGAGCTTTGCTGCCCAGGCTGGCCCCAGAGATGCAGGCCCCGGGTGGCCGATCAACCTGATCCCTCTGAGAAAAGGGCAGGAAAAGGCTAGTTTTCCTTATTTTTTTTTTCTTTTTATTTTGAAAGGCTTCTTGCACACACAGGGAGGGACAGAGTGTGTGGTCAGGAGCCCAGCTACGGCAATCGCCAGCCCTCAGCCGTGGACACCTCCTTCCCCTCCTCCCCTTCTCTCCTCCCAGACTATTTTGAAACAAATTCCTGACATTGGTTATTTCTTTTGCAAATATTTCTGTATATGACTCCCAAGGAAAAATTTCTTCTTACCTCCTCCACGCCTATAAACAGTGACTTTTTACTGACCTGCGTCCCCAGTCCAACAGTGATTTTTTTTTTCTTTTTTTGGTACTGGGGATTGAACCCAGGGGCACTTAATCCCTGAGCCGCCACATCCCCAGCCCTTTTTTATATTTTATTTTGAGATAGGGTCTCGCTAAGTTGCTCAGGGACTTAGCTAAGTTGCTGAGGCTGGCTTTGAACTCATGATCCTCCTGCCTCGGCCTCTGAACTGCTGGGATTACAGGCATGCGCCACGGTGCCCACGCGACAGTGATGTTTTTAATATCAGCAAATATCTGATCAGGATTCCAATTTCTGTAGTTGTCTTGTCGATGTTTTCTATATAGTTGGGTCCAATCGGGATCCAAATGGAGCTCATAGATTTGGAGGATATTGAGAAACAAAGTCTTCATGGAAACTGTCCCCATTGGCTGGTGTGTGTCCTCTTAATCTTTAGGTTCTTCCCTTTTCTATGTCTTCTCTTGTAATTTATTTGTTGAAGCAACAGGGTTTTGTGGAGCTTCTGGGGGTCTGGATTTTGCCTGGTGCGCCCCCTGAAGGATCTTAAACACGTTCTTCTCTGTCCTGTGTTTCTTATAAGTTGGTAGAGCTGGAAGCTCATTTAGACCCCTGTTTGATTTCTCTCTATTTCCTAGTCGTTATTTGGGATTCCATTCATTCAGAGCCCGAGCTCTGGTTAGCTTTCTACATGACGTCAGCCCCCAGCACCACTGTGCGGTGACTACACTTGTTGATGTTCAAGCTGTCCCTTTCGGCCAAGCCTCTTCGTGTGGTCTCCTGTATCCTCGTGGATTTGACCCCAGTAGTCGTCGACAGCTGCCTTGCTTCCCGATGACAAGATGTTCCCAGTTCACCTGCAACATCTCTTGCCGCAGATCTGGGAACTGGCCGCTTCTCCACGGAGCCCTGAATTCTAATGGACAGTGGTGTTTAGAGACCATAACCCCAGGTGACAGGGTGCTCACTGCACACACAATGAGTCGCTCTGTCTCACTTCTCCATGGAAGGAGCCAGCAAACACGTGTTCCTGTCTATAAGGCTCATGAGAGCTTCAGTTCAAGCCACAGGTCTTCACCTCATCTCTGTGATCTCTCAGGTGCCTCTGCTTTCTTCCATGACACGTGATCAAGTCTGGTGTCTAAAAGCAAAGCCCCCCCACTGTGTCTCCCATCAAGCTGGGAGCGTGTGAGGAAGCCCTTAAGTCTCCCGTGGGCGTGAGCCTCGGTTCTCCCACGAGGCTGCTCTGGGAAAAGCCCACTTCCTGGTCCCCAAGAGACCACGCAGCCCCTTCCAACATCCTGAGTGCGGATCCTCCCATCCAGCCGGTTTCCTTCCTGGCTGCACACTGGAGTCTCATGCGGAATTATAAAACCTTCCGATGCCTGTCCCTGTCCACATAAATCACAGGACAGAATCTCCGGGGCTGGAACCCTATAATAAAAAAATATATATATTTAAAAAAAAATTTTAGTTGTAGATGGACATAATATTTTATAATTTATTTTATTTATTTATTTATATGTGGTGCTGAGGATCGAACCCAGTGCCTCACACATGCTAGGCAAGCGCTCTACCCGCTGAGCCACAACCCCAGCCCCCCAAGATATATATTTTTAAATGAAGTCCAGGTAATCGTAACGTGCAGCTGGGCTGAGGGTCACTGTGGTAGTCCTTGCTTCTCAGCAAAGTGGATAGTAGACCAGCTCTGCCGTGGAAGCCCATTAGCTTCAGTTTGAATTCTGGGGCTGCCTGTTTCAGGCTATGAGATCCCTGGACCAGCTGAGCAACAGAAGTTTCTACAATCACCCAAATGATCTAAATATGCACTGTTCGGCGTGGTGGCCACTGACCACACAGGACTACCGGGCACTTGAACTTGTTGCTAGTATCCCCTGTCCAGTGAATTTTTAAATATATTTAATCTTATCTAATTTATGCCAGTGGCTAGCAGCTTCTGTCTTGGACCAGGTCGCTCTCGAAAATCACCTCCCGTCCCCCAGCTTCCTACGGTAACACAGGGAATAATGAAGGGTTATTTCACCGGGAAATTGTGGGGATTAGAGATAATGTATATAAAGTGCCTGGTGCACATGAGGCAGTCCATAAAACACTGCTTATTTTCTTTATTAACATCAGCCTGCCACTCTTACAAAAAAAAATAAAGCATGCCTGGATAAATTAGGGCTCAGAAGCACCCCACCACAGAGGCTAAAGATCCCAAGCTGTTCCAGAAAAACTCTTGGAAAACAGCCCTGAGTTGCAGAAGTCCGATTGCAGCAGGAGGTGATCGGTTACAAGGGCTCCGTTTCATTGCAGCCCTCGCCGCAGCTCAATAAATTAAGCAATCTCTCCAAATAACATGTTGCTTTAATCCCCTCCCTTGGCACCGGTTCAAGTTGTTTGGGGTTTACATCAGCCCAAGCCCTGAGAGGCCACTCACGGTGTCCTTGTGCCTCTCTCTCCCCTGATTCATCAGCCGGCTCTGGAAACAGCGTTGTAGCCTCCTGATTGGCAGGAGAGCGGATGCCAAGCCAAGCAGGTCTCCTTTTATCAGAACTGGAGTCTCTTCCGTCCTCTGGCCTTGACACGTCGCACGGTTCATCGGCTGAGATTTCTGGCAGGTCCATCTGCAACCGAGACAGAGACACCTCTCAGCGGCCGGCCGGGTTCTGGGCATGGACAGCCAACGCGCCCTGGCTTTTCCATTCCCATCCCTCTCTCTCTAGTGGTTTATAATCTCACAGCAGAATTTCGTTTCCCCTAGAAACTTGGCATCGGAGGTGTCAGCCTGGGAACATATTTGTTTGTGTAAATTAAAAAGAAGAATATGTTTTGACCATATTTAACTTCTAACCGTGCTGGAGAAATAAATACTGGCTCTCACAGTGCTTCTTGCTGCACAGTTCTGGCTCACCTCCCCAAACCCTGTCTTTGTTTCTAAAACCCAAAACTACCGAACGCTCTGAATGGCTCTTCTCCTAGGAAAGCTACAGGATCAACCTCGGAGGCCACGTCCACCCCCAACCTCAGCCCGCAGTAGAAAGTTCAACTTACCTCTTTGGGAATTTTTGGCTTCCCGCCACACGGCATCCTTGCTGGGGTAGGAGAGGGTGTCAGAAACAGGTCCCCCCACGTGACTTGTTCAGGGGCTCGAGAATGCTACTGTGTTTTTAAAAGGCACTGGGCAATAGTGTAGATTTCAAATGCACATATTCTCAGAGTGAGAAATTGCACTTCTAGGAATTTATCCTATGTGAGTAAAGCAAAATCCTGGAGCGAACACAAATGTTAGCCAGTAGGGGACAGGTCAAGTGTGGTGGGATGCTGGACCCGGTTAGAAGGATGAGGTGGGGCTGAATGCTGTGTGGTCTGCAGATTTTTTTGAAATACGCTTGATCTTTTTTTTTTTTTTTTTTGGTACCAGGAATTAAACCCAGGGGTCCTTAACCACTAAGCAACACCCCCAGCTCTTTTAAAAATGGTTTGAGATAAGTTCTCCCTGAGTTGCTTAAGGTCTTGCTAAGTTGCTGAGGCTGGCCTCTAACTTTTGATCCTCCTGCCTCAGCCTTCCCAGCCGCTGGGATTACAGGCATGAGCCCACCGCACCCTGCTGGATCTTCTTCACATTATGAGCAAAAAAAAAAAAAAAAAAAATGGCACCATGCTTACAAAACGCATGGAGATTGTACAAACTGCTCACAGTGGCTACTTCTCAATGAGGTTGGAGTTAAGAGAAAAATTACATATTTTTATTTATTTCCTACGTTATTCTCTTTTGTACTATTTCCCTTAACCATAGGGCGGTGTAACTTTTAAATTTGGGGATAATTAAAAAAACATAAAATGGTGCCTAAAAAAATCACTTCTACACTCTGAGTCGGACCAGTATAATTCAATGATACTTCTTTTTATTACACACCTGTCAGGAGAATGGGGTGGGGGGACGGGCAGGGACGGTGTCTGGCTTGTAGATGACGAAAGGGCTCACGGGGTCCACCTGGCACAGGAGGCCATGAGGAGCTCAACAGGTGGATGAGACCCTGCAGAGACCGGAGGAGCTGCGAGGCTTCCTCTTCTCGCCTCATTGAGTTCCGTCTCCCTCCCTCCTGGCGCCCTTCCCAGGTGAGCCGTACACCCCTTCCCGCCAAGGTTTCCGGTGTGATGCACCCTGGGGGGTCATCCCAACACTTGGGGGCTCTGAATCTCTGGGTGTCGGAGTGAAGGACATTGTGAATCCTGGGGCTGAGGTCCAGGTGGGCACAGGAGGTGAGGCTCACTGGGTTGGTGGAGGCTGTCCTCCGAGGAGTATAACGGGCTCTGTCTCAGGCTGGCCAGATCAGCTGTCACGATGGGCTGCCGGCATCTGTCATGGCCACCTGATTCTGTTGGGCATCCCTGGTCCCCTGTGGACCGCCTGCTGCTCAGCGGGTCTCTATTCTTCATACTGCAGCCCTGTCATCCGCTGGGGTCTCAGAGGACACTCAGAATCCAGGACAAAATGGTGTGGCCAAATAAAACAACCGTGAGCTCTTAGGGGAGAAGGCTTAGGACAAACGGTTATTTATTTGTATATTTTTTAAGTGCTTAGAACCCACATGTCACCCGGGGTCATCTTATTTTTGGAGATTCAAATGAAATGGCCTTAAATTTTGTCCCACATGCCATAGGGGACCCAGCAGTCCTTGGAAGCTTTCCTGGGATTAGAGGTGAGAGGTGTTTCTGTCTCCCAGGCACCGAGGGCCTAAATTCCTGCATCTGCTGAATCAGGGCTGCTCCACCTGTGGCTGGCCTCGGGGCAGGACTGGCTTGGTGGTCGTGGAACCCATGCAGTCACAGGGTCGAGCCTGGCTTAACGCTCCGCTATGGCCACCTTGAACTTCTTAATGTTTGAACCAGAACTCTGCATATTCATTTCACCCTGGGTTCCCCCAAATTACATACCTGGTCCTGCCTCATTCAGGGTGATTTTTGTTCCATCCACAAGTGACCCGCTCGAGGCAAAAGGATGACCATCGCCCACCCCGGACGATGGGAACCTGATGGTCTGGACAACATTTTCTCTACTTTTAGATATGGTGGGAAATTTCCATAATACAGTTGAAAAGACCTGGTCCCAAAGTTCCTCAACATGTCAAACACAGGGTTGCCCTATGACCTAGCAAGTCCACTCCCTAGCTCCATGCCCCAGAGAAATGAAGATTGTGCCCACACAACACACAAATGTCCAGAGTTATATTATTTATAATCACCCAACGTGGAAACAACCTTTATGTCTATGAATCGACAAATGGAGAGACAAGTATGTCCATACAACAGAATATTATTCAGCCACAAAAAAGAATGAAGTTCTGATATGTGCTACAACATGGCTGAACTTTTGAGACCCGTCATGCCATGAGAAGAGAGCCTGACCCAAAGGAGCACATATTATATGATTCCACTTATATGAAATGTCCAGAAAAGGCAAATCTATAGAAATGAAAGTAGATTAGTGACTGCCCAGGGTCAAGGGTGCTGGGGGATGTGGGGGATGGGGGTGGACTGCTATAGGGCTCAGATTTCTTTGTGAGATGATGATAATGTTCTAAAATTCACTGTAATAGGGCTTGCATGATCGAGCATGCCCAAAGCCATCGAACTGTATATCTAAAACGTGAATGGATGTTACGGGAATTACATCTCAATAAAGCTATCAACAAGGGACACCCTGTTCCCTGACTCTCCTGACAGTCATCCTCCAGCCCCAGGACCCTCCTTCTCCCTGCATGCACGTGCCCTTGACGTCCCCTGCCTGGAGACCTCTCTGTACCTGAAAACATTTTCATTCTCAATTCAAAGGGCTTTCCACAGTCAAAGTGCCCTCTGTGGTATTATTCTAAACTACGACACTTACTTTTCTCTTTAAAAATTACTGCGGGAACTGGAGTAAGTCCCCCAGGGTGTTCTAGGAGAGCAGTTAGTCACTAGTAAGTCCTAATAGGTGTGACTTCTAAGAGCTTAGAACTTCCCCGAGGGAGCTAGAGTCAACTCAATCTCCCCAGAGACAGGGGCCATCTGCTCAGAAATGTGACTCTGAGTCACCTCACAGGTGAGGAGAGAACATTGCAGGGGCCAAGTCACGTTGGTCTTACTGAAAGGCAGGCTGTCAGTGTGGAACGGAGATGGGCCACCTTCGGGCCACTCCTTGTTTTTATAAATAAAGTTTTATTGGAACACCGGGCCACTGCCATTCATTTCTGTACTGTCTGTGGCTCTGCTTGAGTTACTGTGGCAGAGTTGAGCGGCTGCAGCAGTCTGCAAAGCCTCCAACAGTTACGAGATGGACATTTTCAGAAAATGTCATGGACACTTGAGATGGGAGATTTGGACTGGAGCCCCAGCCTGTCCATGCCAGGTGTGAACTTGGACAAGTCTGGTCATCTCTTCAAGCCCATTCTCTTATCGGTAGGCAGGGGCCAGTGTTAGTACCTCCCATCCCTGTTAAACTACAATGACTTCACACACGTAAAGTGCTTGGTGCGTGCAAAGCACACAACTCACGTTGATGGTGATGACGTTATTTAGGAAACGAAGAGTGACACTTACTTCATAAGTTGTCATCTGAAGTGACGGATCACGCCTGTGAGAACGTTTGTTATTATTATAACTATCCAAAAGATTTTTGAGATGGTTCTTTGCTTCTTGGTGATATTTATACTTTGGAGTTTTGAGATTTAATTTCAGAGGAAAAAGGATCCTTACCTTAAACCCTCTCATTTGACAGACAGTCCAGGAAACTGACCCCTGACCTCCAGCTGGGTCTTGAACCTGCTCAGAATGAAGACCTGAGGATCGTCTGCTGGGCACCCAGCCTCTTCCCCAGTAACGAGTCCCTGGGACTCTGGCCTGTGTGCCCTTAAGTACTTGTGTTGCCTTCAAGCTCCCACCAGCACCTGTGGGACAGTCACCCACTGCAAGGTGCTGGACAGGCCCCGGGCAGGGAAGACCTTAACAGACGGGAGCCTCGGCACTCCCAGGGCTGTCTGGGAGCCAGCGGGGGTGGCCAGAACTGAGACGGCAACAGCAACCTGCTTCCCAAGAAGGCGTCGATGAAGGAGGGTGGTTTGGGAGTAGCCTCCCCTTCACTGGCTTTGGCTCACAGCTCTTAACTGAGCACCTGATACATGCTAGGACCCAGAGACAGAGCCATGAGGGAGACACGGGCTCCACCCTCTGCGGCCTTCTCATGGGAGCAAGAGAAAATGGGCAGCACAATCTGTAACAGGCCTTCAGTTCTACTGGGGATTCCAACTGTCCTGCAGACGCTGTGGACGGACCCCGCTGTGTGACATACCGACAGCTTGGGAAACAGGCTTGGCAACCTTCCTGATGTCCCCAGCCTCTGTGGTGACCACAGTTCATTTTATAATAATAGTTCACCTTGATTATCAGGGGACAGCTAAGACCCAGCACGAGGGTCGCTGCAGGTGCCTTCTTAGTTCTTTATAGAGATGTGGGTTCATTTCCTCCTCACTGCGGCCCTCTGGGTGCCTCATTATTCTAGACAGAGAAACCGAGGCACAGAGACATGTCCCTCACCAGAGGCCACACAGCCGGTCAGC
Organism: Marmota marmota marmota; assembly: GCF_001458135.2. NCBI lineage: Eukaryota > Metazoa > Chordata > Mammalia > Rodentia > Sciuridae > Marmota > Marmota marmota. Next base: position 10,628,955 of record NW_026000185.1, on the reverse strand, counting down.
AGCAACGCTCAGATTCAGACACGGGACGGCTGGCTCCCGGGGGCTACGTTCTTGACCGGCCCTGCGTCCCGGGAGCTGACACCTTACCGAGGTGCACACACGCCTGACACGGAGTGACATCTTCCCCGTGACGTGGGACTGTCCATTACTTGGCCTGCTCTCGTGCCACCTCCCCTGGTTTCAGGGAGAGCCCTGGGAGGGCAGGGGCTATGTCACACCCCTGCCCCACCTCCAGCACCTGGCCCAGAGCCCACACGCAGCAGCAGGCCCTTTAACAGATCTGCCCCGTGCAGGAGGCAGCAGCCAAGGCTCCGACTCAGAACCGACAGCCACAGTCCTCACGTTTCAAGCCTGCCCTGGCCTAAAGACAGGTTTGGGGAGTCCCCACCCGCTCAAGGGACCACCTGCCTGGTCCTGGCTTTTCTCAACTGGGGTCCTCTCCAGCATGTGGGCAGAAAGGCAGTTAAGGGGCTGCGATGGCCCAGCCCCCACCCTGAGGCTGCAAGGCAGGGGTAGGGGGTGTGTGCCAGCAGCTGGGCCAGCAGCTGGGCCAGCAGCTGTCCATGGGCCTCTGTACCAGCCCCAGCTGGCCAGCTGGGCCCCTCTGCCACCCCCCACCCCATGACGCAGCAGAAAGTGAAACCGCACTGGCCCTGCTGGCTGGGACTCAGTGTCCCCCCGGCTGCTTCCCCGCAAAACCAGGGTCCTGGGGGGTTGGTGGCCCTGCACTGTCTGGCCTGCTGGACGAGCCTCCCTGTGGCCTAGGGTGCCGTGGCACCCCCACCCACCGCAAGGCTCCCTGCTTCTGTGTGAGGTCTCCTTAACTGGTTGGTCCCCCGCGGACCTGCCAGAGGCCTCCTCTCCTCACTTTCCCCTGAGGAAACCCGGGTGCAGAGAGGTGCCCGGCCAGAAAGGAGGGTGCTGGGTCACGTGACCCCAGGAAGGACACAAACCAGAGCTATGGGTGGGTGTGGGGCAAGAGGGGCCTCTAGTGCTGGTGAGCAGGGATGGGTGGGTCCACCCACTGCCGGGCCTCCCCCTCCCCCTCCCCCTCCCCTCCCCCTCCCCCACCAGCTACAAGGTGCAGGGACTCCCCAGGAGAGAGAACAATTCCTTAAAAAGTGGATGTGAGACTCTACAAACTCCCATCTGGACTCCTGCCCCACCTGTATTATATTTGCTTCTTATTTTTCTTTTGAGAAACCCACTCTTTTTTGTTTACATAAATTGATGTGAAAAAGTTCTATGCTCCTACCCTAACTGGAAACCTAGCTGACTGCCACAAATGGAAATTAGCTGTACGAAGAAGTACCTATTAGAATAACATCTCTAGGGGCTGAGGCTGTAGCTCGTTGGCACGGTGCTGGCTCACCCTGTGTGAGACACGGGGTTCCATCCTTAGCACCGCATAAAAATAACCAAATAAAATAAAGGCATGCTGACCATCTACAACTACAAAAAAACTAAAAAAAAAAAAAAAACACCTTGACCCAGTTACCACTCAAAATCATTGGGTATGCTCAAGAGACTTGAGAAACTTGTGAACCAACCTGTGGGTTTCATGCATGAAGAACTAGAGGCCCAGAGAGGTTGAGTCACTTCCCTGGGGTGACACAGTAAGACAATCACAGAGCTTAGGCTGGAATGCAGGTGTGGCTGCTTCCATAAACCTGTGCTCACTGCTGGGCTGTTTCCCCCTCCCGTCTGAGTCGACTCCGTGTGTTAGGAAACGTTAGTATCCATCCTATCCAGGTTTCATGCATTAACTTCCCCATTTTCAAAATTTTCAAACCTTCAGAGCTCGTGTGTCACTTGAGCTCATGATAACACTGGCTGCGTCCAAAAACTTTTTGAGGATAGAGCAGAGGTGTGCCTCCCCGCCCAACTTGGCAGATGGGGAAACTGAGGCAGCGAGTGGGAAAGCGCCCTGTCTTAGGGAGCTGACAGGAGGGCAGGACTGCCAGGGGCCCCCTGCCAAGGTGAAGATCCCGGAGGCCCAGCTGGAAGACCAGCCTCGTCAAACAGGTAGCGCTTGTTTTTATTTCTCCCCTGCACTCCCCCCCCCACCCCCCCACCCCCGCCCCAGCAGAGGAGGACTCCAGCCACAGCACCTTTTTTCCCAGGCCCCATCTCAGGCTGTGCGCCTGGAGGGTAAAAAAGCGTGTTTAGCAACCAGTGTGTGTGTGGATGGCGTCTTTTTGTGTCTCATGGTACCAGTCTGAGCCCAGTGAGGGCAGAGCTCCCAGGGAGCCCGAGGAGCCATGGCAGAGTCTGGGGAAGACCTCTGTCTCTTTGAGCTGCTGGAGGAACTCAGATCGGCACATCTTCCAGGCCCAGGGACCCCCGAGGAATACTGCAAGAGCAATAAGGATTTTTAGGGGCATTATGATAGTGGAATGGAAACACATCTGCCCCCAAAAGTCCCTCATTTTCCCTGCGGTAACCAACCAGCCGGCAGGAAACGCTGGTTCTTAGAGCACCAAGAGCCAAGACTAAAAAGGAGAAAACGGACAAGGTTAGAGTGAGCTTCTACAGTGGGCGCTTCCGGGGAATTCGGGGGAAGGAAGCGTGTCAGGGTGGCAATCGTGGGCTACACGCGACTCCACGACGCAGCTTCAGTACAGAGGCACCCCCTTCCATATCCTGAGGACCCCACAGCAGGTTCTGGAAACGGTCACACGGATTATTCCCTAAACTTGGGCCATCTGCAATGTTGCTCCCAGATGCCAAACGATCATTCCAAACCCTCACTGATGATCCACGCCAACAACCACATCCATCAAGATGCCCCCTCTGCACCGTGGGAAGGCGCTCAGCTTGGGGACCCAGGTGAAACTATCTGGAAGGTGAGCAGCTACTTCCAAGGCCAGACGGCTCGGGTAGGGAAGCCTGATGGTTATCGCCAAGAGGGCAAAGTCACTGCCAAGGTCGCGGTGCTCCTCTTGTGCTGGCCACTAAGTTCTGAGGATTTAGGGATTTGGGGGACAAATGATCTCAGAGGTCTTTGCAGAGAAGTGTCCCTGAGGCCAGCCAGCGGCCCGAGGGCCCTGAAAGGGTTAACCCCTCCCAGCAGCTGACACCCGAGAGGAGGAGAGGAGGAGAGGAGGAGGCTGTTCGCTGGCATATCACACTGGGCCATCTCAGAGAAGAGAGGGGCTCAAACAGCCTCTGTCAGTTCTGTGAATGGATGTGGCCTTATCGCCGTCAGAAGGAAAACGGGGTGAAAAGCCATCCCAGCACATTCCCGGGGTGCTCACTGGCTCCCTGGCACCCGCCGCGTGGCCCTGAAGCTCTGGCAGAGACTCCAGGCATCTGGGCCAGGCCTGAGAGGGAGTGACCCTATCCCTGCCATGTGACGGCCCGCAACCCAGCCCAGATCTCCTTTCAGGCAGCACCTAAAATATTCTCTGGGTGAACCTGAGACTAAATATGGCATGTCCCACAAGCGCCGGGTGGGGACCTTTTAATGCCATCTTAAGATACAGTCAGGAACCCACGAGGCCTTTTGGTGGCCTGGAGTCCAGTTACCGGGGCCAAATGGGAGTCCCAGGGCTTTGGCTGACTCAGGGCTGAGCCCCAGCTTCCCGGAGTGGGCACGTTCAATGCCAAGGCACGGCGGGCTGCAAACCTTTTCCCTGTAGATTTTAGCCCAGAAGGCCCACTCTGGCCTCGCCCTCAGCTGACCCCCAAGGTGGCTCAGATGTGAGCCCCTTCTCTGTCCATCTGGCCCTCCTTCCGGGTCCTCCCAGGGCCCTCCAGGGCCTTCTCTGCATTTCCAGGCTCAAGTCCTGGCCCTGCTGGCCTGGATCTGCCTGCCAGTCTGATGACAGGAGTCGGCCCAGGTCCCAGGGTGGGTGGGAGGCTCCTGGGGCTGAAGAAAGATGGCAAACAACTGCACGGCCACTTAGATGTGCTCCAGGGGGCTGCGCCATGCTGCCCACCCCAGAGAGAAGGATCGCAGCCCTAGACAGAGGCTGCCAAGGCCCAGTCCGCAGGGGAAGCCCTGTGTGCTCACAGTGGATCTGCTCCCGGCCTGTGGGGAGACCCCATCTGTTTCTGAGCATTTGGAAATCCGCAATGAGCAAAGTGGGGTTCTGCATGCTGACCGCCAGATCACCAGGTTACTGCAGTCTCTGGGGAGGCTGCCCTGGGGAGCCAAGCAGCCTACCTCATGGCTGAACCAGAGGCCATCTTGGTCCTAGGAGGAGGGAGCTTTAGGCACCTGTCTGGGTTGTGTGTGGGCTTTTGGGCTCTAGTAATGGCGACAAGGCCATGTCTGGGCCTGGGCTGGCAGCGGTCCAGGCTGTCTTGGGCACAGATGCCAACAGGCCCTAGCACTGAGCTCAAGTAGGAGTCTAGCATCGAGCCCAGCTCGCTGCATGCATCTGAGGAAACTTCCACAGCCCGCTGAGCTGCTAACCAGGCTCGCACTGGCCACTGACTCTTCTCCCTGCCTAGGCCAAGTCCTCCAGAAAAGCCTAAACACGCCATGGCTCCCATCTCCCAAAGCATTTTAAAAGTGGCCTTCGGTGACACCTTGGCATCTTCCAGGGTTCCTTCATGCAGCGGTACACCCAGTCGGGGCCACTCGCCGAGGGCAATAGTTTACTTTGTGGTTCCAAAAACTCAAGATGTTTTATATAAGAAAGAGGATATAAAATCAGAACCTTTGTTTTCAAACGTTGTAAATATTTTCTGCATCCCATACGACTGGGGATATTGAGAAGGCAGCATCTGAACACGGACTGCTTTGAAAAGAGAACCTGAGGCCGGGAGGGGGGCTGGGTCTGGCAGGGGGGTGAGAGAGGGACCCCAAAGTCAACTCCCCGGAAGCTCCACTCTCTCCCTGGAAAGCCTGAAGTTATTTACGTCACACCCTGGGTATCCGTGTTGTTGCTTGTAATTTATTTTCACCTCAATCCAAATCGAACAAGCAAAAAGAATTTTACATTTTCCTGTGTTCGGTGGGCAAGACAGAAAATTCCAGCATAAAGGAACTCTGATCAACCATGTTTTGTTTGGGCATACACACATTTTCTGGCAAATGACTCCAAGTACAGAGTTTGTCTTAACTTTTCACTAAACTAATTTTTATCCCCAGGCCTAAAATAACTGTATTTTAAGCCACAGTCCAAATTAAGGGAGGGTGATCTACCCACCTCGGAAGCTCTAAGTTGATCAGCTCAGAATTTCTTGTTCTGAATGTTAGAGTTGGTTTGTGCCATCAATGCATGCTTTATTTTGAAGGAAGTATCATTTTTTTTTATTACAGCCTAGTCTCTATTTTACCCCAAACCATACTTTTTCCCCCCCTTCTATCAAAATATTTTTCCTGTATGCCTGGTGTATTGCTAAGAACTAAATTCAAAGTTGCTATTTTTGTTCTCTATCTCAGCACTTCTTTGGGGGTGGGGAAATAGCAACTACTTAATGAAATTTCACACACACAGAGGCAAAAGGAGAAAAGTTCAAATGTACTTAGCGTATTCAACAGTTGCATGTTGGATATTTTTAAAATTATTATTATTGGGGGAGGGTGGCAGTAAAAATATAAAAATCAGGGAGGGTCCTTTGCTGAATTAATGAGGAGTCCTCCTTGCAAAATATTAATTTATGATCTCTTCTCTATACTCCTTTTCCTGTTTGAAAACTCAGGGGGTGGGGGAAGTTTGCTAAATGTATTATTCATAATTACATGCACGGTTTCAGAGGGCTGGATTTAGGCAATGCCTGTGCTTTGGGAACGCTCACCATTAAAGCAGAAATCGTTTCACATTTAGCACTAAATTCCGTCTGATTTTCCACACTTAACAATTCAGTAATTTTAACATTCGGCTTCATCGCCTCAATTATAGCTCAGTATCTTGGCGCAACGTTCAGTGTTCCGGCCTCGTTAATTCACGTAAAACACCCTATTTGTAGACGTATCATTAAAGGCTAATTTGGTGAGATATCCTTATTTAGCAAAGCAAATAGGATTTGACAGTCAGCTCGGGGTGGCGATTCAGCAAAGCACAAACACAATTCACAATGTGACAATTTCCCATGGACGGGCCACGCTGGAATTGTGGACTCCTGAAAATTGTGCTGTTTCATCGTGTCCCATAATAAAGAGAAAGAACTCTGCAAGTGAAGAACTTTTTGCTAGGACAGCACAAACCTCCCCTGTGTGTCCATGTGCCACGTCTATCAAATCGACACATCATCCACCCGGGGACTCTGCTGTTCAAAAGTTGTTCAGGGACAGCTCCATTTTCTATTCCCTGCTGTGAGCACTTCATTAAAAATAATTTAGGCTTCAGGGATGCCTATATAGGTTGCAAGTGGAGATCAGATTCAGTGAGAAGCACTACAACTTCATAATGTTCAGGTCCTGGGGTGGAGGGGGAGCATTCGTACTCCCCACTAACCTTGCCTTAGAGACTCCCCCTGAACACGTGATGCACACTTTATAAAATGCCTTCAACAAAGAGTCAGCAAAGAATTGTAAGGAAAACTGCGATTCCAGGTGGAAGCCAGAAGCAGCCTGCTCCCTTGAAATCTAATGTCATTTCGATTTATGAGCTCATGGGATTTTATTGAGGGGGTTTCAGACACTTGAATACGGCCAGCCCACGTGTCGCTCATCCCCCGCGGGTCCTGTCCACTACAACATCTCAGCAAGCCACCGTGCGGGGGGGTTCAGGGGGAGACCTTGTGCTTTCCACCTTCTGGTATCTCTTTGGCCTCCCGGGGAAGGAGAGGCCCTCGAAATCACAGCGGGCTCAGCAAACCGAGAAGACACTTGCAGATCAGCACGCCCCCGCCCACCGGCCTTTTACTTTTGGGAGAGTGAGGAGCCTCCTGCTCTCCAGCCGCTCCACGCGCGCAGCCCCGGGGGTGTCGCTCTCGGCCCCCACCCTCCAGTGGCAGCCGGGGCCTGAACCGCTCGCTGCAGAGCATGACCCCAAAAGCGGGACTTTGTGGGCCAGTTGGATAAAACATAAACACATCTCGCCCTCAAAACCCCGATTCTGGGCCCACCGCCTCGGAACCTTCCTCCCGAAGTGAGTCCCCTTCACAGCTCACCGCGCGGGGCAGGCTGCCCGACAGGCAGGATTTGGGAGAATCCTGGATAATTAAAGGAATCATGGCTGGCTGCCCCCTCAGGAAAACCAGGGAGTCGCTGTGGGAGGGAGGGGCGTATTTGTCCACTCCCTGGAGTGTCCTTCACCTCCGGGGGACAGCCAAACCCTCAGGCCTGAAAGCGTCCCCCAAATACCAGGGGCTCCCCCAAAGTCCCTTAGCAACGCATAAATCCAGTGTCTGAGGTGCTGCTTAAGCCCCACCCCCCCCTGTCT
>NW_026000185.1:10610495-10620269 GCF_001458135.2 Marmota marmota marmota | reverse complement strand
TAGCCCTTCCCCCAATTTCAGCACCCCCAACCCCCATGTACAAACAGAGGCAGGAGCAGCATCAAGCCAGGCGGGCCCCCACCTCTTCCACCCACTCCTCGGCATTCCCTAACCTCCCGGGATTCTGCAGCCCTCTGGAAACCCCAGGTCCGTCCGAAATCGCAGAACTCCCCCAAATTCCAAACCACCTTAAGACCAGAAAACAAAGTTGTGTTTCCTTCTCCCCAATCCAGTGTCACTTTGTTAGTGCTTCCACAGCCCCTGGCTTTGAGGGGTGGGCTGGGAATGGGTCGGGGGTGGGGCCTGAAGGTCCACTTTCCACCTGGCAGAGATCTGACCTCTGGCGCTTACAACCCCACGCCCATAAGGTACGTTTGGCTTCAGCAGTGAGGGGAATGCCACTCCAGCTCAGCCCCCGCCTGAAATCCGCCCCACCCACACCCCTTCCCAGGGATCCCCAGATCCATTGCAGAAGCCGCTGCTTATCCAAAGAGGATCCAAATAACTGAGACATGACTTGTCCCTTTCCACCGCCCAGCCTCTCTGCGCGAAAACGTGACTGGACTGAGCCTCCCAGGATCATAAAAAATGTATTTGCTGTCCTCTGTTGGCCAACGGGTGTCACACTCAGAAAACACATCACCCAACCCAGCTGGTGTTCTAAGGACTGTGGGGGAGGTTCCAGAGACCCCCTCCTGAGGGAGTGAGCCAGACCGCCCCTCCTCTCCCTCTGCCAGGCTGCACCACTGCCTGCTCTGCTACTTTGGGGTTCCTGTCATTGCAGTCCCTGCACAGGACTTTGATCCACAGGCCCTGTGGCTCCTGTCCCCTGCCCCCCAGGAGCTGTTCATCCAATAGCAACCTGGAGAAGGAATCTGGCAAAAGAAGGATAAGGTCAGACCCTCTAAGGCAAAGGGCAGATCACCGATAACCACCCCCATCTCCTCCTGAAGACCTACTATGTGCCACGCATATCAACTGTTCTGAGAAGACCAAGCCTTAGAGAATCAGTTGTTCGTTGGACAATTTGTCCTCTCTGCTAGGCACAGCTGACTCTGGGACCATGGTGAAAGCAAGACACGACCCTGACACAGGAATCTGTCATCTTAGGGGAGAGACCTGAGTCAACAGTATTTGTCATTGTGGTCCAGGATACTCACTCTGGAGCCTGCTTGTCTTGAGTCAGGGCACCATGAGAAATGGGGGCTGGGCGGGGACGTCCCCACTGTGGGCAGTCTTTATGGACTCACCAACCCCTCTTGGGGGGTCTATTGCTATGTCCCCTCTGCTGTCTCTCACCTTGGGAGACCCTGGGCACTTGGTTTCCTCATTGGCAGTAGAAGTATGAGGCCTGGTTTAGAGGACTCAGGGGATGGAATGAGATGACGCCCTGGAAGAGTCATTGTAACAATGTTTGCTCACATTGGGCTCAAAACGGGGAAAACAGGAACCAAGCAAAGGAAAATACTGGGCCAGTGGGGGGTAGAGTCCGGGCAACAGGTACGGCAAGTGCAGAGGCCCCTTGGGCAGCTGAAGTAGCTCCTTCTTGCTGTGGTCGTGCTAGGTCAGGGTCCTGCATGGTGCTGGCCTCCTAGCACTCCCACATCTGTACGCTGAGCCACAGGATTCTGGAATTTCATCATCCCCAGTCCAGCCCAGACCCTGGGGTTGGTTGGATGCTGCTGGAGGGAAAATCAGATTGCAGTCCACGCAGGGCCCTGTGGGTCAGGCCCGGCTGAAGGCTGACCCTGGCCAGGCCTGCCTTGGTGGCCCATGACTCAGGCTGACGACTGGCCTGCAATTGTTAGGCGCTGGAAGTACCATAGACTCCTCAAAACAAAAGCTCTTTGGCTTGAAGCCCCAGAGGCCCATGCTGCCTTCTCCCAGAAAGAAGCCCCACTTGTACCCAGGTTCCTGGCCGGAGGGTGATGCTAAGGCCCCAGCCAGAATGGTGGAGAGGCCACACCAGGGAGCAGGAGCCCCACACCAGGGAGCAGGAGCCCCAGAGAACTTGGCCTGAGCCTCGGGAAAGCCCTGGACTCCGGCTCTTGGCCTACGGAAAGACTCATGCCACCTCTCTGTGGCTTGGGGGAGGGGTCAGGAAAGAGCCCAGTATTACAAGACTCCCACAATACAAAAGCAAATTTAAAAACTTCCAAAGCAAGCATACAAAAATCACATTTACATTGAACAAATGTAAACCTGTAAAAAACAGGCAGAGAGTGGTTTGTAATGCAGGTACATGAGATTCAGGATGGACAAGATGCATAGAAAACGGACCCTTATGTACCTCCATTGGGATCTTGGGACAGAGTTTGTGCAGGCTTGATGGCCCCCTGCCTCCCTTGACCCCTTCAGGAGGCTGTAACCATCTTGTGATCTCTTTGGGAGATAATGTGAAGACTCTAATCTAAAAAATCCTTCTGTACACAAGGTCTTAGGCAAGTGGCTTTCACTTGACCAGGTCTGAAGTGCTCTGAGAGCCAGGGGTGCCCCGCCCTGCCCCAGCCTCGGGGCCCTCTGCAGGAACAATGGAGGGCCTTTCACTGTGCCTTGCCCACCTGCTCCGTGATGCTTGTGTCCCCCCCACCCCCGCCACCACATACAAGGGCGACAGAAATCCAGGTCAAGGGCAGCAAAGGAAAAAGACTCTGTGTCTCAGGTCCTCAGAGTCTGTGATGACAGGTGGGCAGAGACTTAAGTCTTGCATTTCTTTGTGAGGTTAAAAAAAAAAAAAAAAAAACACTCAGGGCAAGTTGGGGCCGTGGATGCCTCTGCCCTGCTTGGTTGGCATCCGGGACAGACCCTATGATACAAATGATCTCTGATGGAGCCTGCGGTGTGCTCGTCCTTCCACACCCTTAAGAACCCTCCATCATCAGATCGACCCCATGAAGCAGGAACTGTTCTCTATGCCCCGTTGACAGATGAGGAAACTGACTTTGTGGTGGTGAAGTCACTTGCCCTAGGTCCTCTGACAGGCAGTTGCTAGGAAGGCTGGGGGGGGGTCCTGTGAATGCTGCTGGCTCCCTGGCTCCCGGGTCTCAGCCCAGTGTGCACCGCTTCCAGGGGGGCCTCTGGCCCAAAGCTGTCCACTCTTGCATTCCTTGCGGGACACTCGGTGGTGTATTATGGCAGCTTCCAGAGGTGGAGAGGCAGGTGGGGTTGCTCCCCCTTGGCAGAGAGAGGAAGTGACTTGGGTAAAGCCCGCTCTGGGCTTCCACATCTCTGATGAGACTCCCCCACGCCTCTGATGCTCAGATCCTCCTGGGAAACCTCTGTCCGCCTCCCCCCCCCCCCCCGCCCCACAGCTCTTCCTCACCCTCCAAACTCAGCCACGGGCTTTGCTTGGGCGAGTCCTCTCTGCTCACCTGGTGCTTCTGTCCCTTTCTGTGTGTATTTAGTAACCCTTTGCCATTTGTCTGTGAGCCCCCGGGGGCGCGGTGGCCATGGGTTCTCTCTTGCGGTCTGTACCCTGTGAAGCCCCCGGCAGGGCTCAGGGCAGACTGTCGGAAAAGGAGCAAAGTGGCAGGAGGCCCTGGGAGAGAGACTGGGCTCTGGGTCATGGTGACTTCCCCTTTGTGGGTCCTAAGGTTCCCAGGAGAACTCCAGGCCCGGAATGACAGAAAGACGCGCTACTGTTTGGTGAGACTCGAGGGCCCCGGGTTCCTGGTGGGCTGGGACAGAAGTCCTTACCTGCTAAGGGGTAAGGACCCAGGCATAGAAGTCGCCGGTAAAGAGCCTGGCTTTGCCAGGAGGGGAGAAGCTGGAAATCCCTCCATGAGTGGGACAAATCCACCGGCCCTCCTGAGTTTCAGTTCCCTTAGTGACAACCAGGGGGAAGTTAAAAGGATGACTCTGCGTGAGACCCAAGGAGTGCTTGTATAGGTCTGGCGCATACTAAGTGTACTAAATTGTAGTACACAATTTACATACTAAATTGTGACAATTGTCATCAGCAATTACATGCGATGATGATCATTTTATGCTATGGATAGTTTTACAATTGCAAAGACTTCTCCCTCCTCTCTTTAAAACGTGGTGGCTGATCCCTGGCATCCACTTCATCCCGCCCCCTAGTCCAGGGGAGTCAAAGTGGATGAGGCACTCGAGTGGCCTGACTGGCCTGTCCTTGGTCACCCAGAGACTCAGAATGGACTTCTCAAGAGTTTCAGCAGAGTGGTCGAAGTGTGTGGAGAAACTAGAATACCAGGAAGTCTGGCCCAAGTGGAAGCGAAAAAGTCAACTTCCCTATGGGCGTGGATGGCTTCCCTGGAACCCACGGGACGGTGACCACACCACTGACTCTCAGACCAACGCCAGCGTCAAAATAAACGCTGGTGGATTTGGAGCGTTTTGCCCAGAGGTTGCCATGGGCAGAGCACAGGGCCAAATTGAGCCCACAGATGTGTTTAATTTGGCCTGCAGAGCATTTAAAATAATAATAATAATAAATTTGATTCAGTGACCAATATTTTTAAATCAGGAAATTCCATATATATATATTTTTAAAATCCAATCTTCTGGCTTAAAAAAAAAAACATTAGATGATCTAAAGATTTGGCAGCAGAGGGCCAGCTTCCTAGGGGACAATGGTCAGGTGGAGCAGAACAGTGGCTGCTGCTGTAACAGCTAGCCCCCCCATCTTTCGTTGGCTTAACACAGTGCAAGTTTATTTCTTGCTCATATCACAGTCCAAGGAAAGCGGGTTGGGGCATGATTCCCAGAAGGCCAGAGGCAAAAGGGAACATGGAATCATGGGAAGGTTCTCTTGTGCCCCAGTCTGGCAATTTGCTCAGCAAAACAGAAGCTGCTTCCAGAGGCCTGCCACAGTATTTTCTTTTAAGTGCTACTCGTGCCTGAAATATGGTTCTGGTTTTGAAATGTGGTTCTCAGCTCATGAACGTATACAAACCACTTGCTCCCTTAATAAGCATCCCATTTTTTTTTTATTCTTTAATGTAGTTTTTTAAGCACATGATGTTACACCAGATGGGGGGGTGGCTGCCAAGGTAGTGTGGACTGGAGGCCTCTTCTTGCAGAGGGTCACTATGGAGCAAGATCGAGCTTTGTCACTGGGGACTTGGCATCGTCTCCATGCAAGTGCCTTCTCTGAGTGAACAACCCTGCTCTCCAGAGGTCTCACAACTGTTGATTCTTTACATTTCTTCTTCTCCCCTCACCCTGCTCCTGTGGTTAACTTTATAAATTTGTACTGCAAAGGTTGTAAATAATAATTTAAAAAAATCACAGTGCTTCTCTTGGCCATGATACTAGGAAAAAAGTAGTGATTTTCCCCTGCAATTCTTTCTTCCTCTCGCCACATGTAGGTCTTCATTATCGATAGCCTGCTGCATGGGGCTTCCTTGGCATGGAACTGGAATTTCTTTAGAGCCTAAGAACTCAAAACCAATGCAGGCACATACAGGTATATCTCTTGATAGATGTGGTTTTGTTTTTTGTTTTGCGGTACTAGGGTGGATCGAGGGCCTCATGCATGCTAGTCAAGCACTCAACTCCTGAACTACATCCCCAGCCAAAACGGGACCTCAAGTCACAGTTCCCTAAGAGCAATATATTCTGAAATCTGTTATCAACATAGTGCCTAAGAATCCATGCATGATAGTGTACAGTTAAAAATTCATTAAGAGAAATTATTTCATGTTAAGTACTTTCATCACACCAAAATAAATGAATAAATATGTTCACAGGGACTCAGGGAAACTCTCGGAGGTGATGGATATGTTCATTACCTTGTTTGTGGTGATGGTATCAAGGGAGTATGCACATGTCCAAGGTCACCCAATTGTGTACATTAAATATGTGCACTTTTAATGCATATCATCATATTTTATTCCTTTTGGGGGGGTGCTGGGGAGGAACCCAGAGCCACTTGAATACTAGGCAAGCGCTCTACCACTGAACTATACGTCTCAGCCCCTTAATGCATCTTTATTTATTTGTTTTAGTATTGGGGACTGAACCCTGGGTGCTTTACCACTGAATTACATCCACAGCTCTTTTGATTTTTTATTTTGAGACAGAGTCTTGCTGAGTGCTTAGGGTCATGCTCAATTGCTAAGGCTGACCTCAAACTTGCAACCCTCCTGCCTTGGTCTCCTAAATCACTGGGATTACAGGCGAGCACCACTGTACCTGACTTCCTTAATTCATCTTTAAAAGGCAAGATCCAAAATATCAATTTCTCTTACTCATCTGCATTCATAGTCACCCCTTCAGGTCAATGAATCAGTCACTCTTTCCAAGTCTACCCGCAGGGCCATGAATGGCTCTTTACCAAACCATCCTGGCTGGTGGATAGAAACGTAGGATTGTCATTAGAAGTCCACGACAGAGAAAGCCAGTGAGTGTGTGTCATTCTGATTTTACAGTGGGAGAAATTAAGGTACAAAGAGATTAGGTGGCCAGTAGGAGATTCTTTTTTCTTTTCTTTTTTTTTTTTTTTAAGATGACATTCCATGCCATGGAACATGACACGTGGCCTCTCTTTTTTTAAAAAATTTATTTTGTAGTTGTAGATGGACAGAATGCCTTTATTTTATTTGTTTATTTTTATGTGGTGCTAAGCATCAAACCCAGTGCCTCATACATGTTAGCAAGTGCTCTGCCACTGAGCCACAACCCCAGCCCAGTAGAGATTGCTCCAAGAGGTGTGGCCCCACTGAAGCCGTCTGGCTCTGCTCTTGCTTCATGATGCCCCTAGGTGTCGCTGTTGAAGTGGCTGTAGCATAGCCTCTGCTGGCAAAGTGGTGCTTCCTTGCTGACTCTGGGGTGCTAGTGGGAACCTAGGCTTCCTCGGCCTCAGACACCAAAGGAATTGTTTCTCAGGCTGCAGCCTGGTGATCTGTCTCAGCAAAACTCAAGTTGATGCCTGCCAATGATTGACCTTGGATAACAGGGAGGGAGGTCGGAAGCACTTCTCTCCCAGTTAGCCACCGGCTCTAATGCACATCTACCTTCTCACCATGGCTGGTTCTCTTCAGGTTCTGTCTCTCCTGCCTCTCTTCCCTGCCCCACCCCAGCACCAGAGGCCTTCTTACCTTCCCCTTACCTATCTAAAAGAGATCTGGGGTGGGGGGAGCTGGGGGTGCTGCTCACTGGCACGTGGGAGGCACTGGGTTCAATCCTTAGCATCACATAAAAACAAAAGGTATTGTGTCCATCTACAACTAACTAACTAAACAAATAATAAATAAATAAGAGACCTGGGAACTGATTCTTCAAAGAACAAAGGCAGCTGACTCCAAAGTGACCTTCAGACATGAGATTCATACAAAAGTTATAGAAATCCAAACATGACTTTATATATTCATGAGCACAAGTGGTTTAAATAAACACAACACATCTTGCCTATTCCATCACATGATCAGCTTTATTCATCGAAGTGTAAACGGAACTTGAATTCAGGATTTTGCTCGCGAGTGTCTGATTCTATGGCGCCTGCCAAACTGGTTTTACAGCTCCATGGCATCCCCAGATGTCCACCAGAGGTGACAGCTTTGGGATTTGTGCATTACTTCCGGGTTTAAAAATGAAAAACAAACAAAACAGCAAGCACTTCTCCATATGTGAATTTATGCCCTTAGTTACTTCATGTAATTTTTGTCTTTGCATGTGTGGTGTCCAGGGTACATGATAAAAATTGCCTTTTGCTAAAAAACATTCTTCACCCAAGACAGAGAAGCAGGGGTGTGAGAAGGGAGGGGTGGAGTGGAAATCAGGGCAACAGCACCATGCTTTGTAGATACTGGCCCACCTGCCCAGAGCAGAGGTATTTTTACCTTTTTAATGGGGAGGAATCTTAGGGGACAATCTTTTCTTTTTAATGATTTTTTTAGTTGTAGTTGGACATAATACCTTTATTTTATTTATTTATTTTTATGTGGTGCTGAGGATCGAATCCAGGGCCTCACATGTGTGGGGGGGTGCTCTACCGCTGAGCCATTTGGGGGACATTCTTAATGGCGGAGAACATAAAGAATATAAATGCTCTTTTGTGGCTCTTTTCAAAAAAAGAAGAAGGAGGAGGAGGAGGAGGAGGAGGAGGAGGAAGAGGAAGAAGAAGAAGAAGAGAGAGATAGANTTTTTTTTTTTTGCACTAGGTATTGAATAGAGGGGTGCAGGGGTGCTTAACCACTGAGTCACATCCCCAGCCCTTTTAATTTTATTTTTTAATTTTGAGACAGGGTCTCGCTACATTACTTTAGGGCCTCACTAAGTTACTGCTGGCCTTGAACTTGAGATCCTCCTGCAGTGTGAGCCACCATACCCAACAATGACAACTTCCTCCTCCTCCTCCTCCTCCTTCTGTTTCTTTAATAGGGAGGATTTGTAGGTGACAAATTACCCATGTAAAACCGTTGTCTTGAAGAAAATCCAAACATTGTCCAGGGTAAGAAGGGAAGGAATCCTTCCAACAGCTTCCCTATTCTACGTCTTCACCATAAGGCAACAACAGTTATTTTGGTTTATCTCCTTCTCTCCATCCCCTGGCTGCAGCCAGCGCACTTACAATGCAGCTTCTCAGGCACCCCTCCTCCCAGAACTACAAAGTCAGAACCTGCTTGTGTGTGCGCGCCGCGCGCTCTCGCTCGCACTACTGAGCATTGAACCCAGGCGTCCTTTATCACTGAGCTACATCCCCAGCCCTTTTTATTTTAAAATTTGTCTTGATAAATTGCCCAGGCTGGCGATCCTCCTGCCTCAGCCTTCAGAGTGGCTGGGACTATAAACGTGTTTGGCCGGAACCTGCATTTTAAAGTGACCCCCAGGTTGAAATGTGAGAAGCTGCTCACTATTTTTGTGTGCATTAACTTGCATATTTATATATGAACATACACATATGCTCCTTCCTGGGTTGAGGATGTGGCTTTAGAATGTGGCTCTTGGCAGAGGAATAATTCTCAAAGTGTGGCCTGGGAATTTAGCAACTTTAGCACCATTCCAGAACCTGTTAGAAATGCAAATGACCAGTCCCCGACCCCAGCCAGTGAATGCAGAAGATCTGGGGGTGCTAGCCTGCCGTCTGTGTTAAAACAAGCTTGCTACAGGCTCATACACCCGTTTTACGGAGGGGCCAATGGAGGCTCTGAGCAAGAGGTTTCTTTTCTCAAGTCAGAATTTCTTCAAGTCTGGGCAGGGCTCCCGCCCTCCCGAATGCAATGCCTACAGTGGATTTCCTTTTAAAAATAGCAGCCAGACAGACACCAGCTGACTCTGGGTGTGGGCTCCATGTCAGGCAACCGCAGTCCTCTCATTGGGGTGGATAAAATTGGATTTTAATGTTCAGAAAAATGTGAAGTGGCCCGTAAGCCAGCTAAGTGCCACCAGCTAGGTGGGTCTGCTGGGCCTTCGCCGGGGCCAGGATCTACAGGTGACCCCGGCCACTGGAGCTTTGCACCTTCTCCCAGAGCTTGACGTCAGTAGGGGCCGTTTGCCAAGTTCGCTGCCCAAGCTGGACCAAGCGGCCCTCCACCTTCTGCAAGAGAGGGAGAAGCGATTAAGGCCAGTTAAAGAAAAACGATCGCACCCTTAAGGATTTCAGGGAAAGGATTAAATGCAGAATCGGGGGCGTGGAAGCCCTGAAGGAACCCTTTTGAGAGCTCATTTCCGCCTAAAAATTCTCCCCCCCCGATAAAGGATCGCTGCAGGCACGGACGGGGTTCGAACCCGTGATCTTCGGTTTACGAGACCGACGCCTTACCACTTGGCCACCGCGCCTGCGTTAGAATGGCGGCCCCGCGAACCTTATCC
>NW_026000185.1:10593542-10610476 GCF_001458135.2 Marmota marmota marmota | reverse complement strand
CCAGCCGGGCGGGGCCTCGCGGGCGCGCGCCGGCGGCTCCCCGCCCCCAAAGCGAGTGGGTGTCCCGGGCTTCGCTGGGGCAGCGTCCCCGGAGTCCCCGCTGGCTGCCCAAGACGCGTATCTGAAAGACCAAGCAAGCAGGGAGCCTGTTGGGTCTCGGAGTTCAGGGTTCGAATCCCGGTTCCGCCGGAGCTCAAGCGACCTTGTGCGGCTGGTCTCGGGAGCTAGATGGCAGCTAGTGGCAGCTAGATGGCCCCCGGAAGCGGAGGAGTGATGGCCCTTGTCAGGATCAGCCCGACCCCGGGGCTGACCGTGTCGCCTTGCTGCTGGTCGGGAGCAGTACGGACATTTAATAAAATAACCCCCCACACTCCTTCCCGCAGACTGCCCTGTTGGCTTTCGGTGTGTCCCTAGTCCCGGAACCAGCAGCAGCACCTGGGGTCTCCTTAACATGCCGCTCCTCGGGTCCAACCCGATGGGATGAATGCAAAATTCTGGGTGCAGCCCCGCCCCTGGGTGCTGCTGCTGTGCACCGCCTGAGCCCCAGCGCTCTCCCCATTCCTGTTCACAGATTAAACGCCTCCTCCTATTCTTATCCCGGTCGACTTCCCCGTCCTCTGCACTTTGATTTTTTCGTGTGTTAATGTGCGCTGTGCTAATCTAATGACTCGTGTGTAATACGGTATAATCACGATTAATACAAGCACGTGTAATTTAATAAACACGAGTTTTATTACTCAACGTGTTGCATAAGATCGACGCATATAGTAAATTATACACCCTGAAACATGTACTAAGATTCATGTGATCATTATGCATGAGTGGGTTACCTTATCCTCTTTAATAGCCGCATGGCTTTCGGCTGAGTGTTTGCACCACAAGGGATTTAATCCGTTTCTGGGAGCTAGACGTTGGGTTGCCTATGACTTTTTTTTTTTTTCTTTTCTGCAAGAACATTCTACTACATGTGTCTCTGCTTGCTGGTACCAGCGACACCATATGATTCATAGAGACATATATTAAGAATATATATATTAAGAATGTCCCCAGCTCAACATGCAGGTACAGAGGCAAAGAGGAAACTTCAAAATAACTAAGAAACTGTGTTCCCAAGTGGCTTTAAGGATCAGTGTTTGGGCAGGTGGAGAGAAAAGGCACAGGTATTTTCCCTCCAGACACGGGGACTGCAGCCCTGAGAACTTGCACCTGGAGTGTTTAAGATCCAAGTGCAAATCCCCCAAGCAGCTCCTTAATTAAAAAAAGAAAGAAAGAAAGAAAGAAACCAACATGATGATCCACACCTGTAATCTCAGCTGCTTGGGAGGCTGAGGCAAGAAGATCTTAAGTTTGATGCCAGGCTCAGCAATTTAGGGAAACCTTGTCATAAAAGCAAACTGAAAAGGGCCTGGGAGGGTATCTCAGGGGTAGAGCCCTTGTCTAACATGCCCCAGGCCCAGGTTCAAGTTCCAGCAACTCTAAAATAAATAAATTGGAGAAAATTTTTAGGATTAAAACACAAGTGAACTGCCGAGGAGTCCGTGACAAACGTTGGCTTCATTGTCCTCCTCCTCTGTTGTTGTTTGTTGTTGGTTTGTTGGAATCATTGTACAGAAGCCGCAGGGACTTATAAAAAGTGGAAAGAAATTAGCAAATGAGGGGAAAATCACAGGGCAGCTGAGCCTAGAACTAACTGGAGGAGAAAGTCAGATTTTAAGAGGTAATTTTTTCAACTTTGTCTTCTGAGATGGAGGGAGGTGAGAGATCAGGGACATCAGGCACGTGAAAGGGCGTGTGCGTCTCCGGGGCAGGCAGGACGCCTTAGATACCCATAGGTCCAGCAAGGTATCTGGCCTTCTACAAGCCCTAAACTGCAGAACACGGGTGCCAGGTGGAGGGTGTAAAGAAGCCCTGAGAGGCTGCAGATCATGGACACCTGGACGGTGGGTCCTCGTGTCCCACGCCCTCATCCCAGAGTGGTGCCTTCGAGAGGGAGATTCTCAATAAATATGGCCGAAGGACTCAACCTGTGGGACTCTCTTCCAAGCAGTCGTGGGACCCTCGTTGGCTGGCACCCTCTACCTGGTTCAGTGGTGAACTTCGATGCTGGCCGGTGCTGTGGGTGAGTTGTGAGGGCACGCAAATAAAAGTGCCCTCATCTCATGTGCTGGGGTGGGAATCAGGGTAGCTGAAGTAAGTGGTGTTTTAAGAGAGAAAGTGTCAAAATTGATCTGGTGGCAAAGCCAGGTGACAGGACGGAATACCTTTGATCTGTTTGATCTGTATAATTGAGTTGCCTCAATATGAATAATTTATGAGCACCTACCTTTCCTTTGTGTTAAAAGGTAGGTACTATTTTTTCTTAAAATACATACATATAGCTTTTAACCTTTCCCCCGTTCTTTCTTGCATGTATTTTCCTGTGCCTGTCTCCAAAATAGGAATTTGAGTGCTACTCGGGATCAGACGCAGGGCTAGGGGCTAGAGGAACGAGCTCTTACCGAGCTACACCCCCAACCCCATCGGGTTTGGAAAGGACCTCCTGAAGGTCCACAATCCCTCCAAGCCCTTTCCCCTTCCACCCTCCCTTCCCTCCTGATGGTTTGTGATTCACCCAAATCCCAGTGAGATGCAATATCCATCTAAAGCGGTTTGGCCAAGTCAGGTTTGCTTGAAAACTCGTTTTCAACCAAGTGTCTCCAGGGTACCCCTCTCAGGGACAGCCTGTGGTCAGCCAGAGCCTCTATCCTGGCTCCCTGGGCCTGTGCTGTGCCCTCCACAGAGCGAGGAGGAGCAACAGGGGCCACCCCAGTCTACGTGGGGGCACCTGTGTTTTCTCAGTCACATCTTGGTCCAGCTCGGAGTCTGCTGGAGATTCCCACTGATGGTGCGGTGCCCCACAGATCTCAGTGAACACAGATGGATTGATTGGGTGGGTCTGGGTGGGGCCCCGGGTTCTGCCTATCTAACCTCCCCAGGAATAGTAGTGCTGCTGGTTTGTGACCTGGCTTACAGAACCTCTGAAGATGGTTTCAAGTATTGAAGTTTTTGCTCATGGAAGTGTGTGTGTGTGTGTGTGTGTGTGTGTCGGGGACTCCTCAGGCTTTTAACTAATACACTAAATTAAGGCTTAATTTAAAGTGAGCCACTCACAGAATCCCAGCCCCTGGAGGCAGGGACTGCCTTGTGAGTGACAGTTTAGCTCTCAGACACAGCTGTGAGGAGGCCGGAGAGCATAGGCTTCTTTTTGTTGCTCTTCTGATAAATTCCTTGATTTAGGGCCGGCTGGTAGGCACTGTGAGTTGAGTGGTGTAGGGCAGGGAGAGTGGGCGACCTGGGGCTGGGCGGTGTCGCACTGTTTAACGTCCTACCAGAAACACAGGGGGTCCAGGCACCTCCCATCCTGCACATCCTGCCTTTTCCAATTTTAGCCGTGCTGGAGGGCATGAGGTGTCCTTGGCTGCCTCTGCCTTTTCCTGGTGACTAATGTTAAGCACCTTTTCAGGTGCTTGTCGGTCATTTGTTCTGTCTTTTGTGCTGTTTCCACTCGCTTCTTTTGCCCATGTTTATAGTTTGTCACTCATTATTGAATTATGAGTGTTTTTTTTTACACTGGGAATACAGGTTTTTCAGGTATTATATATTATGAATATTTTCCCCCAGTCTGGTATTTTAACATTTTATTTAGAGACAGGGTCTCACTGAGTTGTTTAGGGCCTTGTTTCCCCTCTCCAAGATGACAACTGTTTTGAGTTTATTTTGTATAGTTACATATCTTTTTTTCTTTGCTTTTGTGTGGCCAGGTATTATCTATAGAAATGGGATTATTTTACCCACAGATGGTATCGCATTGCATATATTTTTTTCCCCCTTTCCATGCTTTATTCACACAAATCACTCAATACAGTTTCACTCTATAGGTTCTTAATCAAGAAAATGACAATCCTTAATGCTAGGCACTGCAATAGACATAATCAACTCACAGCAAACAATTCTAGATTAATTAATTCACAGCAAACAATTCTAGATTAATTCTAAGCACTGCAAAACACTTAATCATGATAGGCTAATGACAGACATCCCTCTGCATGCTAAGTTCAAAAGTCTTAAGCCTTAGGCTTTATGTCCAGCAGATGCACACTCACTTGGACTGTGGTGGCCAGTCCGGAACCAAGGCAGGCCTTTCCTGGTGAGGAGTGGACGAGCAGTTGAGGAGGAGGTCATAGGGAGGAGTTGGGCTCTCGCCAAGGCTCAGATGAGGAGGTAGAGTTTGAGAGCAGTGAGGATCACGCGGAGGATCAGGAACGATGACAAGGGATGGATGTCGGTCCTCACCAGGCTCTCCAGCTCGAGGGCATCCTTGTTTCAGCTGGCTGAATCCCTGTTTGTTTGCTCTATTACTTATACTAAATTTGGGGTGTTTTTTGACCCCCCCCTTCAATCCTTATCCGCGATCACTGGATTTCTCGGTGATATCATTTACCCTGGGGTCATTTCTCGTACAGCACATATTCTTAACATGTCGTTTTTATTTTACGACGGATTGGAAGGCCAGTGGGTTCCCCGTGGCTCTAGTTCATTCCCCCTTCGCTGTGTTCTCATCCATTCGGTGACTGGACCAAGGTTTTCAATGGTTCCCCTGTGGCCGGCCACCTAGGTTGTCTCTGGTGTCTTCACTGCAGCACATTCTATTACGCGCTTCTGCACATGTGTCTCCATGGCCTGTGTGGAGAGTTCCTGAGCTCGGGAATCGGGGCTGGCTTCCTAAGGTGACCTCTCTGTCTAGGTTTCCCAGCTTTGAGCCACAGATCTGTAACTACTGCTAATGGGTGAGCCAGCTGGCGGTCAGTCCCAGGGCTGGGGGACAGACATTTGAACTGGTTGAGCCTCATTTTTAGCTTGTGTGGGGTTGGGGATGGAGGCAGAAATAATCAGCCCCATACTTTGTGTGACAATGTGGCCGGGGCTTCCCGATGGGTCGACATGTGGTATGGATTTTGGTGTATTGGTATTAAACCTTGCACATTCCTTTGGTTCTTTTCAGTATTATGAGCTTGTAACAATATACAAATGTTAAAAATTGGTTCCTTCACCTGTATTGACACTTCCTGTAAATTGCTGTGAGCATCTCACATGATGGTGTGTTTTTCTTATAGGAAAAAAATCATTTATTTTCTTTTAGGTTTATTAATATTATGTAATATTTCAAAATCTCAAAACTTATGTTGTCCAGGGAAGTTATTTTGATGGATAGGAAGGTAGATGGATAGAGACCTTTTTCTAGACCTTGTATTTTAAGATCATGGTTACATAAATGACACTTGATCTTCCAGGTTGCAAGATCCTGGTTTGCATTTCTTTTTAATTTTTAATATTTATTTTTTAGTTTTCGGTGGACACAACATCTTTGTATGTGGTGTTGAGAATTGAACCCGGGCCGCCCGCATGCCAGGTGAGCGCCCTATCGCTTGAGCCACATCCCCAGCCCCCTGGTTTGCATTTTTAAAAAACCGATATAAAATGTTGTTGAAAAACTTCCCAGTAACAAGCATTAATTGATGTATGTGCTCCCCCCCGCACCTTTTCAGCCTAGGTGTCAAAGCTCTATATTCACAATTAAAGATGGAATATATGTGCTGAAATTTTAAGTGACTGTTTAAAAATGTCATCTCCTCTCATCAGACACCAATTATCACCTCCCCGGCTCTTGGTGTGGGAGGTGATTATTCCCAGGGCGGTTCTTGGCAACCTGAAAAGATAAACGGGTGGAAGGAAATGAAAACAAAATGTGCTGATTAGTTTGCTTAGAGCCCAATACGTGCATACATATATACACACACGTATGTGTTATATATAAAAATATGATAAATAATATATCATAAAATACACTTACTGTATATATTTTGCATTTCCCTCTTGTTGCTCTGTTTGAGTGTAAAACAGGTAAAAATGCCAAGCGGGAAATGCGACCTTTCCCTTTTTCCTCCTGCCCTATGGATGCATTAGTGCGTTTATGGATCTGTGAATAGGAGTTCATCAGCAGCTTTTCTTGCTGCTCCTCATGGTTCTTGAGAAGTGGTGGTTGTGTCCTCTGGGACAGTCTCCATGGCTTGTTGGACGCCGGCTCACTGCTCTGGAATGGTTTTTCTTGGGTGTTTAAGCTGTTGCTATTAAAATAACACAAGGAAAAATTTGCATATGCTTACAGCCAGACCTCACCTTGTCTCAAACAAAACCCACCAGTTCCATCTGGGTGCTTAACCACTAAGCCACATCCAAAGTCCATTATTATTATTATTTATTTTATATATGACAGCAGAATGCATTACACAGCCCCTTCTTATATTTTATTTAGAGATGGGGTCTTGCTGAGTTGCTAAGTGCTTAAGTGGCTGAGGCTGGCTTTGAACTCAAGATCCTCCTGCCTCAGCCTCCAAACTCTTCATCTGCTTTTGAAATACTTTCCTTACGCACCCCCCATTACCTGCTGCCTTCTGTTGCTGTGGGCTCATTGTCACAGCTGAGGATTTATGTGACTGGCATCCAGCAGCAGCACCCTCTGCCTGGTGCTCTGTAACCAGCATCAGTATCTCGAGGCCGGTCTACTATTGGATGCTAAGAATCCGTCCCTTGCTGGAGCCCAGTGGTTTGGCTGTGTGAGTTGCTTCCAGTGTCTGGCTGTCACACGTCACAGTAGTCTTATTTGTAGGTGCAAATTTTGGACACATGGAGGTTTCGCTGCCCTGGGGTAGATACGGCGGTGGCATGCCTGCGTCACACGTATAGCTTTTTAGGAAATGGACGGACTGTTCCCAAGTGGTTGTACCATTTTACATTCCCACCTGCAGTGGAGGGCCGTCTGGCTCCTTCACACCCTTGTCCCTGCTTGGCCACTGTTGTCTTTCAGCCTTTCCCATGAGGGTCTAGTGGTGTCAATTTTCCTATCTCCAATAACTGAGCGTTTTCATGTGTAGATTTTCCTTTATCTTTGAAGTCTCTTCAAAGGCTTCATGCATTTTATGAGGTTGTTTATTGAATTTCAAGAATTCTAGATAGATCTTAAATATGCATCCTTAATCAGTTATTATTCATAAAGATTGCATCCCCATCTCTGCTCTTTCAGTCTCTTAACGGAAAAGCAGTTAAAATTTTGTTAAAATCCAGTTTGTCAATTTGTTTTATGGATTATTCTTTTTTGGAATATCTATGAAATCTTTGTATAACTCCAAGTCCACAAGGGTGTTTTCCTCTAGAAGTCTTAGTTTTAGATTTTATATTTGGGTTTATGATCTATTTAGTAATTTTATATATGAGGATTTGAGTTGTGAATTGACTCTCAACTTTTTTTTTTTATATAGAGATTCATTTAATCCATTCTCTTTTGATGAAAAGACCACGTTTTCTCCACTGAATTATCTTTGTACCTTGGTTGAAAATCGGTTGTCCACATTTCTGTCTCTTTTGGACTCTTTTCTTCCATAGGCCTATTTGTCTATCTTGGCTGACTTAATGGCCCGTTGTACTATGTCTTGAAATCAAGTAGTGTTGGTTTTCAACCTTGATTATTCTAAGTTCCTCAGCATATCCTATTGTATGGAAATCCTAACGATTTCTACAAATTGCCTACTGGCATGTTGACTGGGATTTTGTTAAATCTGTAGATCAATTTGGGGAGAAATGAAGTATTAAGAATATTGTCTTTCAAACCAAGAACATCATGTTATTCTCTAGTAAGGGCTCTTAAATCCTCTTAGCAGTATTCTGTGGCTTCCAGTGTACTGATCCTCCCTATTTTTGCCCGAGTTATCCTTATGTATTTTGTGAGTGTGTGTGGCGCTGGGGATTGAGCCCTGGTCCCTGTTCATGATTAGCATATGTTTAACTGTTGAGCTACACACACCCTCTGCCCTACTTTATGTTTTTGATGCTACTGTAAAGTATGCTACTTTAAAAATCCTGATTATTCATTGCTAGTGAATAGAGAGATGATTGATATATTTTGTTATTATATTGATCTAGTATTCTGCAATCTTGCTGAACTTAGCTTTTTTTTTTTTGTACATTCCTTTGGATTTCTGCCCAGAAATCCAAAGGAATCTGTGAATGACGGTCTGTTATCTTCTCACCAGTGTGAATGTCTTTTATTCATTTTCCTCCCACTGTTGACCAGATCTTGAAGGATCCCGTTGAGCAGAAGGACTGAGGTGACACTCTTGTCTTGTGTCTGGCCTGTGGGATCGAACCCACACATGCTAGGCCAAGCGCTCTGCCACTGGGCCACAACCCCAGCTCTGTTTTTATGCTATTTATGTGTCTATTGATCATGATTTTAAAAAGAATTTTAGCTCGTTAATATGAAGAATTATATTGGGGTGGGGGGGAACACACACAAATGTTAAACCAACCTGCATTCTTGCAGGTAAATACCATTTGGTGGGACTGGAGTAAACTTTCTCTCTATTGTTGGATTGAGTTTGTTTAAAAAAAAAAATTTTACTTTGTATTTTTTTTTTTTTTCAGTATTGTGTATTGAACCCAGAGATGCTTTACCACTAAGCTACCTCTTCATCCCTTTTAATATTTGAGACAGAATCTGTTAAGTTGCCCAGGCTGGCCTCAAACTTGTGATTCTTCTGCCTCAGTCTCCCAAGTCTCTGGGAGTAAGGCATGCACCACCATGCCCAACAATTTGTTTTTAAAAGTTGTTTGGAAACTTTGTGGTCATGAGGGATATTGGTCAGTAATTTACTAATAATGTTTCTATTTTGGTCATTATCTTGATGTTGGCAACATATTCTCAATTAGGAAGCATTCCTTCCTTTTCAATTTTCTAGAAGAGTTTGTGTAGGACTAAGATTTCTTCCAAAAATGTTGGTGGCATTTGCTAGGAAAGTCATCTGATCTTGGGTGTTTCCTTGTGAAAAAGACTTCTCACTGTTAATATTTACTGGGCAAGTCAGTATATGGATCAAAGAATAAGTCAGAATATTTTGAACTGAAAAATAAAAACAGTATCAAAAGGTGTGATGTGTTGCTAAGGCAGCAGGGGAGGGGACAATTTTTAGCACTCAGTGGTTATATTAGAAAATAAGAGGGGCCTTAAATCAATGCTATTCCCTCCTTTAACTAGAAAAAAATGAGCGTCCCTAGTTGTATCTTTCAAGGACATTTTCTGTTTCATCTAAGTTGATGAATTTATTGATGGTTTCCCATGAAAACTTTTTGGCCCTGTTATTCACTGTTTAGATGAAACTGGTGATGCCACCTCGCCTGTCCTTGGCAATTGACCTTTTCTCTTCATGGTTTCTGTGGTACAAGTCGGTCAATCTGATTGATCTTCTATGAGAAACTGCATTTCATCCCCTGGACTCTCCTCCAAATCTTCTGTTTTCTAGTTCATTGATTTCTGCGCTGATGGTTATTATTTCTGTTCCCCTTTCCTGCTGCCTTGGTAACACGTCCCACTTTTGATACTGTTTTTATTTTCATTCAGTTAAAAAATACTTTTTTGACTTTGAACTGTGGGTTCTATTTGGTTTTGAAATATTTAGGGATTTTCCCAGGGATCCTTCTTTTATCATTACCCTTTTCCTAATTTAATTTCATACTTTAATTTCACTGCGGTCGGAGAACATATTTTGTATAGTGTGTTTTTGTTTTTTTTTTAAATACTTCCAAGTGCATTGAGACTTGTTTTATGGCCTAGGAGATAATCTCCTTGATAAATTCTTCATGTGCCTTTGAAAAGAATGCAGACTGTGTTGAGGAAAGTGTTTTATAAATGTCAGGTCAAATTGGTTGCTAGTATTGTGGATTTTCTTCTTATCCTTCATAATTTTTTTTTTTTTTTTTACTTCTGCCACTGACTAAGAAAAGGGATTGAAATCTTTGACTGTAATTGTGGATTTTTCTCTTTGACGTTCTGTGATCTACGCCCCCCCCACCATTGTTTGAATTGGTTAGGTACTTAAACATTTAGTGTTCTTTTGTCTTGATAAATTTATTGCTATGAAATGGCCATCTAAACCCTGGTAGTATTTTTGCTCTAAAAATATCTGAAATTTTGTCTGATAACACTAATCCATTGGTGGAATATTTATAACACTGCATACCTTTTATTACATGTTTACTTTTTGTGGTGCTGGAGGTCAAAGTTGGGGCTTCGAGCATGCTTCGTAAATGGTCTACTGCTGAGCTCTACCCCAAGCCCTCTGTATTTTTACTTTTGACTTACACCCACCCCACTTCAAATGTTAAGACATAGGTGTGTGTGTGTGTGTGTGTGTGTGTTTGTAGGCAACATAATTGGGTGTTTGTACATTTTGAAAATCTCTGCATATTAATTGGGTTACTTATGCCATTTACATTTAGTGATAAATTTAAACCTAACCATATGGATAGTTATCATCTCCCTGTTTTTTTTTTTTTTTGTCATCTTTTTTCTACCACCTTTGCATTTGTTGACTTTATTGTTCCATTTATCCCTTGCTTGGCTTACTAGCTATGACTGTTTTGTTAGTTTAGTACTTGCTATAGGATTTATTATAGATACCTGTAACTTACCATAGTTGTCTCTTAAATGATGTTATACCAATTTGGAAAAAGTATATGCACTAAAGTGTGCTCCCATTCCCCACCATATGCCGTTTTTCTCACATTTTACATGTTAAAAATACCACACAACATTGTTATTTTTTGAGATTTAAGCCCTTATAAAAACTGTTATGCCTATGTAGTTACCATTTATTGCTCCTAAGTTCTTTGTAGATTCAGATAATGTCATTTTCCTTCTCTCTGAAGGACTTTTCCAGAATGGCCACATGGTTTCACATTCCCATGAGCAGTGTCTCTATCACTATCATCTTGATTATTCTAGTGATTGGAAAGTGGTATATTATGTGGCTTTGATTTTTATTTGATATAAAAGCATCTTTGTGCATGTATTGGCCATTTGTAGAAACCAGTGTTCAGACTCCTTACCCGTTTCAAAATTGGGTCTGTCTTACTGAGTTGTAATAGTCCTGTGTGGAAGGCCGTCACATCACGTGACCAGTGTTTTCCCCTCCTGATTGGTTGAGGCACTGTCAATCACCACCACCCCCCCATGATCTGGCTACTCTTAAGTTGCTGAAGTCGGTAGCCCCAATCTTGAGCGTAGAAATAATGCAACCAACTGTGTCTTCATGCGTAGGCATGCCTTCTGCAGCCCCATGGATTGAGCGACGCTCACCTGTTCCCTGTTTGGGATAGAATGCCCCTTGTGTGTCCCCTTCTCTTACTCTGCCCTTGGGTGTGGCCTTCCTAGATGTCAGTCAACCTGCTGACAGTGGACATCATGAAGCTAGACTCGGCCCCCTGAAACCTGACCCCTTGCCCTATTTGAATGGTTTCTCCTCAATAAAAGGGGTCAGCGCGTGCTCGCTTGCTCTTTCTGTGGACCCTTAAGGTCAGAGGAGCCGTCACAGGACCCTCAAAGAAAAAGGTATCTGTGTCTTGTGTGGTTATTTCGTGCAGCCCTGCTCCCCTGGAGTGACCCCTGAGTGTTTTTTGTCGCCGGGAACGCGGCAGTCCTGTGTATGTTTTAGGTCGGATCCTGTTAGATATGATTTAAATAATATTAATCTTCTTCATGGACATGGGATGACTTTCCGTGTATTTGTATTTATTTCAGTAACACATTATAGTTTTCAAAGTGTAAATCTTATAATTTTCTTGTTAGCTCCATTCCTAAGTATTCTTTTTGATAGAATAAATTTTTTGCCCATGGTTTATTCATTATTACCATACAGGAATGCAGTAGAATTTCATATCCTGTAAATTACTGTTTAATGGTTCTCCAATTGGATGGCACAGGAGTTTGCAATTTTTGCATTGTAAACAATGCTTTAGTGTTCATTCTTGCGTGTGATTTCCTGTTAACATTCTCAAATCTGTCTTATAAATTTTGAATTGCTGTGTCAGTTAATGTATACTCAACTTTGTTAGCTATCTTAATATTTTGGGGGGACCAGGGGTTGAAAGAAGGGGCATCATAGCCACTGAGCCACATACCCAACCCTTTTTCATTTTTTGAGACAGGGCCCCTCACTAAGTTGCTTAGGGATTCGCTAAGTCTCTGAGGCTGACTTTTGAACTCGGCAATCTTCCTGCCTCAGCTTCTCCTGAGCTACTGGGATTACAGGTGTGCACCATTGTGCCTGGCTAATAAGATATTTTTAAATTGTTCTATCGCTTCTGAGTTATTACGTGTGCTCAAGTAGCTACAGAACTCCCAAAATAAGACAGTGTTTAGTAACATGTCATTTTTGAATGTTGGGGTCATTTAAGATGACTTGGTCTTGGAACCCGGGTTAGCCTAGTCAAAGCCCGACAGTGGATGCCATTAACCATGTGTGAGTAACTACTTTATGAGATTGAAGAGGTTTGAGAGAACTTCAGTGTCTAATTTGGGTAGTTGTGTGTGAACCTCAGGACTGACTGACTTGAGTTCATTAAGCTATACTCAGTTGTATTGGCCAAGTATCTGAACTAGGATAGTTTTGGGTATCAGGTCTACAGGAATGTTGCTATGGCTTCAGTGTTTGTGCATCTCAAATTCTTGTTGAGACTTAATCCCCACTGCAATAATAAAGGTGGGGCTTTTGGGTAGTGATTAGGTCCGAGAACACAGACCTCTTATAAGGGACAAGGGGGCTTGTTTGGTCCTTTTGTTCCTCCTGCTGTGTGAGGACGGCATTCATCCAGGGAGGATACAAGGTGCCATCTTGGAAGCAAAGGTTGGACCCCCACCAGATACTGAATCTGCTTGGACCTTCCAGCCTCTAGAAGTGTGACAAGTTTGTTAATTTTCCAGTCTGAAATTTTGTTACAGCAGCCTAAACAGACTGCATTGTCCGTGTTCTGGGGTCCCAGAAGCTTGGTCTCAAAGGTGTTGTTCCCTTTGATTTCAGGCAAGTCCTTCACCTTCTCTGTCCTCGACTCTCTCGTTGTTGCCTCAAAGCCTGGTTAACTGAAGTGCGTACATCCTGTTTGACCAGGACCAGGCATATGGCAGCATTTAATAATATTTTCTGTCAACCAACCTTGTGGCTCCCTGGCATTGCACAACGAGTATGTGGGAAGGAGAGTGCAGTGTTTGGTTACAGCCCCTTTTTTGGTATCCCCATCGTAGTTTCTGTAACTTTGGGAAATTTCATGTCCTGAATAACCATTCCAGTTGAAGATTACGGGTGTGCACCATTGTGCCTGCTGTTGAGACATTTTAAGAAAGTGAAACCACTAGCTGGGTGCAGGGGCTCACATCTCTAATCCCAGCAACTTGGGAGGCTGAGGCAGGAGGATCACAAGTTCAAGTTCGAGGCCAGCCTGGGCAATTTAGTGAGAGCCTGTCTCAAAAAGGGCTGGGGATCTAGCTCTGTGGTAAAGCATCCCTGGGTTCATTTCCCAGTATAAATAAATAAAATAAAAAACACTTGTTTTAAACCACAGTTCTGCAGACATTTTTTTTTTTTTTTTGGTGCTTAAAGAACTGTAAGCAAGCTACTGTACCCCCCTCAAGTGCAGATGAGCTCCCTGTGGCGCTATTTCTCTGCCTCGAATAGTTGATGTTCAGTGTGTCTCCTGGGGGGCAGGATCTGTGTGGTGAAACGGGGGCCGTTGTCAGTGGGTTGGCCCTGTGGAGGCATCACGACTTGCCCTTCTGTCCAGCTGCTCCCCTGCACCTGGTGTCAGTGAAGGTTTTGCTGTTTGGGTGAATGGGATTGATGGTCTGCCCCCCTCTCCCCCCGCCCATTTCTTAATCAGATGGCAATGTCAAAATTTTGGCTGTCAACCAAGTTTACTCATCATTTTGTTTCTTCCAAGCAAAGAGGAAAATATGGTACTGTTCTCCTCAAAACTATTTTACCTTAGGCTTTCAGGTTGAAATTAAGGCTCATCTCAAAAAAAACAACAAAACAACCTGAATTGTAACAACCATGTTTTATAGTCTATAAAAATGTCTTGGTTGCTTTTGGAAGTTGGTTAAATTGAAGGGTCCGATGCTGAGTCATTTAGGGATTTAAAAAGAATTTTTTTTTTGGTGCTGGGATTGGATCCAGGGGTGCTTAATCACTAAGCCACATCCCCAGCCCTCTTTTAAATTTTGAGACAGGGTCTCACTAAGCTGCTGAGGCTGCCTGGAACTTGCCATCCTCCTGCCTCAGCCTCCTGAGCCCCTGGGCTTACAGGTGTGTACTACCGTGCCTGGCTCTTTCAGGAATTTTGTTGGTGTTTATTGCCATCAGAGTGAGAGTTGGTTTTCAGTGGGCATGTTGTGCAGTATGATCTGTGTCAGCCTCTAGTGAGAACTACATATCTCACCCTATTGCTTTTAGTTGATGCTTCCCCGTGATTGTGGAGGAAAGCACATGACTGATGTAAATCGTGGCGTTTTCAAAGTGGGTTTGCAGGTCAGGGTCTAGGACCTGATCTGTGAAGCACCCTGACGGTGCCCTTGCTGTGCTGTTGTGGGCTGTGTTCCTAAGGTGGCATTTCCTCCCAGTCAGCCTCAGCCCCAGTCTGCGGCAGCCCCACTGACATATAGGGCGTGGTCTCTGCTCTGCACAGGAAAAACCACAGTACATCAAAAAAAAATTTTTATTTGAGACACAAAAATGCAAAATCGCCGAGATATATCAAACATTTCCCGATCAGCTACTATACTGCCACTATGTACAAAAGATCTGATGATAAATGCGCACACATATAAAAATACAGTATGCTTCATCTATGTACAGTACATGTGCAAAATGTATGGCATTCAGACATGATGTGGAACTGGTTTCAGGGGTGCAAACAGCAAATGAAGGCATCATGGTTTAAAAAAAAAAAACACAACAGAAAGGCAATACATGAATGGACCCCCGACTGCCATAATTTTTTATTTTTATTTTTTAAACTAGTGCTGTAATGAGCAGGGCTCTGCAGATTGGTATCTTTCTCCTTTTTTCCCATAAAGTGAGATGCTAAGACATAACGTGACAATGAAAATAAGAGAAACACCTATCACGCTGCATTTCAATTTGCAAGCAAAAAAACTGATTCCTACAGGGGAAGGAAAAAAAATTGTTACTATTGAATATGTACTACTCCTAAACCAACAAAGCAACTCTAAACTATTTTACATGAAAATAGAGAATATCTACATCTCTGTGAAAATTACAACCTTAAATGGATAATACCTTTTTGGGACTGATATTTTGAGATCTCTGTAGTCTCAATTTTTAAATAAAAAGTGCCTCCTTTTGGCAAATACTTGGCAATGCCTTTGGTTCCGTTTTAAAGCATTTTGCATCACTACGGGTTGCTTGAGGTCAAGTACTCTTGGTAGACTCTAAACCTTTTCCTAAGTGCTTCCTCTTCCTACCAAATTAGCAAGATTTCTTACAGCATAATGCAGAGAGGTAATTGTTCTGTGTTTGGGGATTCTAGACACCTGGATAAAGCTTAGTCTCAGCAGTTGGCATGAAGCTCTGTTACCCTGTGGCTGTGCTGACATCACCAAGGGCTGTTTTGCTGGAGTCCAGGTAGCACCCGTGGATCTGCCTGCCATCCTACTGTCACCAAACTCCGGTGCTTCCCATCACGGTTCACAGAGCAATGTATGTGCGTGGAGGATGAAGCTCTTTTGTAAACACGTGCAGCTTTTTGATTTACAGGCCTTAAAAAATCTCAGGTAGAAACCTTTGCAAGGATGCATTTTCTCAGATACTGCAAGAAAGGGTGAATGGGGCAGAAATATGGGCCTGCTTATTGCCACATGGTCACGTCACAAATAAGAACAGCAGCCCAGAAAGATTGTTCAATGAGCAAGTGATCAAAGATTGAATCAGAAAAAAAAAAAAGACTATTTTAATTGTTACTTTCCAGTTTTGATTAAAGTCACTTAAAAGACCGGCAGAAGTACAGCGAGGGTGCTCTCCAGACACACTTATGAACTTCGTAGGCAGTGCTGCTCGACAAGCCTAACCTTCCAGTTCATGTTCTTGGATCATCTTGTGCTAATTCTGCATCCTCTGGGGCAGTGGGTCAATTGTACTTGGCGTTCTGTTGCCAGTATTCGACACTCATGTGTACAGTGAATGATAGTGAAAAGGGGAGCTATTGGTGAATTTGATTAAAGGACTTCGTGTTCTCCTGCTGGTGACACTGAATACCTATTCTCTTCAAATGTCCTTAAAGTCTCCAGTGTGCCACAGGCTCCTCAGGTGCTTCTGGAGCTTGGACCTCGGACCTCATGGCCTACAGAAATGGCAGGGAGGGTGAATGCTGACATGTGGGTTCCTCTGACACTTTCAACCCTGCCACAGTGCTCTGCCACCTCTGAGCTCAAGTCCTTCTCATCTGTGGGGACAGCTGCTTCATCAGCTGCTGTGGCTTGGTCAGCCTGGGAATTCTGAAAGGACTCTGAAGACGGCTGTGCTGCCTGGAATGACTGGGAGCAGGGGTGAGGGAAGCCCAAGTTGGCTCTGGCCACAAAATGGGAAACGTATTCCTGTGCGCCACTGGGTGTCTGGACTGCATGGCCTGGGGACGCCACCTTATTTCTGTGACCCTGCCTTCTGTAGGCAGCAGCTGGGGCAGCACCTCTGCCACTGTTCCTGAATAGCACTCACAAGCTGGCAAGTGTCAGTTACATGGGTCACAGAACCCCATGGCTTTTGAAAAGGAAATTTAAATAAGACCTATTAATATTACAAAGATATTCATGAAACACATAGTAACTTCACAAAAAAAATTCCACAAATTCTGAATCTATGTAGATATGTGGCAAATCCTATAAGGTAGCTTGCACATTTCGGGGAAGATGCTGGAACATGATCTACCAACGTCGACCTAAGACGCCTCCTAGGAGACGCTACAATGAGATGTGCAGGATGACCACACCCGCCCCCCCC
>NW_026000185.1:10516732-10593115 GCF_001458135.2 Marmota marmota marmota | reverse complement strand
CCCCCCCACTGCTAGAGCCTTTCTAGGAGCTTCAGCATCATTCTTTTTATCTACCCCACCCCCAAGAAGTTGACCTGATTACAGTAGAAAGGAAGGTCTATGCTACTGTGTTGAGACTATGCAGGGAAATAAGATGGGTGTGACAATGTTTCTAGGCCTGTTTCCTTGGCAATGGAGTACTTTGCAATATGATGTACAACAGCAGCACATCTGAACCCCACACATGCATAGCGAGAATTCGACTTTGTCCTGTGTTTTGTCCTGTGCTTTAATGGCTATGAAACTAGCTTCCAACAGCAGAAAGCCACCTTTAGTACATGCACATCACCTCTGCCAGGTCAAAGGCCTGGTGTGCAGAGTGGTCTTTGGTTGTGTCACATGCGTGCCAACACACTGCCCACGTGCTCGCCCTTACCTGGACATGGGGGTGAGGCCCTGGAAAGTGGCACTGTGTCCCAGGTGCCTGCTGGCTACTTGGGCTGGGAAAGGAGGGCCAAGTGGAATGGTGCGAGTGGGATGGCTGCTGGCGGGAGGTGCTGCAGGCCCACTGCCTTCTGGAGGACGAGACGCTGCACACCAAGGCTCGAGCGCATGTAGGCTGCTCTTTGACTACACATTGCTAACAAGCCGGCATTCTTTGTGCTGCGTGATGTGTTTCTGGAGAGCAAACTTTCTGTGGTGTGGTTCAAGTTCTCAGGTCCCTACTGATGAAGGGACCGGAGGGCTGGAAAACGATCTGTGTATGCAACTCGGGATTAAGGAACCAGGAAGTCACTCAACAGGCATTTGGAGCACAAGGTGTTCAGTTGCCTTCTACAGTCCCACTGCTAGTCGGTGCTAATTAACACTATTAAAATCTGAACAAAGAAGGTGCTTGGAGACTGTGGACCTGATGAACCCCAGACAGAAGCCCTCAGAAAATCCAGGGCTAAGACCTTCCATAGGGAAGGTCACTTCCCAAGTGATAACCTGGCTCTGGAGACCATCCCTACCCAGGAACTGACCTGGGTCCCATTAGCTATGCTGGGAAGCCCTCATCTGCCTGGGTGGGAGCTGGTCACAGATTTGCCATACCCTGGGGTGGGTTGCCAGTTTCATCATTGACTACGTTGAGCACAGTGGCCTCTGCCTTGCATGTCAGCACCA
This sequence comes from Marmota marmota marmota, assembly GCF_001458135.2. NCBI lineage: Eukaryota > Metazoa > Chordata > Mammalia > Rodentia > Sciuridae > Marmota > Marmota marmota. The sequence continues at coordinate 10,591,969 of NW_026000185.1, read as the reverse complement.
TCAGCACCTTCAAGCCAGAAAGTGCAGTTAACAGAGGGCTCCAGGGAGCTAGTGTTGGAAAGGTGGACTTTTCTTACATATAGTAAAATTTATAGACCAAAAAAGAATTATATTTTTAGGCAAAACACAAACCCAGAAATGATTTACAAATTCTTCCCAAACAATGGGTCAGGCTGCCTCTTGCGTGTCACTGTGTGGAGCATCCACCATCTAATGACCCAGGAATCAACCTGGCCCTTGGGCCTACACAGGGTGAGGAGACGGCACAGTGTCATTATTTAATAAAGCCCTCCACCCTTGTTTGGAAGATTTCAGTTTTTTGTTCCATTATTTACATTTTATATATACCTAAAACTACTAGATCAAAATAATTTGGGAAATCTTGTGATAGTTGGCATTTCAGAAAATTTCTTAAACTACTTGACAAATGTGATAATGTTTTTCTATATTTAAAAAAAAAAAACTAATAAAACCTCCAGTTTTTTGATATTTAGGCTTAATAATATAGTGAGAGCTTGGGTAGGACATCCAGTTACAAGCCTGTAAGATGATAACCAGGGACTGGTGACAAAGACAGCCAGAGCTGGGGTCTGGTGGCAGAGCTCATGACAGTCTAACTTGGACTTGAGGTGGGAATGTCCTGGTCCTGGTTCACAGAAGACTTCCCCCTTACCTTCCATTCTTCTAATTCACCAGCTCAGAAAGACATTTCATGCTAGCCTTTTCTTGGTTCATTGAGATGGGTCTGGTTACCTGAAAGTTAGTCAGCAATTCTTTAAATATGAAAAATACATGTGGCTCAAGTACTCTAGAAATATTGAGTTCTTAAAGTAGGACCATTGGATACCCATTTCCTTACCCTAACGTCAGCTATACAAATCACAAAGTCAGAGTGTACATATAAATGCCTAATATACACATTAAAACCAATCTAATCAACCCAGAGGGCTGCTAATAGAATTTTCAGTGTTATCAATATACCTGGACTTTTTACAGTGGATTGTCTGACAATATCCTGTAGACATATGGTTGTGGTGAAATATCTTCCATTTAAATTTGGAATTCTAAAGTAAGATTCCAAAAATTGCAAAATAAACTACAACAAAAAAAATCGCATAGGTTTCTGAATGGAGCAAAAGTCTTCCTTTGGAAGCTGTCGCACCAAGCTGGGCAGCACTCTCCACTCTCTGGCTCCCCGCTGTGCCTTGGCTGGCTCAGGCCATCTCTAGGAAGTGGCTCCTGCAGAGACCTCTCCTCTCCCTCACTGCGGCCTTGGTTTGTGAGTGGAGCTGTCTGCCTTTTATTTAGGGTCCCAGTGACCACAGAGGTTTACATGTAGTTGATTACCAGAGAATCCTAGTGTCATTTTCCTGCATGTCTTACCCTTTCTTATGTCTTTATCTAAAGGTACTTTTCCTTCTGTACTGCAGTCTGGAGAACCAGGCGAGTCTTCTTGGACTAGTGTTTCAGAAGGCCCTGTGCCATGTTAGATTGTAGGAATTCACTGCTGAATGCAATGAAAGGTTTCAAACTTGGTTTCCAGGACTTGACCTTCTTAGCTACTCTTTCTATTACATGTTTTAATTGCAACAATGCAACTATGGATCTATATCTAAAAACTGACCTCTTAGAATCTTCTTCATATTCTGAAACCTCATGAATTCTGAGACAAGCAGCCTATGATGTTAGTCCCATGGTAGCGGGAGGTCCTGTGGGTCTAGAAAGTCCGCAGAGAACACGCTTGGTGCAGTGGTGCTGAGGGGAGTGAGCCCCGAGGATGTGTTGGGCATGGTGATGTCCAGCCACTCCATGCTGTCCAGGTGGGAGTCTGAGAGGTCGAGAGACAGACAGGGAGCCCCTGCGGCACACTGGGCCTCGGAGGTCTCCATGGGTGAGTGTGCGTGGCCCAGCATGCCAGAGTGACTCAGCAGCTCGTTCTGGAGATCCTCGATCAGGGAGAAGGGTTCCCTGTCTTCACTGCTGCTTTGTAGTGGAGCCATTTCACTGCCTGAAGGTAAAGTTCCGTCCAAGAAGGCTTCTAGTTGGTTCTCTAAGCTGGCGGATAAACTACTCATAGGTTCTAAGGACACAGGTGGTGCCATTTGGACTTGGGGTGGTGGCCGGGACACCACTGTGTTGACTGGCATGGTAGTGATGCTGGCTGTCACTGGCCTCATTTTGGAAATTGGGGAAGGCTCTTCTTTTATAGGGAGGGAAATCTCTGGAAAATAATTGAAGTAAAGATTTACTATTTTAAAATTTCTATTAATAGGGCAGTTATTTTGCTATTTTGTGACTCTTATTCTCACCCCTCTTAGAGATGAGAGAAATGCTATTCGTCAGGTTTAATCCTTGATAATCTTTAGGATGATGAATCATTTTAGCTAAATAGATAAAACAAAAGCTTATTACATTCTGATGTGTTTTCAGTTTTTCCTCAGTAAGACTAAGCATTGCAAGCTATAATATCCTACTTGACAGGAATCAAGGGCTTATTTAATTACTGGGTCCTTATTCTTAGTCATTAAGGTTTTAAGGTATGGCTCCTTTCTTATCTGACACTGTGAATCTGCTGATAACTGCATGAGATCCTCAAATTGAATGGAAATATTTCTCCTGAGTTTTCAAAGAGACCCGAAGTATATTCTTAATATTAAGAAAGATCTAATATTTTCTTTGAAAAGAAAAAAAATCATTATAGTTGGACTGTGTCCCCAATTCAGCCATACGCATTTTGTATAAAGTTCTGAAAACAAATGACATTTTCTTAAAAAAAAAAAAAATTATAAGTGAATTCAATGCCTTTATTTATATGTGGTACTGAGGATTGAACCCAGTGCCTCACATGTGCTAGGTGAGCACTTTACCGCTGAGCCACAACCCCAGCCCTACAAGGACATCTTATTAAATTTTTGACAACACATGGCTCCTTCCACCTTTTTCTTAAGACAAGGTGGATCACCTGCTTACTTCCCTCTCCTGTTTTTTGAGTTTGTATAATCTTGAGGATTCGGTCCTGCCCTGATAAATTCTGATTGTGTTACTCTTTGCCAGATCAAGGGGTGAATTAATGGACCATTTATTATACACACAGGTGTTCACTTCGCTGTGTATATTTGAATGACTTTCATGAGGATATAACTGGTTTCATTTTTATGCAGGTACACGAGAGAAAACAGATTAAACTAATGAAAGCTCAGATTCTTAAATGGGTGAGAGGAAAAAACACTTAAAATTTGATTCCCACTAATGAATTGACAACTGTGTGCTCTGGATCATTTTTGTTTTGAAAACCGAGTGCAGTTTAACTATTCTTATAATCAACTATTTAAATTTTAGTTCTTATTACTGATAAGATGGAATACTGTACTTATAGAATACTATTATATACTTTCTCATAAAAACTGCTTTTTGAAAATAACTCAGTTGTTGATTGACTTTGCATTTGAATTTCCAAGTTTAGGTCATAAAAATTTAACAATTTTTAAGACTTTACCAGATTTAACAAAAACTTTTCATCCTAAAAATGAGGGAATTGAATGTCTATTTCAAAAATTTCAATAGTTTATATACACCATGAGCTTAAATTATTTTGCAAGGCCAATGTAGTTCTTAGCCCAAAACAAAACAAACAAACAAACAAAAACCCCCAAAAACCAAAAAAACAGAAAAACAAAAAAAAAAAAACCCAAACCATTTGCACATGCAGATCTATAGGCAAATCAAGAATTCTCTGCTATGCCCAACATTCTAACCATAACATCAACCTCAATATCAAAAATCTGTTATGAGTGGAGAAATTTCAATCGGCATTTCAAAATTCAAATAAAACTACTTTCATCGGATAACTTAAAGGTACTTTACAATACTAAATAGCATTTGTATTTAACTTTCTTTTTCTGTGGTGCTGGGGATACAAACCTGGGGCTTTGTGAATTCTGGGCAAGCACTCCACCACTAAGCTACACCCCCAGCCCTTGAACTTTAAATGCTGATTTGTTCTTCCTTTTAAAGACGTGTAAGTGTGGCACAGATAACCTTGACACTTTTTGTGGTTAAAATCCCTTTTTAAGACTACATATATACAAAGTTCTTTAGTATTATTGCTTTTGCCCAAACAGGGTAACATGGTTGTCAAAGAATTAAAGTAGAACTGGAATGTTCTCATCCCTTGAAAATGAGTGATACTCAAGGGATACAATTTGAAATTTTCAACACGGAATTTAAATCCAGTTTTACTTTGTTTGGCAATGAATCTTTTTCAGCAGGCAGATATCTATGGATAAATCTAATGTAATATTACTGTTTGGAGCTGAATCAATGACTTTTCCTTGTAATGACCTAAAGCTCTGGAGGAGACCTGTCACAGATGTGTGGAGAAGCTATTTCCTGGGGGGGCGGTGGGCAGCATGACCTCTGACCTACCTCCACTCTTTATGAGGATATCAAATAGGTCGTCCATCTGCTGACTGTGTGCGTTGGAAATCTACGGCAAAGGAGAAAATGTGTTAGCAGTCTTGTGTACGAAGGTGGGGGTACTGATGGACTTCACAGAACATCCACTTCTAATCTGTAATTTGATGAGTTGGAAAATGAGGTCACCCAAGAAGTTCAGCCATTTACCCCAAGAGTCACAGCTGGCTAGGTTGGCTAAGAGCTAAGTAAGAAGGGAATAAGATGTTAGCCCAGCTGACTTCCACACTTCCCTTATTTTCTATCACTGAACTGGATTTCAAGAAGTCTCTAATACAGTATCTATATTTCATTTAGGTAAAGTTTTAAGTGTCTAAAGACGATCATCTTCATTGAATTGTTAACTGCTGTGTTTCTGGTCATTACTGATGTGGTTAAATTTGGGTTTACCATTTTATTATTTACTAGTCGTCCTGTCTGGTTTTTGTTTCCCTGTTCTTTCCTTCCTGTCCTCAAAAAATACTTTAGAAAAAGTTAGAATTTTTTTTTTTGTTTCATTTCATTATATGAAAAAAAAAATTGCTCCTATAGATATACAATACATAAAAAATAGGGAATACTGTAACTGTATAGATCCATTTATTTCCTCGAATTTATCAGTTGTAAATATTTAAGTTATAAATAAGACAATGCTATCTTTGATGAATTAGAACTTCAAAAATGTTATTTTATTCTTCTTTCCATACTTTTTTATGAAAAGTTGACATTAATCAACTTTTTGCCCTATATGTAATGTGTTGCTTTTTTCTTTATGCTTTCAATTATTTTTTCTTTAACTTTTGCTCTTGATAATTTGACTAGGTCTTCTATTTACCCAACTTGGTGTTTATTGGGTGTCTCAAAGCTATAAATTTATCTTTCATTATATTTCTGGAAGTTTTGACATTACTTCAAATATCCATCTGTTTCATTCTTCTCGTCTCTCCTTGTCTTATATCTGCATCATATTGTTACATAACAGGGCTCTGAGGCTTGGTAAGTAGACTGGGTAAGTTCTACTGAGCTGTCTTCCAGTTCACTGACTTCCCCCCGCCAACTGCCAGAATTTCCATTTTGTGAAGTTCATCTATGATTTTTTTTTTCCATTTCAGATATTTTAGTTCCAGAATTTCCATTTAGCCTTTAAAAAATCATTTCTGTATCTGTTTAGATCCCCTGTCTCTCTTCATTATAAACATATTTTGTTTCACATCATTGAGGAGGTGGCTCCTTTAAACCCTTGTTTGCAAACTCCAACATGTAGATCAGCTCTGAGTTGGTCTCGCCTCAACTGATTGCCTCTTCTGAAGACAGGCTGTTCTCCACAACCTTGATGTTGCATGTTAGAAGTGGATGGTGTGGATGTTCTCATTGCTCTAAGATGAGCAGGTTCTTTTGGTTTAGTAAGCTATTAATGTGGTTGGACTTCAACTGAGAAACATCTCTGGGGTAGCTAGCTGTTCCATCTTGGTTTAGATTTGTCTTCACCTGAGCTGCTGAGTCTACCATGCCTATGTGGCTTAGGGGTCAGTCAGAGAGGCAGACAGAAGGTGGGATTCTTTCTGTTTCTTTCCCTTTGGCTGCTCTCAACCCTGTCCTCTGGTATCTAGACCACAGGGTGTCTAGGTCACTTTCTAAGAGTGACCCTGACACTTAGCATGACCCCAGAGCAAGAGGAGGGAACTCCTGCCATGTGACTTCTCTCTCCCAGTGTGGACTCTCACTGGAACGTGACTATTTCTACTCGTCTTCAATGCCTTCATGTAGCTGCTTTTTGTATCATGATCAGGATTTACAGCTGTTACCTGTGGGAAGACTAAACCAGGATAGCCTTGTTGAGCCACCCATGGCACTGGATGTCTGAGTAAATGTACTTCAGAAACAAAAAAACCCCACTGAATTTCTGGAGTTTGGGTGCTCAATGGCACATAAAGAGGGACTGTAGACACAGTGTTACTCCTACTCACAAACGGAGAACTTGTCTCCCTTGGTCTGTAAATATGAACCCAGAGACACGTAAACCCCATGGGTTCCAACAAGTTGTCTTAGGTTAAAGAGAAAGCTGCTCCTTTCTTGTTACATAAATCAAGGAGACAGTGCTAATAAGCCTACACATGAAAGCCAGGTTTGGAAGGATCAGTTCTACCTTTCTATTTTCATAACAACACTAGTTGAGCACTTGCCAACTCATTTTTTTTTTAAATATTTATTTTTCAGTTTTTGGCGGACACAACATCATTGTATGTGGTGATGAGGATTGAACCTGGGCCGCATGCATGCCAGGCGAGCGTGCTACCGCTTGAGCCACATCCCCAGCCCTTGCCAATTCATTTTTGCTCCCTATGAAGAATACATGTTACTTTTGAGTGGACCACGGGGGAGGACAGTCTAGTTGACTTCTAGGTGACTCTTAATTGTTTCGATTTTTATTCTAAATGTTTAAACCTGTTCCTGAAATTTGGGTTTTTTCCTCATGGGTCCCTTGTTGAGTCTGGAACTGAGGGAATGTTTTTACAACTAGAGAGGCCGTCTTCTCTTGGCACTAAGTGGATACTAGAAACATATGGCAACCGTCTGTTTCCTCAGACAGGCAGTCCACCACAGGCCTGAGCATCCATGTGCCCTCCGTGAGGGTGCCCAACTGCACACTGTCATCTGCCAGTTTCTATAGATGCTCACTTTGGCTACAAGGTAGGTCCAGTCAACTACGGTGTGATGACACATCCCCCTGGTGGAGGGGGACCGGTTTGTATGCTCTATGGGGCTGGGGTCCTTTCTAGAAAGTTAAGTTTTAAGCTTTAAAAGAGCTTTGGAGAGGTGGGGAGAGTCGGAGGTGTGTTTAGGGAAAGGGATGACGAGTGCTGCTAGGTCTGGGCTTTCGCCACAGGCCAGATGATTTATACACAGGGGCAGCTGCAACTGTTCCTGTTTTTTCAATGAAACAAGGCTCAGAGGTCAATGTCGGTGGGCATAGGTATTGCAAAGCCTGGAGAACTGCAGGTCTGTCAAATCCACAGTGTACCCTGAGGGGCAGAGGGTACTAGAGACTAGGAGAGATGATGCAGGGTAAGGTGGATTTAGCTGGCCTGACAAAGGTGGCTTTAGAAATGAGGAAGCTGAATAAAATATGTGCCCTGCTATCGAGCACATGAGCCCCTAACATAACTGATCCCTCTGTATCAAACGAAAAGTTAGACAAACCCTGGATTCTGAATAAGCAGTACCTACAGGTAATTTCTCCTATAGAAATGTTTGGGATTCTTCATAATGAGATTGAGATTTTAAATACCAGTTAAAATATGAAGCTCCTGATTATAATTTTTGTTTCACTAAGGCAAATCAGTCTCAAGACAAGGGATCTGGTATAGGGCTGCTGAGGATGGGTGGGGGGAACTCATGAAACACCAGTTTCATGAACTGTGACTGTCCACACTCACCTCTGGAAGGGACTGTGCACTGCGTGTCTGCTTGATGGCCTCTTCGTAGCGGGGTGGGTCTTTTGCCTTGGTGACTGGGGTCCCAAACAGAGAGTGCTGGATGACAAACTGTTGGGGTGGAGGGGGCGAGCTAGGCTGTATCAAATAGAGGAGCATGAATTAGCTCTTGGCAGCAAGCTTGCTCCTGCCCTGGCTAGACTCAGCTCTGCGGTTCTCGCCAATCAAAGATCTTCAGCAGCAGCTCTTTAAGGACCTGGGCAGCTGAGGTCTCTGGTGGGTCACCTTGTGTGACCACAGCAGGGCTCCTCCTTAACAAGGTGCCATCACCCCACCAACACTGATAGGTGGTCATTCCCAGCCTAAAGGGTGGGGAACTGGAGTGCTGCCAATGTCAGCAAGCCCTGTTGGCTGAGGTCATTACAGGGTTACCTTGCTGGGAGTGTTGGGTCCGTTTTGCAGGGATGAAAGTGGAGGGCTTCTGGCCTGAAGAACAGAGTTGGAGGCCTTACTGATAAAGGGCTGCTGGACTGCTGGAGCCGGTTGCCTCTGATATGGAAGAACTGTATTTGGTGCCGAGTTTGTGAAAACCTGTAATGAATAAGTTATTTCTCATTCAATTTGTTCTTTTGCTTTCCCTAATGAAGTATTTAAAAAAAAAAAGCCATGTTTCAGAGAAGGGTCAGCAAACTTCTGTAAAGGGCTAAAGAGTCCTGAGGTTAAGGCGTGTGGGCCACGTATCTTCTCGGAAGTGCTCACCTCTGCCATCCTAGCAGGAAAGCAGCAAGGACACAAGGAAACAAATGGGAGTGGCTGTGAGCCAACAAAATGCTATCTATAGAAACAGGAGGTGGGCTGCATCTGCCTGGCCTGGGGCTGCCTGACCTTCCTTTGGAGCACACTCACTTCTCCTGAGCAACTTGCTGGTGCAGACAGCCCTGTGGGAGGTTTTCTCCAGGCTTCCCTCTAAAGTGACAGCTGAATTTCTGACCACCTTACTAGGTGATCTCCTCTCAGGTTTCAGGGTCAGGATGAGCTAATTATCCTCAAGCCTCTCTAGTCTCTTAACCTTACCCATCAGCACCAAGGCCTCCTCCACATCACCTTCCTGGACACCTCAAAAGTAATATGAATTCTTCTCTGTATTCTCACTGGCCCAGCCTCTGAGAGGCAATAATTCTTGACTCTGCTTCAGTTCTATTTTCCTTCTTACACCTAGGTAAGAGTAGTATCAGGTCACTCTAGTCCCCGCTCAGCACTTGCTATCTAGTGATGCCTCTGGGCTTGGGCCTCTGTCCTGTCGTCCTGGCCCAGGTCCTTACTCTAGCTCTAGCTGGGAAGCTGCGGAGCCTCCTCGTTGCTCCAAGCGCACACTAATGCAGCCCCTACCACACCCACTGGCTCTCTTGCCTTTAAAATCTGCCCCCTTCTGAGAAGCTGTTTCTGCTCTGTTAGTCAGAGGTGAGAATTTCCTCCTGTGGAAGGAAATTGCTGGGATTACAGGAACATTTTGTTTAGTTATATAAAGAGTCAGGCGTTTTGAGGATTTTTACAAATTTATATATTTTTACAAATACATGGGGATGTTGCTGATAGAGTACTGTATTTCATACAACTTGGTTTATGCATAAAAATATTTAATACACTTTCTTAGTATTCTGAAAGAGGAAAAACCTTCATTTTTATCAAATAATGAGTATCTTATTTATTTATTTATTTTTGGATACCAAGGATTGAACCCAGGGGTGCTTTACCACTAAGTCACATCCCCAGCACCCCTCTTCCCTCTTTTTTATTATATTCAGAGACAGGGTCTCACTGAGTTGCCGAGGCTGACTTTGAACTCACAATCTTCCTGCTTCAGCCCCCTAGGCTGCTGGGATCACAGGCATATACCACTGCACCTGGTGCATGAGTTTTCTTTTTCTTTTGAAGAAATGACAAAAATAACAGTGGGAATTCAGCTTTGACCAATAGCATGCCCGGCACACCAAGACAGAATCCATGTGCTCCTGCGAGAAAGCCAGGACCTCNGCATGAGTTTTTTTTTTTTTTTTTTTTTTTTTTTTTTTTTAACTTGGAACTGAACCCAGAGGTACCAAGCCACAGCCTCAGCTATTTTTTATATATATATATATATATAAAAAACACATGTATATGTATGTGTGTGTATATATACATATACGTGTGTGTGTGTGTGTGTGTGTGTGTATAATTATAAAAAATAAAATTTAGAGACAAGGTCTTGCTAAGTTACTTAGGCCCGCACTAAATTGCTGAGGCTGGCTTTGAACTTGAAGACTCCCAAGCTGCTGAGATTACAGGTGTGTACCACCATGCCCAGCATATAAGTATTTTCTTAAGCACAAAAGTTATGCTTTTTGGATGGATACACATATATAACCTCTGAATGAAGAGCTCTATAAATATGCTCCTACTGGAAAAAGCTGAATTTCCTTACGTTTGTAAAACATCATTTCCTGTAAGCTGGAAATGATGATTCCTAATTCTAGTATTTTAAGACTTAGTGAATAAACTTGTCATCCTGTGTCTATATTTTCCTCTTTCTTCCCTAACCCAAAGAAAACTGTCTGAACATGTGAACACTTACTGAGCTCATAACAACAATACGACAATGGTATTGTGAGCTTTTCTGAAGCTCAGTAACATACAACTGTGGACAGTTAATGCTGTGTCTCCGAGGGGACCTGTGCATGTCAGTATGTCTGTTACTGCTAAAAATGGTCGTTGATCTTTGTCCTTCATATTGTCTTGGGTCCAGCAGTTCGGACTACCTCAAGACGTACTGATAGCATACCTAACTGCCTAAACCCTGGGACTCAGTTCTCAAGGTTTAAGATAGTGGTACCTGTTTTGGGGGCCTTTGGATTTTTCTGGCAAGAAGATGTGTACACAGCTCCACCTACTGGACAAGAGGGAATGTTGTTTACTTAGTGCACACCCTGCCCACCCCACCAGCCTGGCACAGGCTAGCCAAGTGCTCCACTTCTAAGCTACCTTCCCAGCCCACTGAGGGATGATGAAGATCTGAGTCTGGGGAAGGAACTTGTATTCAGGATGAGTCCTAGGCCAATACCCTCATATGAAGATGAGGAAGTGAGTAAACTGTGCAGGAAGCCAAGCACCCAGCACTGGGGGCTGTGATGGTAAAAACCTCTGGTTTCTGAATACCTACAGCATAAAGATCTTACTTGAGAGAGAGAAGTCAGAAGTATCCTTTCAATCTTCACATATCTTTCCCCAGGGAATAGCACATTTAACTTTACTGAGTTTTAAAATAAATTTATTTAAATTTAGTGTATAAGGATTAAAAAATATACTTTTGAACCTTTTACTTGGGAAAAGGATTTAATTGTTAAGCTATTAGTACTAAAGAACTCTCTCAATTCCGAACAACTGGAAAATCTGCCAAACAACATCTGACCCAGGGCATGTTCTGTGGCAGAAAGACCATAAGAAAGAGCAGTGGGGAAGATGAGGAGATGACCTTTGGGATCAGCCACCAACCTTTCTGACTTGTTGGGGCTGGCTGAGCACGTGCTGCGGGAAAGCCTCCTGTTTCTGAGGTACAGTTGGGGCCAGGCCTGAGGGCAGGGCTGCAGCTGGTATTTGTGCAGCAGTTGCTGTCTGAGGCTGAGTCTGGATTCCTGTTTGTGGTGGAGTCTAGGAGGTCAAGAAAAATCAGTGAATTGTCAGAAGCAGAGCTGGATTCAAGATGTTAGATGTAGAATTAACTGGAAATCAAATCTAAAATGGAATAAGACAATGTTTACAGGTACACACTCCAGTTCATTTGCATAAAGCTGAACCTTAATAATCCACTTGAAATTTTTTGAACTTACATATAAAACAGGACCTAGACATATTAATAGGCTACCCATGTAAGGTTCCAATGCACATACTACTGTATAATGTTTAAATCAGGTCAAACAGTAAAAAAAAATGTTCTTGTGGTGCTGAGGATGGAACCCAGGGCCTCGTGCTTGCCAGAAAAGTGGTCTACTTCTAAGCTACGTCCCAATCACCTATCATTTCTTTTTAGTGAAAACATTCAAACTCCTTTCTTCTGGCTTTTTGAAATATATGGTACACAACTGTTATATACACTCACCCTCGTCTACAATAGCATGCTAGAACTTCTTGCTGCTATTTGACTATAACTTAGTCAAATACCCACTGACCAACCTTTCTTCTTGGAAACTTAACAATTCTAAATCGGTATCAAACACTAAGCCAGTTATTTTCATGCCCTTAAATTTCTTAGTTACATAAGAAATGATATCTGAAAACTGGGAAAATTAGAAAACGAAAATAGTAATTCATAGATACTACACTTCATAGGTCAGGTACTGAAAAACATTTAATAGCAACTAGGAAATCTGAGGCCCATCTGCCCAGATTCCTGCTTCTATAAAGCTGCAGCAGATACTCCCTGGGGATGGCCTGCAATGCTCTAGGGTATACAAAGGCACAGAATAAAAGTCTTTGTTCCTACAACAACTCTAATAGAAGATTTGGATCAAAAAAATTTTAAAAGATATATTATGGAGTAGATCTTCAATAGCATAGATGCTCAAGAGCCAGAATGGGGAGACAGACTTTGTGCACATGCCAAGGGCCTTTGGGTCATGCCCACTAACTACAGGGGGACAAGGGTATTCCTCTCTGCTATTAGAAGTATTTGGGTCATCAAGGTTGGGAAGTACTGGTCCAAACGGTTTGTTTACTCCTGATCCACATTTTGTGAAAAACCTATTAAACTCACATATACAAAAGCCACCTCAGGTAAACAGGCAGGTTATGTAAACACAAAACCTACCCTTGGGTGTTTTATCCCCTTTTCATGATATCCACACTCCTCCATCTGCGGTCATGGCCTCCTTAGTTGAGGCACCTTCACATTAATGTGAGCCTTACAAGAATTAAGTCTGGGAGGCAGAATAGAATGGAGTAAAAGCAGAGGTTTAGAGTCTGGAAGATCTGGGTTTAAACATCAGCCTTGTCCTTGAGCTCAACTGTTCCAGGCCTCAGTTTCCCCATCTAGAATTGGGCTACATCATGTGGCTCTTCTGGGGGAGGAAAGGTTACTTTAGTTCCTGATGGGTATGGAAGCTGCTGCCATGGAGCACTTATCATTCATGACAATGCCACTGACCTTGAACCCATGAAGTCCCAAACTTTCAAATCTGCCAATATTTTGATGAAATTGTGATATGGGTACATTAAAATAGGTCTAAATTAAAATAAAGGATTTATAAGCTCTAAATCCTTATTTTCATCAAGAATAAAGATAAGTGGTCCTATAAGTAGGACATTGAGATACTATCCTAACTTTCACATATATAAACTGCCCTACATATAGGACATTGAACAAATATACAAGGTGATGGGACAAAATGGGTGAAAAGCATCTGTACATGATACTGCATTCATTGAAGGGAAGAGGTCAGAGAAAGGCACTCGTGTCTGTTTTTTACCATTTAAAACGGTCCTAGCTATTCCCTTTTTTTTTTTTTTTTTTTGGAATGGTTCTCCTCACCCACATGTGTTCTACAACTGTGACGCCTATGGATGTGTTCTGAAAGGACTCAGGGGGTTCTGTCACTGGTCTCCATTCTGGGTGTGCTGTAAGGCAAATTCATGACATGCTTCCCACCTGGAGTTTGAGGCTGCCTACTGGCAGCTGCACTGAGGTGACATTCGAACCCTGGATAGACACCGGGAGCAGCAGCTGAGCAGTCTGCGTGGTCAGTAAAGCCTGGGGCTGGGCGACAATGGCAGAAGGCTGTCCCTGGGAACTCACATAAAACTGTGAGACCACACTCTGCTGTTCTGCCTGCGCCACGGGGACCTCTTGCTTGATGACTACAGCCTTTTTAGCAACAAGGGTTTGGCCACCTGTAGAGATGGGCTGGCCTACAGAGTGGCTGGCCACAGGCATATGCTGCTGGGGGCTGGAGCAGTCAGGGAGTGAGGCCTCATCCTTGATGGAAGAACCAGGGCCGCCATGTTTCTGATCCGCTGTGACAGAGGGAGCAGGGGTGCCAGTCTGGGGTTCTGGTGGCCGCTGCTGCCCTCGTTTTTCCACCTCAAGTTGCATTTTCAGAACCTCCACAAGCTTCTGCTCTTGTTCCAGTTTCCTTTTCAGCTCTTCGATTTGCTTCTCCTTCTCCTGAAGCTTGCGATCCTTCTCGGCAGCGTCCAGTTCCAGGTTTGACAGGGTGCTGCTGGTGGGGCTCAGGCTGTCTTCGTGGTTTGCCACTCTCAAGGGAGAGGAGCATAAGAACTGTGAGGGAGACATCATGGTCATGATCTCGGTGAAAGTGTCTGCCATGTTTGTGTCGTCAGTACTCAAATTGGACTGATCGGAGGGCGAGGGGGAGATTGGCAGAGGGGAATGAATGTTTTCAGCATGGGCTGTGTTGGTGGGTGCAGTAGTCGGCACTTCTGCCTTCAAAGTAGAGACTGTAGTCACAGCGTTTTGTGGGGTTGTGACTGGCAATGCCACAGTGACTTCTGGGTTATTGGTGACGATGGCCGATGATGACACTGCCACGATACTGCCAGAGGCAAGGCCACTGCTGTTGACCTCCTGGTAGGGTTTCAGGCGCTCAATGAGGTCCGGTTTGGTGCCCGACACTGGCAGACCCCTCAACTTTAGTTCTGTCTTCAGTTCCGATACCTGGAAGTACAGACAAATCAGGTCTCTCGGTTTTTATAACTTTCTGGCAGATCAAGAATACACAGTGGCCCCCTTATCCACAGGGAATAAGTACCTGAGACTGTGGTGAGTACTGAACCCTATACATGCAATGTTTTTTCCTATACACAAATACTGATGTTTAATTTATAAATCAGGCACAGTAAGACATAACAATTGTTCCATATTTTTAATTATTGCTAATACACTGCAATAAAAATTATGTGAATGTGGTCTCTCTATGGTGCTTGTACAAAGCACATGCTAGGTAATTAAGAGCTGCTATTATCTATCTTGAAAGATGCATAAGGGAAGTAAAGAGAAAAGACCTCTACAAGGCTTGTCATTTTGCTGCTAAGGTTGAATGGCCACTGAAAACTGCACATGTGACAGACAAATCTGGCCATTTGTTCCCATTTTCTGGGCACTTATGTAAGAGTAGGGTCTGCCTGGAACCCTCACCTTCAAGTCATCCAAGCTGGGGGGCAGAGGTCCTGGCTTTCTCGCAGGAGCACATGGATTCTGTCTTGGTGTGCCGGGCATGCTATTGGTCAAAGCTGAATTCCCACTGTTATTTTTGTCATTTCTTCAAAAGAAAAAGAAAATTAGAGCTTATAGTAACTCATAGGTTTGCTATTGCTTCTATTAATAGTTTAACTTGGAACAGCCACATCATGGTCATTTCCTTGAAGGACAGCAACACTGGAAGAGCCCTACCACCAGTGATCAGAATGTGATAGGAATCCAGTTATTTCAACAGTGTGGTGCTGAGGCAAGGACAGAACAGCAGACAAATGAGAAACGGGAGAGACTCCTGAAACAAATCTCTGCATACAGGGCCCCCGAGTTATCAAAAGGTTTTCGACTGCCATGTAGCAGGGAGAAGAGGGTTATCCTTCCCATAAATGGTGCTGGCCAAACTGGATCTTTACGTGGGGGTGGGGAATGTTCCATCTCGCATCATTCTCCCAAATCTAAATGTGAATCATGAAAACAAGAAAGCTCTTATAAGAAAACTTAAGATAATATCCTCATGTCTTTTAGATGGACAAGGATTTCTCAAAATAGGACAGAATAGGCAGTAAATAAAAGGGGTATCTTTAAGACAGTGACAACTCAAGCCACAGAATGGAAAAAGGTGGTACTTTTATGTTCTGAGTCCCTTGTCAGGTATTAAAGAAAGCCTTATAAATCAGTGTGTGTTTGTAGGGAAAAAGCTCACAAAAATACAAAACCTAATGGATAAAGGGGATGGGGAGCAGGAAGGAATTTTGAGCAGGTATACAATAAAGTATATCCAAACAGTCACTAAATAGGTGAATAAATGATTAACCTCATTAGGTATAAGGAAAATGAAAATGCACATCACAAATAGCCTTGTGTTCCTAGCAGAATTACTATAATAATACCAAGCACCTGAGACAAATGGATCTCTCAGCACTGATAGCAGAGGCTTGATACAACCAGTTTACCCAACTGTGGAAATGGCTAAAGAAAAACATGGCTACCCTATGACCCTGGCAATTCTGTTCCTAGGTAGATAACTGACTGAAAGACATACCTAACCCAAGAGTATGGTGGGTAGATAAATTATGGTATAGTCGTACATAGCAGTAATGTTTATTTCTGCTTAGTATTCTATTTGCATTATGAGGATGTATTTCACCAACAATGCTGAGCAAAAGAAGCTAAGTACGTAAGTTTACTGTCAGATTGCATGTATATGAAGTTCAAAAACAAAAACTAATTTATGGAGATAGAAGTCGGGACCAAGAAAAGCCCCAAAGGGGATCTCTGAGGTCCTAGTGATGTGACCTTCCTTTGCTGGGTGGTATGTACTTCAGCACAGGTGTTCACTTATGACGCAGTTAGACTTTATTCGCAAGGAGCTAGTGGATCAGCTGTCAAGCTCTGGTATTAGGTGCTGTATCCGTGTCCTTATAATCTTTCTCATATCAAGCTGATCCCTCTTCAACCTCCTCCACCTGCGAGGCTTATGGTGACCACAGCATACCTCTCCCCCACAGTTGAAGACCCAGTGAGGGCGGTGGTTGGCATGCTCACCCCAGGAGCTGCAGGGTGCCTGTGGTGGAAGCTAATGCAGCTTGGTCAACAGTTAACTGGATATTCATCTCGGGGTCTTATAAACCTGCCTGAATTTTGTTGAATATAGACTTAAAAAGTCTTGGAGATCAAGTTTCTTGAAATTTGGATGAAATGACAAGTATGTATTATTTTCATTTCTAAAATCACAACTTTGAAATCTCAGGTTGGAGTCATGAAAACATCTTATTTAATTGGTGTTTTTCAGCCTTGTTTTTATTCCCTGTTGTTTTCCCCAAGGAGCCTCTAGTGCCTTCCCCAGGACATTTCGCTGTCAGAGGTACTGCATGCACTGTGTGTGTGTGTGTCTGTGCTTAAGAGCATCCTCATCCATGGACCACCTTTTGCTCCCTTGTGATACTAATTCTTTTTGGTTGAGATTCTACAATACTTGGGACCATGATTCAGAGTTTGGTTCAGCGTTTAACAGAAATAAGTTAATCCATTTTCACTCAAATTCAGAGGAAAAGGAGGAGGAAGCTGACAGATGTGACTACTGTGCAGTCTGAGACCTGAGGTTCTGAGGACTGCGGTGGGCCTTCTCCACCCTCTGCAGCCTCTGTCTCCTGACAAGGTGGTTTTAACTGAGGCCCAGCTGCTTACACCTTCTGTGGCACAAAGGGCTACATGATGCAGGTGAAATTTGCTGCTATGGGCACTGCAAAGCTTCAGTTTTTCTGTAATGGGATTTTGGTAAAGATAAGCAATGTGTTACTAAGTCTCCATTTTTAGGATCCAGAAACTAGACAGAACTTAATTCAGGCTTCCTGTGGTGAAATAATACACGAAACAAGTATGCTTTCCTCCTCCTCGTTCCTGGATCATGTTCCCCGGGTATGTGGTGTGGTTACTCTAGTGGAGGAGTGTGTAAGGAGCTGGAGCCTCAGGGAAGGATAGGAGGAGCTCAGCGGCATCCTAGTGCAAGTTCCCATCCACAAAGCCATCCATGCAGCCAAACTTTGTCATTATAGAAAAGATGGTTGCATTGACACTGTGGAAGAAAATCCTTTAATGGAATTTTCAGTTCAACAGTTTCCTCATCAGGAATGGAGTAGCAATTCCTTCTGGATTAAGGGAGGGTGGTGACTCAGGGCACGAAGCACAATGTTAGAGCATCCTGAGTGGTAAATAACAAGGATGGTAACCATGACTGGCAGTTATTACTGGTGCCCAATACAAACGAGGGCAGCAGTACAGGGTACCTGCCCGGTCCTGGATGGAGCTATAAAGTAGTGGCAGTTGTCTTGGATACTGTTCTAACTCTCTGTAGCCTTCCCTGGTTCCTTTCCAATATTAACACCTCCCTCAGGCCTGGGGCTCTTAAAATAATATACTGCAAAAAAATCTTTATTCATCCCCATGCCCTGATATTTTAGACATGTACTTCACAATAAGGCCTCAATTACTAATAGGTCTGATCTTCTTCAAGATATTTGTATTTTCAGAGAAAAATAGTGAATTGATAATCCTTCACATATGAAGGAGAGATTTCTTCACAGAGAAGCTTGTCAGTAGGTTTCTATCCTTCTCCTAGGAAATGGGGGCTATCTCTGGAGAGAAGCTTAGGTTACAAGAGGGAACAGAAGTAGTTTTTATGGATCATGTGATCCTAAACTGAATGGCTAGATCACAGAACACTTTATAATGAGGTTTTTGTGTCGTCTTCTAGTCGAATGCTGGCATTACTTCCTGGAAAGTGAGGGAAGAGGACAGGTGCTCTGCTTTTTCTGGTACTCACAAATAAAAATACATAGTGGGAATGGGCACCTGGAAACTTCCTATATTACATCATCAAAACAAGCCATGGGCATCTTGCTGCGACTGTGGATTTGGTGTCGGACACCTTGCTTCCCTAAGTCCCTCACTATTGGATCAAACTTGGGAACCATATTTCTTCTCCATAGCTGGGGCATCACTGTCCATTCACCTGTTTCCTGTTCCTTTCATTCTGTGCTCTTTGTCCTCTTGGGTCTGTTCCCTAGTCTTGTGCACCACCACTGTCCTGAGCCACTCAGTCTACCACATCTTCCGCCCAACTTCAAATTCCTGCAGACACTGACTCTACTCGATTATCTCTCCCTTTTCTTAATCACATTCTCCATTCAGGAATTCTTCCTTACCATCCAGTACACAGTATTGCTTACCCATTCCTGTTCCCGAGCTGTCCACGTGAACATAATCTTGCTAATCTCACCAAACTCCTGTGTTTACACCCATCTCTCCTTTGTAGTTGTTTATGTTGCTTAGGTGTTTTCATAATATCTGATACCTTTTTGAGTATACAACAGGCATATCTTTCCTCAATGAATAATTGTGAGAAGGTATGTCTAACTTGTGAAAGCCCAGCCCCTACTTTAGAGGACAAAACCTGCACTGAAATGTACCCATTCTCACTGTGTGACTTTAGACACTATGGTGAGGTAAGCTTTGATAACAAACTGAAAGTAATCACTGCTTACAAATAAGTCGGCACATCTGAACTTTGGTAACTTGAGGTCCTCCTAAAACCCACAATACAATCCACTTTATAAGTGCATCAACCCCGCCCGTACTTGATTGGTGCAGGCAGGATGGTCTGGTAGCTGTAGTGCTGCTGCTGCTGGCTCAGGATCTGCAGCTGCAGGAACAGCTGCTGCTGCTGGAGCAGGCGGGCGTAGTTGGAGTCCATCTGTGGCTCATTCTTCTCACCTTTCTGATCAGGTGGAATGTATTGGTGGTACTTTAACTTCTTTACCCGTGGTTTAGGATCTTTGCACTTTTTGCTACGGTGTTTGTCATTTGGATTCTTGGGATGGCTTTGCTATTTTTGAGGGGGAAAAAATATTTTTAAGAGATGTCATTCCATAAAATTGATTCTGCTATGAGTCTGAACGATTAAAAAGCAGTGTACCTTAGAACCCACTGTAACTACTATGGGAAGCAATATACTAAATAGATTTCAAGAGCCATAAAAACATCTCTATACTTACATTGACCAAGGCATTTTCTCCTGCCCCACTGTTCCCTAAGGGTGCAGGCTGGATGCTTAGTCCAGCATTACCTCCTTAAATTCCTCAAACGTGCACTTTGGTTCTGCTGTTATCTCCTAGTAAAAAACGGGTTGTATGTGAAATACACAATAGGGAAAAGATTAAGTGTATTTCACTAATTTCCTTTTAAATATGGAGAACATATAAAAACAAATGATTCTAATGAGAGTAAAGCAGAATATAAAAAAAATCTAAAATATTTAATGTGAATTTAAAGACCTTTCAAACATATTACATTTTTACTTTGAAAATGGGATGGGATACCATGCATCCCTCATCTTATGATTAAGAGTCGTAACTTTTCTTGAGTAGTTCTTAATTTATAAATTATCAAATCTTATTTTTTTTGGGGGGGGGTACTAGGGATTGAACTCGGGGGCATTTAACCACTGAGTCACATTCCCATCCCTTTTTAATATTCTAATTGGAGAGAGGGTCTCTAAAGTTGCTGAGGCTGGCTTTGAACTTGTGATCCTCCTGCCTCAGTCTCCTGAGCTGCTGTGATTACAGGCATGCACCACCCAAACTAGGTTTAAATCATTTTGTAGTTTTCGGTATTCATAAAGTAATTTCATCTGTGGAAACAGTCATCCCACCTCCCCCCAAAATGGAAAATCATTAGGAAATTATTTCTAAGTTGCTTTAGGTAACAACACAACTTAATAAAAAGTAATTTGAGAAGTACTTAAATGTTGACTGGTCACGTTATATATGTTCATATATAATTAGGAAACTGCACAAAAAGCCCCAAGAAACCAAAACAAAAAACTGCCACAGTGTATCAGACCAGAAATAGTCACTATTAATGTTCTTTTGTATATTCTTCCTATGATATTATCTATGCTTACTAGAAATGTTCCTTTTTGTCCTTCACTTGATATATCAAGAATTTTCCCCTTGTCAGAACAACTCAGCAACATGGTTTTTGTGGCTATATTACAAAACAGTTTATGAACACAGTCAGTGAGGTCCGAGAGCCAAATGTATGCAGCTTTCCCAGTTCTGCACTCAGTGATGGAGGGAACTTACACCAGGAGAACTGGCAAATGCTATGACTTATCTCTCTGACCTCAGCCAAGTTGTTACACACTGACCAGCACGTCACTATAATAACATGATCTAACTAGTAGCCTAATTTTGAACACTTGTAAGAATTTATAAAAAGTAATTGTGGCCGGGCGCGGTAGTGCCCACCTGTAATCCCAGCAGCTTGGGAGGCTGAGACAGGAGCCTAGCGAGTTCAAAGCCAGTATCAGTAATGGAGAGGTGCTAAGCAACTTAGACCCTTTCAATTAAAAAAAAAAAAAAAAAGGCTGGGCATGTGGCTCAGTGGTTGAGTGCCCCCGAGTTCAATCCCCAGTACCATCTCTCCCTGCAAATAAAAAGGTATATGGAGAGGATTTATCCTTGTGACTCGTCCTCTCTCAGACTGGACCACATGACCCGGCTGTCTTTCAGTTCTTTATCAGGTCCTTAACCCAGCAATTCCTGTCTTACTTTCTCCAACACTTGTCATTACTCCCAGTGATTTTTAACAACCATACTGACAATCCTCCGATATTCTAGTATCAGTTCCTTGATTTCACTTCCTCTGGATAGCTCATCTCCTCTCGCAGCCACTCTCTCTCTGGTTAGTGCTGAGATCATGTCTTCTACCTCCCAGCATCCTAACTGAAGAACTACCACTTATTATGTTGACTTGTTCCATCCAAGGTGCCACTTCCATTTCCCCAATGCCACCGAAGGCTACAGTCCACTCCACTCACACCTTTACACAGCTGTGCTCTCCTCTCCTTACCATCTCCCACGCTTCACTCACAGGCCTCACCCACCTTTGCCACTCTCACCTCCCAAACCCTAACCTGATTCTTTGCTTACTTTAGGGATTCTCAATAGTAGCTCTATCAACATTTTAAACCAGGTAATACTGGCTGTGGGGGCTATGCTGTGCAGTGCAAGATGGTCAGCAGTGTCCCCGGCCTCTCTCCAACAGATGCTGGTAGCCACCCTTTCCTGATGCTGTGACAACCAGAAATGTCTCTAGACATTGTCAACTGTCCCTGTAGCAGGGTGGCAGACTAGTGAGAACTGTTGGTTCATGCCATGCCTATACTCACGGAGGTGGAAGTGCTGCAGGCAAAACACTTCCAACCCATCTCCCTTTAAATTCACGACCATCAACTTCAATGGCTGGTCAGTGCCACCTGACCATTCTATTACCTTGTTTTAATCCCATTATTTTCCTACTCTTCTAGAATACTACCATCTATCTTCTCTCCTCAAACCTTTACTACCTTCTCCCCATGCTCACTGTCACCTGATGGCATTGTTTCCTAAACACTGAGGAAGTGACTGACACAGAGCTTCCTCATGTCCCCAGTGCCCACCTGTTCCTGACACTGTAGGTGGCTTTCTTTCCTGTGGCTGAGAACCAACAGTGGGTGCTGCTGCCTTAGGCCAGCACCCAGCACCTCGGCACTTTGACTGAGGCAACGTTCCCTTGCCCATACCTAGTGATCACGTAGCAATGCCTGCCGCTCTCCTGGTTCTTGCCCGTGGGCTCACACAATTTGGCCCCACATTCCAGTCAAGCTATGGGCTTCTTTTCTAGTAGAGGTCCTCAAAAAGGCTATGACACACTCTCCAGTTCTCCCTTTTAATCTTTCACTCTCTAAATTTTTGCTTCTAGCACGTAAGAGAATCTGTTCCTTGGCAACGTCACTTAACTTTGACGGTGCTAACCATAGCACTCATTGTGACAGACCCAAAGCAGTGTCTGTCGCAGCTCCTCTCTCCCTCTTCCTTGAGGTTTCCCTTGGCTTTGTCCCTGGCCCACTTCCTTGCTGCTTCTCGTTGGGCTCTTTTGCCTGTCCTGCCCTTCCCACGTCCCCCTGGTGGCATGCCTGAGTTGTTGTACCACCTCTTCCTCTACATTGAGCCTAGGCAGTTTTTCTGGGCTCTTGTGGCTTTCGGGACACAAATACAGTGATGACTTCTGTGTTTTTTGTCCTTAGCTGCTTAAGGTGTCTGCTAAGCACCTCAAACTCGGGTGTGCTCCCTCCCTTCACAGTAATCCCCACTGCTTAGACACAAATGGCGACTGGTCCAGGACCCCTCTTACCCATAGGGCCAATCTGTTGGCAAACCCTGCCAGCTTATTAGCCTTCAAATTCCACTCAGAAGCTGGTCACTTGTGACTTCCCTGACAGATGCCACCTTCACCAGTTCTCTGCTTCCGCTGCCGCCCCTCCACGGTGTGTAACGCTCCAGATCTCGCCCTCCAACAGCTTCTCCTGACAGCTATAGGCTCAACCCTTCTGTTCTCACTGCTCCCTAGCTATAGGGTTTGCTTTTTATCCTGGGCTGTCCCTGGCCAAGTTGTACTGGCTTCTTTCTCAGATAGACTCATGGCTTATACCTTCACCTCTGTCAGATCTCCATCCCAAAGTCACCAGACTACCCTATTTAAAACAGAAGCACACCTTTGCCCCAGCACTCCCTATTCTGTGTTATTCTTTGTGGTCTGTTTATTTTAAGGGTGCACTTTTGAGATTTTGCTCATTGCTTTATCTATCTCCTAGGACCCGGAACAGTGGCAGGCACCATAGAAGGTATAAGTAGTATCTAGTGGAGGAATGAGGACTGTAAGCAGAAATCATTTTAATGATCAGGTACTTGAAGTACTTATCACTGTCAGAAAATATTTTTGCCTGATCAAGTACACCCGGTAGCATTAATTCACTATGAGTTGCTTATTTTTTATTATCAGTGATTTTAGTCTTTTCAAACTGATCATAAAAAATTAATAAGGATTATTTATACTCAAAATGTGGCTTGAGACCTATAACCTGCGGGTAGGAGCAGTGATCAGATCCAACAAGATGGTAATGTCTGCAGCTTTGTTTTTTCTTTAGGGAAACAACTGTGATTCTTTAGCCCACAAGGTAAAGTTGGGTCTTAATGGCAATGTACACATATCTATCTGGTACTCTTGTTAAGGCTTTAAGACACTGCTCAGTTTACTGTGGAACAAGGTTAGTACCCTTTATAAATTTTTTTTAGGTTGTAGATGGATACAACCCCTCTACTCATTTTTAGGTGATGCTGAGGATCGAACCTAGTGCCTCACACGTGCGAGGCGGGTGCTCTACCACTGACCTACAGCCCCAGCCCAGAGCCTGGATACTTTTTTAATCCTCTTTTTTCCCCATTTCCAAATTACTAGTATTTAAACGCTTTTAGTTACTTTAGCCAGAAGGAGCCTACCACCAACGTGGGGTAGGGAGGGTGTTGTTTTGTTCTGGTTTTGGCCCTTTCTAGAAGGGCCAAAAAGATTAACAATGTGGAGAGGAGTTTAGATATTTCTCTTAACTAATTTAAGTATATTTTGAGTACAATTGTTACAAAGGGACCCAACCTGGAGGATTCATAAACGTAATGGCCAGTGGATCGCAGGCTCCATCTGCTATCCCCTAATGGCAGCACATGTGTTCTTTTAGTAAGTGAGGGTAGGAAACAGTTCCCCTCATAGCAGAGCCAAAAGAATCATGGTCCACTTCCTAACGTGACCTAGCCATTGTCCTAGGGTTCCCTACTCCACTGCTGAAATCCACATTCTCCAATAGCACTGCTCCTCTAGAACCAAAGACTTCCTGAAAGACACCAGTGAAAAGCAGAAATTCAGAGGGGGAAGCAGAGAGCTAATTTTCACTGTTAGTAGATATAGATGGGCTGGTATTCAGAGCACGCTCTCTGCTGTCAGTGGAGAGTGTGTAGAGATGCTGGAAGAGGTGGCAAGGGCCGATTTTATTGGTGTAGTTGTCACTCATCACTCTTCCAGAGATGGTGACATATGCTTATGTATGTCCTAAAGCTACAGACACTTGGTCATGCTGACAGAGTGCCTCTCAGTAAGGACAAGCTCCAGTAGAGAGATGGGAGGGAGGAATATGTGCCACTCCAGTCTGAAAGCTACTCCCTTGCCTCAGAAGAGGTTGCAGTAGGCTGCAAAGGCGGGAAGAAGGTTGAACCCAAATGTGGGAGGTGGCCCGGCTTCTTGCTGCCTCTGGACCCCAGGGAAAGATCGCCTCTCTAATGTCCCTCTTCAGTCCTAAAGGGCTGAGATATGTATTCTGGCAGTTTTGGCACAAGCTACCTAGGAAATGTTTAGACTGTTCCTCAGTTTACTCTCCCCATCTATTTCATTAAGAAGTTCAAAAAGGTACTGTCAAATTTTCTTTCTTGGGATTTATTCGGATTCACTCTGACCAAGTAAATGCAGGGAACAGAGCCACAAATCTAAAGCTTATCTGAGAACAAACCAAGCTTCATCTGGCCAAATCTGCTAAATGAAAAAACATTTGCTTCTCTAAAACCTTTAATCTGTCACGTAATCTATCCAAAATACCACGGAGATCAACCTTGTACACCAAGTTCCAAACCATGCTGCCTTAAAGACATCTGTTTGTGAGGCTTTGAGTCTCAAGTGCTGTGCTGAAGCAACTCCATCTTACCGTGCCCCCCATTTCATCTCTGTAGCCCGAGTGGCAGAACTTGGAACTGCTGATGAAGGGATTCCTGAAGCCTTGCTACTCTGCCCCAGCAGTTTTATGTAGGCCAAATTCTGTGCCCTTTTTCTGTGACTATAGAACAACAGGTCTTGTGTTAACTGTGGCAGTTTCAAATGAAGGCCCCAGTCTAGCTAGGCTTTCATGGGTTAGTTTTCAAGGCTTCGGGATCAAAGGCAGGTTGGGAAGCTTGGGTGATGCCTCCGTTTTTTGTCCGGACTCCAGACAGAAGTGCAATAAGCTCTGCAAGGCTGTGCACCAGAGTACCCACCTTCACCAGTGCTGGGCCAGGTTTCGCTGAGGACACAGTGTTCGTGGGGAGGACAGGAGCAGTGGACCTTGTGGGAGGCTGGTCCACAGCTGGAGGAGTTTTCAAGAATTCAGGAACTGCTGGGGACACTGAAGTAAACTGGTGGAAAAGGCAGAAAAGGAAAAAGTTTGTGAAATCAGTGACCATAAAAAATAGAAGAGTCAGAATTAAAAGGGAATGACCTCATTAGAAACAAAGGAAAAATATACTATTGTCTGATATCCGGATGATGGAACAAGATGCTTTACCTCACTGGAGCCAGTTATTCAGTCTTTGCCCCTGTAACACTGAGTGGCTGAAGCTAAATAAGGTTAGAGTGACTAAACCCTAGTATTTCTCAGAGAACCACCCTTTTTTGGCAGGAAAAAAAGTCCAAGATTGTAAAAATGATCAAAACAATACATGGTATTTATGAAGGTTTTCTTGCTAGACCGGTCACACTAACCCTGGCCAATTCTAAAAATACTGATATGGTATTTTTGTCTTTGTTGCAGAACCCAAAGGATCCATGCCCTGTTCCCACACAGGGCAGCATCTCTTCATGGAGGCCCACTCCACCTGTGAGTCCTTAAACGTGCTCTCCAACTCCCGTCTGCAAGCCTGACTAGCACTCTCATGAACCACATTGCCCTGTTTCTTCCAAGAGAAGAGTTGAGGATATCTTCTGGCAAGACTGACTTGTTTTTCTGACAAAGCAGCTTTTCATTTCGAGATGGCATTGTTTCCCAGGTCCAAACAACAGCTACTGAATCTCAATATGGAGCCCATAGATCAACACAGAAAGCCACAGAAGGAAAGGGCTTTATCAATCCTTACTAGCAATCTCCTTTAAATAGATTACATTACGATAAATCAGCTGAATGTTATATGTTGCTATTACTTGGACTTACTTATTACCTGTTTTATCTTAAAGAAAAAGTCTTCGTTTTTTTTACTTTCACTTCCCCAAACAACTCTCAAATTCATTACACCAACAGTCAAAGTCATACTCCTATTTAAGTATTCAGGTTGTAAAATAGCAAACTATATTCTTCTTAATGAGTTTTCAGGTCATTTATTTTTATTAGCAGCAAGAAATATGAAGCTTGGCACATAGTTACTCAACAAATATTCAGTTATCCTTTTGGCTTCACTCAGCTAGGTTACGTTTTCCAGCCCAACTGAGACCATGTGTGTGAGACTGCCATTAATAGTGCATGCCCATGTCTGTTTTCTCCTTGAGGTTTTGCTACTGACTTCAGCTTTTAAGTAATTACTGACAATATAAATGAGTCTACTTTGTAAAGATGTCTGTACTCAATTTCATTTCAGGAGGTAAAGGACTCATCTAAGAGACTTTATCCTCATATTCCAGCAGACTTCTGCCCTTAAACAAGCCTGAGATGTCCAGTTCCTCAACGAACCTCTGACCAACCAAACTTACACACCAGATGAAAGGTGATGTCTTGACGACCTGTTAGAGGATCTTGTTTTCCTATCTTGCATAATTTTTGGAAATGAGTATACTTATCTCTAGGTTCATTTTCACAGAGGGGAAAACTCATTCCTTAACTGTTATATAACCAGTACACGAAGTAGAACCAAATGTTTGAATTTTGAAATATATGTATTTTTATATATAATATATAAAAAAATAGAGAGGGAGGAGCCAACACCATTTTCTATAGTGGCTGCACCATTTGACATTCCCACTGGGGTGTCTTGTCTGTATTTGGGCATTTGTATATCTTTGGAGAAATGTCAAGACCTTTGCCCATTTTGGAATAAGGTTGGTTATTTTCTGTCATTGTGGGAATTTTTTTTTATATATACCAGATACTAGCTCATATATTATTTTAAAAAAATGTTTAGATATTTATTTTTTAGTTGTAGTTGGACACAATACCTTTATATTATTTACTGTTTTTTTTAATGTGGTGCTGAGGATCGAACTCGGGGTCTCACACATGCCTCGGCAAGCGCTCTTCCACTGAGCCACAACCCCCAGCCCTGATATATGGTTTTGAAATATTCTTTTCCCATTCTTGGGTTGGCTTTTCACATTGCTGATACTACTCGTTATCAAAAGTAATAACTTTTGTACAAAACCCAATTGTCTATCTTCACTTTTGTTGACTTAATGTCAAATCCAAGAAATCATTGCCAAAACTAGTATCAAAGATTTTTCCTCTAAGAGTTTTTATAGTTTTAGCTCTTACATTTTGAGTTAATTTTTGTGTTTGATGCTGGGGTAAATATAATATAATTTCATCCTCTGCATGTGGATATCCACTTTTCCCAGTACCATTCGTTGTAGAGACTGTCTTTTCCACCTTGGATAGTCTTCATACCTTTGTAAAAGATCATCTGAAAATGAATGTCAAAGTTTCTTAGTTCTCTGCTCTATTCCACACCTCTGAATACCAGTGTTTCTGCTTGTACCATATTATTTTAATTACTGTAGCTCTGCAGTGAGTTTAAAAATTAAAAAAGGTAAGACTGTCAACATTTAAAAAAAAAAAAAAATTTCAGGTCCCTTGACTTTTTCTGCCAAAACTTATAATCCCTATAAAAATAGGGATTATATTGAATCTGTAGATTGCTTTGGGTAGTATTAATACCTTAAAAACACAGGATATCTTTCCATCTATGTATTTGGTTGACTTTGTAGTGACTTGTTTTGATTCCCTTCTCCTGTCCTTTTACATAAATTCTATAGATATTTTCTTTGTAGTTACCATGGAATTGGACATTTCCTTCCATTGCCCTGCTATATGGTACTGGGGTGTTCTACCACTCAGCCACACTCCCAACCTTCATTTTATTCTGAGACGGGGTCTTGCTAAGTTGTCCAGGCGGGCCTTGAACTTGCAGTCCTTCCAAGTGTCTGGCATTACAGGTGTTTCACCATAGCCTGGCATGACATTCTATCTTAATACCAAATTTAGTCACATTAAAAAAAAAAATGCTACTTTAGGGCTGGGGTTGTGGCTCAATGGTAGAGCGCTTGCCCAGCATGTGTGAGGTACTGGGTTTGATTCTCAGCACCACATAAAAAATAGTTATTGTGTCTATTTACAACTAAAAATATTTTTTTTTGAAATGCTACTTTAGAGCTCTACCCCCTCTGAATTACTGAAATCACAAATTATTAGCCAATATTAGATAAGCAAACTCCCATGTTTCAATAGTTCCATGGGCTGATGACCAAGACTTTGCTTTGGTGGACATTCCAGACCCAAACTATACCAGTGTTGGAAAATAATCTTGAACTATTGGTCTAATGAGAAAATGGTCATTAATTTGAACCCTCAGTGAATCAGATGCCCCTTTTGCATGATAGGTAATACATTCAAAGCAAGCAGCTTAGTGTCTGCCTCACCGTGAGTGCTCAGCATGTTTTATCATTTCAATGAAGATTCATCATTATAAATAGGTGAGGTCTTTTCTGCATAATGCACTATTCTAGGTAGTTTGCTTTTAGTCACAGAAAATTGAGTTAAAACTTGGAATGAGACAGATTTTCCAGCCTCTACTGTGAAACTGTAAGAGGCAGCATAACCAAAGGGGTAATAATGGAGTCTATGTCTTATTCAGGTCCTTATTGATAAGTACTTGTGATCAGAGTTCATCTAACTTTGATTATTTAATATATGTGCATATGGCTTGCTATAGACTCTGCTTACTTTCCTTTTTAGCTTAAACCTAAGATTTCTACATTTGACAAAAGGTCATATACCTGAGTGTTACTTGGCACAATGGGAAAAAATTTATGAAAGGCTCCTAAGTGTATGTCCCCCAAAATACACTGAATAGTTGATCAACAAGTTTCTTTTAGCATTACTAAACTTCACATAAATCCCATTAGGTAATGGTTAAACAATACTGTATTTATAACAAATGATTAATTTAAGGGCTTAAGAACTTGCTAAGAATCTCTGTATTGAAAGGACCAATGTAACCACTTCACATGTAGCTACAGCCATTTTTAATTTTCTACAGCTTTCCATTGTTCAAAGTTGCTTAAGCATAAAATAAGTTGAGCTCCAATTTCTGATGTATATTCCATTAATATTTGGGTAAATTCCTTTCTAGCTGTAGTTTGAGCAGAATGGAGTAATCCAGGAACAGTTTTGGTGTTACAGAGCATACAGAAATGCCTACTTCAAAATAGTTTTTTGTATTGCTAGGTCATTAGCATTTTGGTTGTAGGAGCGCAAGAGAAGTGCCTGAAAAACTGGTTCTTTACCTAGGTGTTGTATGTAAAACTTTTTGGTAAAGGGTGTTTTTAATATTTGGATACCGTTAATCCTCTAGCAGCTAAGAATTAAGGAGACTATTCATCCTACATTTTTTTTCATTGTATTGGGAATTGAACCTACGTCCTTGTGGGGTACTCCAAAGGCTTGAAAGCCTCAGTTCAGGACTGACCCAAGCCTTAGTGTGTGTGTGCCTCATTAGCATCCAGGGGCACTTAATCACATCCCCAGGGCCTTGATAAGTTGCTGATGCTAGGTTTGAACTCGAGATCCTCCTGCCTCAGCCTTCCAAGTCACTGGGATTATAGGCGTGTGCAACCATGCCCGGCTTTTCATATTTATTCAATGAAAAAAAGCCATTTCTATTTTTCAAATAATTCTGGAATGTCAGCATTGGGTGTGACTCCCTCTGGTTAAAGCCTGTCACTTATAAACTTTGTCTTCAGCCAAGTTGCAAAGGAAAAAATGCAATGATATAAGCAATACACGGGAAAGGAGAATGATAACCTCTTATGCAGGCAGAACTATAGTGAAGCCGCCGACAGATGACAAAAATTTTGTGTCACTAAGGCCATACTAATAGCCATCTGACATCCTGACCTACTCCGAGAACAGACAACCCAAATGGATGAGAACTTTTTTATGGTATTTTCTTGCATACTTGACATTCTTTTAAGCTTTAAAAATAAAGCTCAAACCAGGGTGCAGCAAATTCGTGAAGACCCATCAGGGGCTGGTCACTGACCCTCATCCTTCTTCCAGGCCCAGTCTCTCTTGTGAGCTTTGATAGGAGTGGAGATAAAATCCTCCTATGGAAGGAGAACAGAAATTTCTACAGCATTCCACAAGTAGCATCAGTCTGAACTGCTGCTTGAGTTTTCTGAGTATCTTTCTGCACCAGGCCCTGTGCTAGATGTTGAACACATACACATCCCTCCAAGGACTTCTAGTCCTCTGAGAATCAAGATCCCTCTTGTAACAAGCTCACATTTTAGTTGGAGGCACAGAGACAACAAATGAAAGCAATAAAGAAATTAATGCTGAAAGACACTTTTCCTAATAGATGCTCACAAGTAGGAAGAGATGATGAAAAAAGTTTGCTCTCCAAACTCTACACCTCTGTGAACTCAGGCTGCCTTTTATGCAAGGGGTTAAGCAGATAATTCTTAAATTCCTTTCCAAATTAGTTCTATAGTGCTTACAATATAAGAGCATGAAGAGCATGTTTTGCTGCACTGGACTACTTCTATTAAGCAGTTCAATAGTAAGGCCCAACACTATAAGGCGAGATGAAGAACAAATGATGTGCACCATAGGAATTCTTGTCAAACCAGCAAACTCATTAAAAAATGTTAATTTCTAATGAAATTATCAAAATATTCATTAGATTCCTTTGCATGTGCTAAAATAATATCTGACATAGGTGCTCAAATAGTTTCTAAACAAATGAATTCAATGTCAGTAACAACAACAATCCAATTAAAACACTCAATTCTCAGAGCCAGGTGTGTAGCTCAGTAGTAAAGCCCTGGGTGGATTCTCAGCCATCTCATGGCTGGATCCTCACAACATTTCACTAAAAGTGAAAGAAACCCGTCATAAAGGTCACATAGTATATAACTGTTTATATGCACTGCCTACAAAAGGCAAATTGGACAGAAAGCATGGTTTCCCAGGCTTGGGTGAAGGGGTAAAGGTGCAACACTGCTAATGGGTGTGGATTTTTTTGGGTGATGGTTGTACAACTCTGAATATATTAAAACTCAACAGAATCTTCAAAAAGGTGAATTTTCCCTGAAAAAAAGTTTATACTAAGATTCATATGGAATTTCAAAGAACTCTACTGTAGAAGTGGAACAAAGGGTAGAGTTCTCATACTTTCTGATTTCAAACTTGCTACAAAAGAGTGATACTGGCCTGAAGACAGACGATGGAGACCAGTGGAACCGAACAGAATCCAGAAGTCCACCCTCCTGTACATGGTCAAATGACCTTCAACAGGGTGCCAAGCCCATCCAATGAGGAAAGAACAGCTCTTCGGAGAAAACAGGAAAGCTTAATGACATTGGCAATGATGTTTTAGATGTGACCAAAGCACAGGCAACAAAATAAAAACAGACAATGGGAGTAAACCAAATCTAAAACTGCACCAAAAGCAACAGAGTGAAGAAGCAATCCAAGGGAGGAAGCGATTCCAACCACATGAAACCATAGATCTGGCAGAGGATTAATACCTAGAATACCTAGAGATTTTCAATTCATCACAGAAAGTAACCTGATTTAAAAATGGGGATAAGACTTTAATAGACATTTCTCCAAAGATGGAATATTATTCAGTTTTTAAAAAGGAGATCCTGTCACATGCTGCAACATGAGTGAACCTTGAGGACATTATGGTAAGTGAAATAAGACAAACACTGTAGGATCCCACTGTTATAAGGTATGTAGAGTAGTCGTAGCTCACAGAGCAGAAGACACATGGGAATGGAAGAGTTGTTTATTGGGTATAAAATTTTAGTTTTGCTATTTAAAAAAAAGTTAAGATTTTTTTCTATCATTGTACAACAGATCTCATGTGAAAACACATGTCAGGAAATGTTGAGGCTTTTAAAAAGCAAGTTGCAAAATGTGTATGTACAGCAGAAATAATAGGTAAGAATCACTGAAAACAGCATTCACAGTGCTGAAAAGTATTTTTTTTTAACCTTTCATTTTTCTTCTGGTAAAAATGCATTGCTGGGGCTGGGATGTGGCTCAAGCGGTAGCGCGCTTGCCTGGCATGCGTGCGGCCCGGGTTCGATCCTCAGCACCACATACAAAGATGTTGTGTCCGCCGATAACTAAAAAAATAAATATTAAAAAAATTCTCTCTCTCTCCCTCTCACTCTCGCTTAAAAAAAAAAAAAATGCATTGCTTTATACACTATATAAAAAACAGGAAACTTTTTAAGGGTCAAAACCAGAAAAATAATACCTGGGCTGGAGTGTTTGTAGTCACAGGAGATGGGGATTCACTAACTTTTGGCTCACTCGGGGATGCGGCTGACCCCTGTGATTCCTGGCTTGCTGGCTGGTCTGGAGATAAAGCGTCACTGCTGTCTTCATCAAATGAGAAATCGCCCTGAGTGTGGGGATAGTCGTCCTTCCCAACACCTGAGGAAGAAATGAATATTAACTCACAAAGGCCCTGGAATATCAAGCTTACTATGAAAGAGGAGGAACACTATTTCCCAGAAGAATTGAGAAGCTCTTAAATTACAACTGAATATAAAAAACTTCCCAATGGAAGCACACACCACTACCTGTGATGTATTCTGTGGGAAGGGAGGAAAAATGTGGATCCAACTATCAGTTGCAGGAAACACGGGGATAGGAATATTTTTAGTGACATCTGGGAATGCAAATACAATCAGGAAAATGCAGAATGAGGCATGCTAGAGGACAATACGAGCCTGTTTTGTCCACCAATAGATAAAAAAGGGAAGGAAACAGAAGATTGAGATACACCAGCCGAAGGCAAATGAGTAGACCTTGTCTGGACCCTATCATGTAATTCAAGTACTAAAAAACATAAGGCTGCTGGGGATGTGGCTCAAGCGGTAGCGAGCTCGCCTGGTATGCGTGCGGCCCGGGTTCGATCCTCAGCACCACATACAAGCAAAGATGTTGTGTCCGCCGATAACTAAAAAATAAATATTAAAAAAAAAAGGCAATGGGGAAAACGAGGTTATTACGGGGCATCAGTTGAGAAGCTCCTATTTCAAGGAAAAGCCCAGCTAGATTCTCATTTTCTGGAGGGCCAATTTCCAAAACTGAATAGAATCATACTTGTCTGATGAGAATTCACGAGTATAAACTGCCAATGTGTTAAAGTCACTAATGTAAAATATGAAAAGCCCAGGTCTAAGGGAAGCTAGTTTTTAAGATAGGACAGTAACTTTTCAATATTGCTTACAGAATAAGTAGCATTATTCTTGAAAGGATTTTTCTCCATTAAAGCTTATACCAGAAAGAGTAATACTGGAGGTGGGGGTGTAGTTCAGTGGAAGAGCACATGCATAAGAAGTACAGACCCTGTGTTCAATCCCCAGCACCAGGGGAAAACAAAACAAAAATCAGTAAATATGATAAGACCAGGATAAAGCAGACAGATAACTACCATTGAAAGAATACATCCATATTCATCTGCTATTCTCCTTCCTGAACAAGCTATCTTTTCTACAAGAAAATAGAAAATAAAACAGTGAAAAGTTTGTAAAAATATTATACATCCTAAATAGTATAATATAGTGATTTAACCTAGAAAATGTGATAATGAAATAACAGCAGGCTTAAACCTCAATCATAAAAGGGGACTCTGAGTTAACTGGTAGCAGATGCTAACCTAATTAGCAGTAAGATAATAGTAACAAGAATTACTGTAAGTGTTAATTTCTAGTTAAGTGCTGGCCTTTCCTCTAGAGCGCCAACCCTCTCTCAGAAGACGGTGAAGTCTGCTCTTGCCTATCATTGCCTCCTTGACACCAGAGTCCACAGCAAGAATGTTCTTCTCCACCAGCTCCATGGGTCCCGGCCTTTGTGCAATCTTTTCATTCAGATCATCAGCTAGTCGAGCTCTTTTCAACTTCATCTGAGTAGCTTGCAGGGATGGCTCAGCAAATGTTTCTAAAAGAGGAAAGTTTTAACCATTACTTGAATTACTATTTCTATTTCATGATGTTATTTCAAGTCAACTCACTAAACAGATTTCAACATATTTAGGAGTTATCATCTTTATGGAAAGAGAACAATCTGTTTAAGAATGCACTAGCATACAGTCTGTTAGCTCTACAGACATTTACCTATCTATACAAATGGATGCCCACAGACTTGAATTAACATGGCCATTAGGGAAAAATGGATTACTGCTATTGTTCACTTAATAGTAGGAGCTTTAGGCTGAAGGAGACCCTACTTGGAGTGGTAGAGACCAGCTTGGTATTTGGAACTTGTTTTATTTTTGGTACCTTCTGATCTCAGGGGCACTTAATACTGAGCCATATTCCCAATCCTTGGTAGATTTTATGTTGAGATAGGGCCTTGCTGAGGCTGGCTTTGAACTTGAGATCCTCCTGGCTTAGCCTCTTGAGTTGCTGGGATTACAGATATGTGTCACTGTGCCCAGCATACTTGGAGCTTCTTCATGGTATCCTATGTAGTGTCATCCTGGATGTTCTCTTTCACAAAAACCTGTTTATTCATAGTCTGTAATTTCACAAGTTTTGTTTGTTCATTCTCTCTCTCTGCCACTATGAACACAAACTCCAGGAAGGCAGGCATCTATTTGTCTTGCTCTCTCTCGGTTTCTAGTATGCTGGCCAGTGTGGATGAACACCTCTAAGATTTCATTTTTGGACAAGTGTCTGGCCTTTAATATGGTTATTCCTCATACTAAGCTATAATCTAATACTTTCTGTAAAATCAACCTAATTCTAATCAGGCCTATATAGAACAGATCTTCTTTCTACCGAATAACTGGCTCTAGGTATTCAAGAAGTCTTAGACACAACTATCACAGGATTAAGCCCTTAGTTTCAATAGAGAAGCAAAACAATGAAAGAAAATATAATTTGGGACTTTTTGGTAGAGGTGTTAGCTTTCAAGAATGCTCTATTTTTAGAGAGGAAAAGTACCTAGGCCTGAGCCATGTGTTTAGCAAGAATGGAATGCAACTGTTCCTACAAGGACCCTAAGTGATGAGGTTAGATCACTTACTTTCTGTGTGTTGGTAGGGGTGTTTATGGTAAATTTCATATCAGGCTGGATATTTTAGGTAAGTTGCAGTAAGGAGTTGAGCCAGGTGGACATAAACAAGGTCATAGCTGAAATTCTGGGGTTAGACCTGTTGATGCCCTCTATGACTTCATGAGTAGAGCACATGTTCCTCAATGATAAAGAAACTCTCTGGATCAAAAAATGCCTGCCCAAAACAGAACAGAGGAGGCACCAGCTGGTGGGAAAGCCATCCATCAATTGGATGATGGAGATTCAAACCTTGCCCTGTATATAATACAGAATTTTAGCGTTTCTATCCAATTTGGAGAATGTCAGCCTGGGGTGGGGGCAAAGAGTTATTATAATTGGAATAAATAGCTATGGAGGCTTTCCTACTGCTTGAGAAAACACAACAAAATAAGCAGAAAAAAACCTTTACCTTCTAAAATGTGCATCCTGACAAGTTCAGAACGATCTGGTCGACTCCGTATCTTGTGTTTCAAAAAGTTTTCAGTCTTTGGGGGGAGGGGGGAAATGGTAAAAGTCTTATCATTAAGTTATTTATGATTTATTTAAATTTTTTTCAAGGTACTCCATTTAAGTAAACTATATGCCCTTTTTTGTCATGTCTTTGAGAGAAAGACTAGAAATTAATACCTATAGAAACTATTACCCAACACATGATTTAAATTGCAGATTTCAAAATCTTAAGTCTGTAAAGTCCATGCACTTTAAAACTTGGCAAAGTCAAAAGCTCATGATTTTGAAGGTGATATTTGGATAGACATAGGATTTAATCATTTTGATATTTAAAAAAAATCAAAATCTGCATGTTAGGTCAAATAGAAATCCATTTAGAAAACAAATTTCTTAGTAATGAATTTTCTCAATTGGAATTATACTTAAACAACAGGGCTTTAAAATGAACTTTATAAGACTCTCAGAGATCATTATTGCATTCTGGGAAAATTCTTAAGGAATTTTTGGAATATGCTTGTTTTCATGCTGCATGATATTATCTACCCCCCCACCAAAAAAAAAAAAAAAAACCAGGAAGAATGTATATAATGGCACTTTAATAAACACCAGTGTGCTATGACACTATGACAGTCATCTCAGAGTTGAGTTCAGCAATGTTCTATGATTTAGCCAAACTCTCCTACCCTGGGTCGAAATCATGGCCAATAGAGACCAAGTAGGGAAATCACCTAAGCATCTGGAGTCAGCACATCGCTTGGCTGTCCTCCTTGGCAACAAATGGCAGAATTCTGTATTATGTCTCTAAAAACTGTTGTTATACCCTGAAAGCAAGGAAGTGAAGAAGTATGATTTGTACTTTTATGTATAAAAGTACTTGTTTAAAAAATTAATTTTTTCTACAAATCTCCAAGATCAAGCTACCCCAGAATACATGCTGTCTACACCATGTACCTTGAAGACATACCCCTAAATATGTCAGAGAAAATATAGTAAGATTGCTATTTGTCCACAGGTACTTTAAAATAAAGCAGAGAAGCAGAACATTTTTAAAGTGAAGTTTCTTACTCTGGCTCGTTCCAAGCTTTTTATCTGTTCATGGAATGCTGCTGGGCTCTTCAAAGCTGTGAGGGGAAAATAGTTTTCCATAGTATAAATAGAAAAGTTTACACTTCAGTCCAATCTCACAGTATATCATACTGATAATCTAATTAATGCACAAGTACAGTTCCATTTATTTACTAGTTCCTTTAGGAGATCCACTAAACTTGAAGCCTTAAGAATTAAAATAATGTACTTGTATACAAAATGACAATGAAGGTATTAAGTCAGACTACTTCCAACTACTGGGGCAAATTTCTATTCCCCAGGGGACTGTTTGATGATTCCCTAATAGGTTTTTGCTCTTAATGTCCATATTTGCTACTGGAAAAAGCCCACATGTCCTTGGAAGTATTGTGATCTTGAACATGAGGACACATGGGACCTCACGTTCAAGAGGTTTCAGGTCCATTTATTTAGAACACATACTGGGATTAGCTCCGTGGCCAATTAGTTACATTGCTGTTGGGCCTTCACAGCAACCCTGCAAAGTAGGTATTAGACCCAGCACAGATGAAAGGCTAAAAGAGGTTAATTGAATTCTTGAGGTCATATAACTAGCTGATTGTCAAAACGGGATTTCAATCTAGGATTCTGAATGATGACATGTTTTTTCTACCATACTACAATGTAGCTCTCTAAAAAATTGTATGAGTGAGAGTTAATATGCTAACTGCCAGTATATTAAATATTCTAGAATCTTAGTGTGTGTGAAGAGAGTGTTTACTAAAACACCACCTATCACATATTTTTGTATGTGTCCACTATGTGGACAGGATACAGGACTAGAATCCTTGGTCTGCTGAGACATGACCAATTAGCTTGTAAGCACTGTACTCAGCCCTGGTCCTATTAAAACAGAGACTCCCAGGATCCTAGCTCAGGCAGATTTGGCTAGGGACCAATTCCCAGAAGCAGACCAGAGCCGGCCTACTCGTGGCGTCGTCTTAAATATCATAATCGGATCCTGTTTGATTGGCTCAAAGAGAGGAATGTGATAGTGAAGGAATCTGGCAGATCATCATCAGCAGCTTTCGACTCCAACACTAGATTTAAAATATTCAGATACTCAATAGTGGTCCAGAAAAAGAATTTCTCTGGAGGAAAAAAATCAGCAACATGTTCCTTATCATAAACCAATAAATGATTTGTAGGCTAGCAGTGATTTAGAAGACTAAGAAGCATAAATTGATTTTGTAATTTCTAGTGCTTTAAAGCTGAATAAGTTATCTTTAGGAAAAGTTATTTTTTAAACAAAATTCAAATAATCCTGCAGTCTATAGAATAACCACTCCTCCCCTGTAAAATATAAAATTTCCTCTAAAGTTGTAATTAAAGACAACAACTATTCTAAAATTAATCAACTTTCAAAGGTCTCTATAGGGATACTTAGGGCAGAAAGATTTTATTAAAGAATGTTTATCAGTCTTGTACCTGGGATACATTTAGTTATATTGACTACAGTATAGCGTCAAAGATAATCTGAATTATTTAAGAATAAAGTTGTGATTTTTATCACATTACTTTTGCAAGTGTAATCTCAGACCCATTAGAGTGATTACTTCAGTCATTTTAAAACTAAAACCAATTTTAAAGTTCAAAGGAAGAATTTTAGTGCCTTGAATTTTATGTAAATAACACCTTTAAGTCCATCTCTTAACCTGCACCTGGTTTTTAAAATGTATTCCACATGGTTTCCTTAGGTTGGTCATGCGGTGCCTGGTTTTCCTCATCAATTGGCTGGTATTTGTACACCAATTCAGTCTATATGACTGAAGTGGGGGTGGGACACAGGTTCTCTTCAGGCATGCACATCTTGTTGTAAAGCACCAAAGGTGAAAATAACATGGGTCTTACGTGGCATGATGCCCTGGTCCACTAGTTGTTCTCTTGTCCTCCTTTGTTGCAGCCTTAGTTGGAGCACTGTGGAAAGGAAATAATCACCATTGGAGTTTATTTGCAACCACAGGACCTAACTTATGCCGTTCCAGAGGGGTACTTGTTGAGCTTTACTAAACATCTAGTTCATAACTGAATAAAGATGTTACCTAGTACAATCCAACTGATATAATTACTTTTTTATTTTGCTTGGTGCATGTATTCTGAAGTTTACTGAGCATATTTTTTTTAGTTAATAATCTTAATTTGATGACTAAAGCTAAGTATTTCCTATTTAAATACATTCATATGGTACCAAGCAAATAAAAATAGTTGGCTTATACATTAAAACTTGTTCATAAAGAAATCTCATTGATAGAAACAGAAATGTGAGATTTCTTGGCATTTCCTTTGTTTTTTAAAAAATAAGCTAGTAGCAAAAATATATCTTCAGGAAGAACCTTATTCCATCAGGAATAGATTTTGTGAATAAAGGCTAAGTAATAAAGATTAGATCTATAAAATATTACTAATGACCCAAGGTGAAATTTTTAAATTAGGAGTTTAAGTTTAATAATATTTGCACAAACATAATACCATATCTCATTTTACAAGTTCTCAGAAAGGTACCAAAATCATTGACACCAAATCATTTTAATAAAGAATAAACTATTATAAGTGGTAGAACAAAATATGTATCATGAAATGTGGCATATATTTCTTCCTAGGTTTCTCAAGTAGATGACTTTTATAGCATCTATATATTTTTATCTTGGAAATGAGCCCATTTCAAAAAAGAGGAATACATGAAGTGACTTTGAGTAATATTTGTCTTAGTTGGACTTATATTCAATTTTAAGCTTCCATTTTGGTTTTGTGTCAAATTATGGATGAAAACCAAAGATGATTAAAGGTCTGCTTAATGATTGTTAATATTCTTTAAAAAAAAAAAAAAAAGCCTCCTATGTGTGTTTCTTAAATGGTGGGGAGACATTTTAATTTTT
This sequence comes from Marmota marmota marmota, assembly GCF_001458135.2. NCBI lineage: Eukaryota > Metazoa > Chordata > Mammalia > Rodentia > Sciuridae > Marmota > Marmota marmota. Next base: position 10,551,901 of record NW_026000185.1, on the reverse strand, counting down.
TTGCTGTGGTGACCAAACCAGACAATAACAATTCTAGAAGAGAAAAAGTTTATTTAGTGCTCCAGGTTTCAGAGGTCTCAGTTCAGACAGCTGTTTCCCTATCTGCACATCTTTGGGCCCCAGGTGAGGAGGAAAGCTGTTTAGAACATGGCAATCAGAAAGCCTAGAGAACTCCACTCACTAAGGACAAGACATGAAGGCCAAAGGCACGCCCCCAGGGACCCACCTCCTCCAGCCATACTCCACCTGCCCACTTACTGCCTTTTAATCCATACCAGCAGATTAATCCACGAAGAGGTTAAGGTTCTCATAACCCAATCATTTCACCTCTGCACATGAGCTTTATGAGGGGACATCTCATATCTAAACTATTGCAGGGCAGAAGACAATTTTCTAGTGAGGGAAACTGGAGCAGGAGGCTGGTTTGGAATGCAATAAGCCCTGAAGACGCAGGGACCGTGGTACCGATAGTCTTGGCCGTTTCTTGGCCTTGTGCGGACTACAGAGTAGAACCAAGTCTTAGCTGTACATCAAAAAGAGCCTAAATTATAAAATTAAAAAGTTTCTTTTCCTTGTTAGAGATGAATTCTGTCTTCTACTGAATACAGAAATGTGGTTTTTGTTTTTGTTTGGGGACCACAAGATCAAAAGCTTTGCTGACATTCTATTTAGAATTGAAGCAACTGACATAAGATTCTGTTACACAAAGCAAAAGAAAAATTAAACAAGTTTAAAAATATAGACGTATTTCTGACAAACATTTTGTGGTGCTTTCAATCAATTGTGTGCTAACACAAAGATCTTTTTTAATAGTTTAATGAGGATAATATGTTCCCACTATATTTTACTAGGAACACAAATAACCAAGGAGCAGACCTGTGAATCCCATAGCACCCAATGCCTACAGTCTCCAACATCCTATGAATGCTAAAGATAATGCTTGATGGCATTTAGGGTGGTAATATGCAGGAGACTGAGAGGAGAAAAAGGTTGAGGTGATTTCCAGCTCAGAAGTGGGCACTGAGAGTGGAGTCTGACCGAGGGAGAAGCTCCAGCAAGACTCTTTCCTTTTTCCCCCAAGGGGATCCACAAAGGTGTCAAAAAGGAAGTGTAATGAAAAACATCAAAAGCCTTTCTTTTTTGTTCTAAACAAAAAAAAACTTAAAAAGAATATATGTACTTGCTAGTCAAATATATCAAACATACTTCTGGGAGGGAAATGGCATTTTTGAATGATACATGTTTGCAACTTGATCTGTAAACCAATACTACTGACAACAGCTTGTTAGTCGTGATTATGTGCTAGTCATTTCAGGAGCCCTCATGTACCACGAGAGCAGTCTTGTGGCTTTATCACTGAAGACCAGAAATCACTTTCATGCTGACATGCAAAAGGTAACCACTACCATGGGGGCAGCACACAAAATGGATGCATGTCACTTTGAACTGTCTCCAACACTTTTGACACCAAATGTGTGGGCCTTTCTCCATAATGTCAACAAATTCACCAACTGAGTGTCCAACAATTCACTTCAATTCTGATACTATGTACATGGAGTTAGGATCAGACTAACAAGAATGCTTCCATGGCAGACACGAGTCACTAATCTAGGCACTCATACTACAAACTTGGGGGTGCTTCCATAATACCCTATTCAGGTTTAAGAATTTACTAGAATCTAGGCTTACAGAATTAAAGAGGGTAGTTTGCTGGTTAATTACTGGCTTGATATAAAGAATACAACTCAGAAACAGCACATGGAAGTGATGCGCAGGGCAAGGGGCAGGTCCTCTCAGGCATATCACCCTTCCTCTGGCCATGCCTTGATCTTCCTGGGACTGAGCCTGCAGCCTAAAGCCACCTAGGGCCTCTAGCTACCTGTCATCTTGGTGGCATACCAGATCACTCATCACTTTGGAGAGTGCAAGGATCTTAGGAAGAAGCTCTTGTGTCAGAAGCCGAGCACCATGATAAAATATTGTAACAAAAGATGTCCTTATCATCCATTACTCAGGAAATCACAAGTTTTTAGAGCTCTGTGCCAGGAACCACAAACAAAGACCAGAAACAAATGTACATTTCTTCTTATTCACTGGTTGTTAATATAAAGCATAAAGCAGACCATTTACATTTTCCATATGTCCATACAATCCAATAAACTGCCCCACCTAGGTTGTACTGCTTAAATAGAATGACCTTCCCAATTAATGCTCTAAAAAATTGCCTCCAACTCTCCCAAGAAGCAAGAGCAAAACACTACATATAGTATTCAAAGCAGTTGAGGCTATCAGCTCCCCCAGGCACCTTCATTTGTTTACTGCACACCTCTCAGGTGTCTGCAGGTAACTGTATACAGGGTTCTTATGAGATGCAAACCTATGGAAAAGAACAGCAGTAGCTGTGACTGGAAGACCCGTTTTTAATCAAAGACACTAGGAGTTGGGTGTGGTGGTGAACACCTGTAATCCCAGCAGCTCAACAGGCTCAGGCAGGAAGATGGCGAATTCAAAGCCAGCCTCAGCAAAAGCAAGGCACAAGGCAACTCAGTGAGATACTGTCTCTAAATAAAATACAAAAAATAAGGCTGGGATGTGGCTCAGTGGTTGCCTCTGAGTTCAATTCCCAGTAACCTCCGCACCCCTCCCCCACACAAGAAAAAGATATTAGGAAGAACAAGAATTGAGGGGAGGGCAGACTTGAAGTAACTGGTAATGTTTTGTTAAGTCTGTTGATTATTCAACTTTTCTATTTTCCACCTATACCAGTAGATGAATAATGCTGTGGATACATTATATTCCTCTATACCATTAGGTGGACAAATATGAGGCCCAATGTTCTATGGAGAGACTCAGGTATGCTAGGAGTATAGCTTAGTGGTAGAACATTTGCCTAGCCTGCATGAAGTGCCAGTAACACCCAAAACAAAAACAAAAAACCTCAGGTACACTGACACTTTTGGTTGACTTTAAACTGCACCCTCTCCTTTTTTTGCAATGCTAGGAATTGGGCCCAGGGCTTCCTGCATGCTAGGCAAGTGCTCTACCACTAAGCTGCTACATCTTCATCCCTGATAAAGTCTATTCTGAAAACTACTAGTTATAAAAGGTACCAAACAGGTTCATTATTTTAGAAAATATCAAACTTCCTTTCAGTACCTCCCATTTATCAAATTAGTTAAAAAAAAAAAAAAGTGTAAGTGGCAATAGGTAGGTGAACCTTAGGGGCAAAATGTCCGAGGCCAGGACACAGCCTGAATGCTATACACAGCTTAATGGTCACGCAACACTGAAGACAGAAGTTGGGTAGAAGTTGTTGGTGCTCCTCTAGGACTGTGAAGGGGATAAAAGACTGGATATAGAGAACCTGACACTTCCAAAGATCAGAGAGGCATTTGTGGTTATGGGCTCAAGATGTCTTACCAAGTAAAACCTCTTCCTCCCTTTGCAGCCTGCACACTCACTCAGTGGTGTTCCCATTCATGTGGAGAAGGCCCAAGCTACTAAAAGTTACTCAGCCCCTCGTACAGCTATAGTTCTTGAAGAGCAATAAACGAACTACTATGTTAGCTGATCTATGGAAATCTCAATGCTGTGTGCTGACAAGATTTGATTCCTGTAGCGCCAAACCAAAGACTAGACACTGATCTTGCACTCTATCCTGTGGTGTCAGCATAGCTGCCTAAGAAGCCAGTCTCCTTGGTAATAGTTTCATATCTGTAAACTGTAACTTAGAGCTTTTCCCCCTGTCCCTCCCTGAGTGGTAAATGTGCTACTGAGCCAATAACATCAGCCTCCATGCTGTTAGAAAATTGACTCATGTTCAGTATCTTCTATGGCCATCTTGCAAATAACTGCATGAAAGAAAACAATACATGTGAAGCTCTACAATTCTCAGTGGGAAAAAACGGTTTGAGAGACTCAGTGACTGTTTACATCTTGGAGAAAACAAAGAATATAAGTAATGGAATGAAATAGAATTTGTGTTAAACTGCTCACATTAGAACACTTTCAAAGAATGTCTTTTTGTCTTTATCTTTAGGAAATCTAGAAACACATTGTCTTAAGAGGTTCTTAGGTTTAAAATTAAGGTTTGAAACAGAGTTTAAACCTATCTTATTGTTTAAGGGGGAAAGCAAGTAAAAAATGAAAAAAGGGCTGCTCCTACAGGCAGCACTGTATTCTTGGTGCAAAACAATTACCCCAAGGTGTGAACCCTGCATCAGCTGTGAATTTCCAGATGATAAAGCTCAGAAGAAGCACATGGGGGGCACCCCATCAATGAAGGGAGATGAGGGCATAATCCATATGCTTCTTATATATACTGTATCTTAACTAGCCCTAATTCAAATAATTTTTTTAAACTAAAAAACATTTCACACATTATAAAAGTAATATTCATTACACAAACTAAGGAAATAGGAGAAACCAAAAAAAAGAAAATTGCTGGTTATATCTCCCAGAGACCAACTGCTGTTATCACACTGTATATTTCTTCTGTATTTCATTTAAGCATAATTTTTGACTCTCTTCTTCAATATACTCCAATCATATACTAAACACAACAATAACATTATTTTAATGGATTTATAAAATATTCTGTTGGGTGGATATGCCATTGTGTGCTAAATATTCTCCATTTACCACTTAGATTGTTTCCAATTTTTGTAACTATAAATAATGCTGTAGTGGGATTTTTATATATAAAGTTTATTCCTCATTTCTAGTTATTTCTTAAATTTAAAGCCCAAGGTGGAGGAATACTTTTATAGATCCCTATTAGGCATGATCATTAAGCAATGAGACTATTTTCTTCTTGTAAAACCATCTTTCAAAATTATAGTAGATATGTGAGAACATGGATACAGATGACTTTATATCCATTTCATTTAGTGAAAAAATTTTCATGGTTTCCTATTACATGCCAACAAGGAGAAAATTGTATATAATTTTGAAAATTTTACTCAATCCTTATTTCTTGTCACAACAGATTAAAAACAATGTTAGGTCAATAGAAGTGTTTTGAACTTGCTATATTTTTTTTTACAATAAGAAATTAGATTTTAATCACCACTCCAAAAGTCAGTTCATCCGATGATAAACTGGTAATGTCCTTCTTAGCACCACAAATAGTTTAGAACCTGGTGTGCTCTACCACTGAGCTACATTCCCAGCTATTTTTTCTTATTTTAAGAGGGTCTTGCTAAGTTGCTGAGACTGATCTCGGACTTGTGATCCTGCTGTCTCAGCTTTCCAAGTCACTGGGATTATAGGTGTGTGCCACTAAATAGAATAACTTCAACCTTGTTATGCTTAAAACCCCAATTAAAAAACATCAGCAGTGTTTTAAACCAAGATGGTAGGTTCATTCTCTTTTCTCTGTATAAGTAGTGTGTTTGAAATATTGCCTTAATATGATATGATTAAAGTAATTTTCACTCTAAAAAATACTTTATACAATTACATATTAATAATCAGAGGGCAGTTTAGCATGAGTTGAACAAGCCAACAAGAAGCATGGCTTTGGCCAGGGAGTCTGCAAGGGGACACCTGAGGACTGTATATACAACAAAAAAGGCAGAAAGGACATTCTCTGGGAACCAGAATGGCAGGCAGCAGAGTCTAGGAAATCCTCTTTGAACAGCCCAATTTCAGGAGGGCAAGCTGGGGTGGGGAAGGGGAATGAGCAGCTCTCTGAAAGTTAGAGGAAGGATCTAAAACATATTATTTTATTATGGGACAATGGATAGAATAAACCACAGAATCAAGAGGGGTAAAAAAAAAAAAAAAATTACTACCACCACCAAAAACCTGAGCAGTCAAGTAAAGGCTATGGGAACCAGAGGCAAGAAGGAAGATGAAAATCTAAGACTTTGCTAGAATCGACTGTGGATTAACTCTGAAGTCAGTGTGGGGCAATAAACAGATCCTATTTTCCCCCTCAACAGATGCTTGAGTAATTAAGAGTACGAGGTAATCGGACTTTGGTGAAAATGTCTTATGCCTTGTTTAGATAGTGAGGGGTCCAAAAAAAAAAAAAGGAAAATTTCTAAGAGCTAACACCCTCTGTTACCTCTCGTGTTTGGTGTAGGAGGGTGAACTGACCTCCGTCCTTGCTCTGGAGTTTCATCAAGCAGCAGTTCAGAGGTCAGACTGACAATTATAATCATTTTATCAGATAAAAACAATCATATCTTGAAAAAAAAACTATACTGAAAGGACAAAAGACTGATGAACTATCTATTTTTACTTTCCACCAAAAATAAATGTTTAAAATGGTGGCGGCTGTTATTATTCTTATTACTCCTATTATGTTAGACACTTGCTGGCGATACCCGTATTTTTTTTCCCCCAAACACAAAATCCTAAGGTTTAAAAAGACAATTCCACACAAGTTTGTGGATTTATAATTTTGTAGTGACTGGTTTATTTTGTATTCAAATCAGAAGAAGTCATACCCTGAAGGGTTTCCTTCTGAGCCTGGACTCAGAACTAGACTGATGTGTATGTTGCTAATGCCTTGATTTAAGAATCCATGTTTTATATAAAGTTTTCCTATTTGCTAAAGTGAAAGTATACATGCACATGAAAGAGACATTAAAAGGAAAAGTGAAAGTCAATCCATCCAACAAAGACCTCCTGTCCTTTTTTCAAAACATAACCAGTTAAATTTCTATGGGTCCTAAAAATGTTTTGTAAATATTCCATCTATATTGCATACAAAGTATGCAAAGAAAATACATGTGTGGCATTATCTTATTCATGCAGTTTGGGAATTTGCTTCAAACAGGGAACAGGGAGTCTAGCCCTTTCCTCTTCAAGCCTATATCTAACATATGGATGTATTAATAATAGTATACACTTACCTTACCAGGTTGGTTTGTTTTCTTAATGTAAACAATGATACAATAAAGAGGCTCATTTAGGCATCCTTTGATGACCTATCTATAGGTTAAATTTCCAATACTGGAGCATGCACTTAGAATCCTGATAGAATCATTTTGCCATCTAAATGACCATACCAACCTAGTCTCACAAGTCAAGAGAGTACCTTTTTGTTCCTATCCTTTCCTGCATTATACATCATTATGTTTTAAGGTAACTTTGAATTTAGAAACAAACTGGGTGTGGTGGTCCATGCCTGTAGTCTCAGCTACTTGGAGGCATGAGGTCAGAGGATCACTTGAGCCTAGGAGTTTTGAGTCCAGCCTGTGTAACAGGTAAGACACAGTCTACAAAACAAAACAGAACCCTAAAATACAATAATAAACAAACAATTGCCCATCTAAGGTACTGGTGATATCATGTCTAATAATAGTAGAATTTTATAACTAATCAGCAATAAGGGACCATACGATAGGGAAAGAATTAGGGTGATGGGGCTGTGTTTTTAACTCAAGGGAAATATTTTCAGTGGCCGAGCAACTCAGGTTGAGTACTCTCTTCTACATGAGATATTTATTTATACACTTAATGGAATATTTCTGATGTTCTAGGGTAGAAACCTTGAACACAGAACTAAATTTTTCTTTTATTCTAAATTATTTATTCTAAATATATCTCAGGTGATATGAGATATATTTAGACCCAAATCAATACTGGATGGTAATGTGACAAGGTCTTAGAGGTTGCTTTTTGCTAAAAAAAAAAAACCCTGATTCTTCATTTGACCTGCAAATGTAAACAACTTGGCATCTCTGCCTCCATTTTGCATCTGTCTCCTTTGCTCTGAGTCACCTTGGATTCCAGGAACAACAGGTCTAATTGATAAACATCTTGTCATGAGTGGAAAGGTACCCTAGCCATAAGAAAGTTACTGTCGCCGGTAGGGCAACTTTACCAGCGACAGTAACTTTCTTACGGCTAAGGACAAGGCCCCTCCTGGCCTGACCAATCTTGAGATAACGACCAACCAGATCACAGTATGACCAAGACCATTTAGGTACACCTCTGGTGCCCCTTGTCTATAGAATCTGGGAGCTCATGTCGGTACCTTGAAGACAGGGCTTGAAACTCAGGTCCACTTGCTTCCCAATAGAGCTATATTGATCAAGGTTTCTTTCCTGATTTTCACCATTGCTTTTCAGGTTGAGGGGCTGGACCTTATTTGTTGGGACCCCCAGGGTTGGGTCTCTGGCCTAGGACTCTGGGAATGGTAAGGAATTGGTCTGGGGTTTGAAAAAGGAAAGACCACATAGGTGATTCCTGGGTTTAGGCTTAAGCACCTGGTAGACAATTTACTGAGATAAGGAACATAGGTTTTCCATTTGGAAGCTCAATACTGGGCCTGTTTGAATAGGAAGTGGAGATATCAAAACAGTGACTGGCTTTTTGGGTCTAGATTTCAGAGACTGGAAAGAATCTGGGAGTTATCACCTTTGTAGTATTTAAAGCTACTGGAGTTTGCTGAGGAAGAGGATATAAATAGAGAGGGCAAAAGAAGCCCAGGACTGAGGTCTTAAGAAAGTCAACAATTAAAAGCCCATTTATGGGTCAGATATGGAAGAATGATCCAAGAAAGGAAATCAGAGGAAGCTGTGTAAGAAGGTGGAAGAACCAGGTAAAGGTATTTCTAGAAGGAAGCATGGATAATAGTCAAATGCTGCTATTTTAACACAGGAGCTGCTTTTGAGTGATGAGTGCAAGTTAGGCTGGAGGAGGTTAGGGAGTGAGGGAGGTGGGAGCAAGGGTACAGTTAATGGAAGCATGCTTCCCAGATGCTGTGGAGGAGGAGGAGAGAAGGGAAACTTGAGGGTGTGGAACTTCAAATGGGAAGAGACTCCAGCAAATTTATAACTGATAAAGAGCCAGAGAGAGGAAAAGGCAGGGAGGGAAGGAATGAATATGAATGAGAGGAAGGGTGAGGATATAAGACGACAGCAGGTTCCTTGCAGGCTGTGGGGAGGGGATTCAGAACAGGCAGGGTGGCCTTTGCTAAGAGGGACTGTCACAACAGCAGGGAGTGAGGACTGGACACTACTGCAGGAAGTTAACACTAACTTCATCTCCACTTACAATTCATGTGAAATCCATGCTTCATTAAAGATAAAGCAGTTGAGTACTCTAATGGATGCTAAAAAGGAGCAACCAAAGATCATAGATTTTTGGTGATATTTTCAGGAGTCTAATTTGCTCACTATAAAATAAGATGCAAGCAATTAAAAAAAAAGCCAAGAGGCCAGGAATAAAACAGTGGTGTGTCCTGTAAGAGCTGTGCCATCTGCACTGATTAAGCAGACTTCCATCACTACTTCCTGTCCACAACAGCAGCAGAGGTACCCAGTGTGCACATAAATCTAAAGTTCAGACACTATATAACAGGATTTTTTTGGGGGGCGGGGGTGCAGTACTGGGGTTTGTATTCAGAGCCTCACACATGCTAGGCAAAACCTCTATCACGAGCTACATCCTCAGCCCTTGAATCAGAAATTTGTACATTATGACTATTTTCAGATAAAAAGGGACAACATTTAAATTAATTAAAAACATTGTGGCAATTATCATTTGAAAAAAGTTGGTCCTTATAGGAAATACTGGCTTTCATTTCAATGTAAGACCAGAGGGCTGGGGATGTGGCTCAAGCAGTAGCGTGCTTGCCTGGCATGCGTGTGGCCCAGGTTCGATCCTCAGCACCACATACAAAGATGTTGTGTCCGCCAAAAACTAAAAAATAAATATTAAAAAATTCTCTCTCTCAGACCAGATCTACCACATCCTCAAGAAGCATATGAAGGTGGGGTGACTGCGGAATTCTAAACCATAGTCCATTGCCTGTGAGCAGGTCCTACAATCCAGAATGCAGCATTTACCCTGTTAGAAATTAAAGAGCAAAACTGAAAGAAAAACTAAAATGCCAGCAGAACTGCCATTATTCTAGGCGACCACACTGTAGGTTTCCTGAATTACTTTGCCGCATGAGCTTAGGAAGACAATGTTTTCAACACTCAGCTTGGAAATTTACAGGAACTCTGATAACTCTCTGGTTGGCTGTTGCTTCTGTTGCCATGGAAACAGACTGCTAAAAATGGGGCATGTTTCTTTAAACTGATCATACCTTCACACAAATTCCCTTCTCCTTTCTGTCAAAAGTATGCTTCTCGTGGTATGACAATGTGATATTTAGACTGGGGCCTGGTATAGAATGGCCCAGTATAAAAAATCTCATTTGGTTAAGAAGTAGTAGAAATAAAGTACACAGTGGCATCAATGGAAATGCACTACAAATAACAGACACTGCAGAAAGAGCAAAAGCATCCACACAACTGCCTGATCACCAGCAATGCAAAGAGAGTAAAACAATATTTGCCTTTTTTTCAAATAACATCTAACAAGAACAACCATGTGTTCTACATCAGAACTTGTAGATTTCTTAACTTATTGTTCCAAAAGAAGTTAACACCTTTTTTTCTTATTTGGGAGGCAATAAAAATTCTACATCCTATTACTGCATTAGAATTACAGTGCAGAGCTCTAGGCAGAGGTGCCTAGGGTTAAAGCTCTGTTTCCTAATCATTCTGTAATGGCAAATATACATTGTCTAAAAGGTTCTATAGTTTCTTAATGGAAATTCCTAAGATCGGTTCTAAGAACAAAAGAACAATTAACAACGAAACAGAAAAAAACAGGAGAATATTGTTGACCCTCCTTTCCCACCCACAGAATAGTAAGTACCTACTGCTGTATTGAGGCCACTTGATCCAGGCTCAGTATTTTGGTTTTTCTTTCAAGGAATGGGCTCATACATGCATACTCTTCCATATACGTAAATATATACACACTTCACATATATGCATTTGTGTATCTATATACATAAGTGCAATGAGCACACCAAAACATAAAAAATCTGAAATATGTCACAGTTGTATGTTATCTTCACGTCATAGCAACTGTGCATAATGATCCAAATGACACTGACCAAGCAGCTATGCAAAGCCTGGAGGGTCACCCAGTTACCCTTGCCACACACAACAGTCAAGCATTGTTCAGGTATTGTGATAGCATGTTTTTTAAAGTAGTACATGCAAGAGACTCTGCTGTTAATATGGGTTTTGGTGTTTAGGCTCCAATGTAGACAATTTATTGCTCCACTCTTTCAATTCAAATAAATTAGAAAAAGTATAATTCTAGGCAGTGAACATGCATGTCAGAACTCACAGATTCCATAAATGTAGGTAAAAAATGATTCTTACTAACCAATTGACAGAGACTGGACACTCAGAAATGGCCCTGTGTTCGCCTGCTTCAGCAGCCTAGAAATCGTTCTGACTGCCCCAGTCTGGAAAGGATGGCCAGGTAAGGCAAACAGAGCTTTCAAATTTAGGAGGGCCTACTATGTGTCAGGCACCATCCTGGGAGATTTATGTATAATTCCCTCATCTCCTAGAAACCTCTCAAGGTGGGTACCCATATTTATTTTTTTCATTTAATTTTTAATTTTGTTATGTATGACGACAGGATGCATTACAATTCATATTACACATACAGAGCACAATTTTTCAGATCTCTGGTTATACACAAAGTAGAGTCACATTCTTTGTGTCTTCATACATGCACTTACGGTAATGATGACCATCACATTCACCCATCTTTACTACCCTTAATCCCTTCCCTCTTCCTACCTCCCTCCCCTTTTCCCTATCTAGAGTCCATTTAATCCTCTCATTCCCCCAACCCCCCGAAACATTTTATGTATCAGCATCCTTAAGTCAGAGAAATCATTCAGCATTTGGTTTTTGAGATTGGACTAAATTTGGGCTAATTTCACTTAGCATTATATTTTCTAGCTCCATCCATTTACCTGCAAATGCCGTGATTTTATTCTCTTTTATTGCTGAGTAATATTGCATTGTGTGTATATACCACATTTTCTTTATCCATTCATCTACTAAAGGGCATCTAGGTTGGTTTCACAGTTTAGCTATTGTGAATTGTGCTGCTATAAACATTGATGTGGCTTTGTCCCTGTAGTGTGCTTTGGAACTAAACATTTCTCAGAAGAAGATATACAATCAATCAACAAATATATATAAAAAATATTCAACATCACTAGCAATTAGAGAAATGCAAATTAAAACTACTCAGATTTCATCTTACTCCAGTCAGAATGGCAGCTATTAAGAATACAAACAACAATAAGTGTTGGCGAGGATGTGGGAAAAAAGGCACACTCATACATTGCTGGTGGGACTGCAAATTGGTGCAGCCAATATGGGAAGCAGTATGGAGAATCCTTGGAAAACTGGGAATGGGATCACCATTTGATCCAGCTATCCCACTCCTTAGTCTATACCCATATTTATTTTTACAGAGAAAGTAAGCACTCATCCAACACCACACAACTAGTGAGAAGCAGAACCAGAATTAGGAAAATAAACAGTGCTTCCATAAGGTAGTTTTTCTTAAAAAATAAATTTAGTAAGCAAAAAAGAAATATGCCCCACTATTCTATTAAGTCTTGGCTATGGTATCAAACAACCTCAACAGTGCTTTAAATCACACTGACTCTATTTAAAAAGAAATCTGTATGCTATAATTCCAATAGAAAAAGTTGTATGTGCCAGTAAAAATTCACTGGTGTTACAAACTGAACTGAGTCCCTCTCAAATTCATATGTTGAAGCCCTGAACCCAAGGTAACTGTATTTGGAAAAGTTAAATGAGGGCATAAGGGCGTAGCCCTATTCCATAGGATTAGCATCCTTATGAAAAGAAATACCAGAGAGCTTGTTCCTTTTCTTTCTTTCTCTCCCTGTGCACTCAGCAAGGAAACGCCATGTGAACACACAGCAAAGCTATAAGCCAGAAAAGAACCCTCACCAGAAAATGAACCCTACCCAATTTTCCAGGCTCCAGAAGTGTGGGAAAAGTAATTCTTGTCATTTAAGCCACACAGTTTGGGGTATTCTCTTATGGCAGCCTGAGCAGACTAAGACAACTAGGAAGGCACAAAGGAGTTCTAAGTGTATACTCTTCACCACTAAAAAGGCTATTTTTTTTAAAAAGCCCTGATAATTAGAAAACATTGAAGGAAATTAGAAAATAACTGAAGAATGAATGTGTCAAGCTTAATCAGTATTTTTCTGAAACTTTTTATAATGAAAGCAGACTGGTGTCATGATAGTGTACTACATTACTGCGGAGAGACAAATATGATACAGGGATAGGCACTCAATGCATATCCCAGTACTGCACACAGACTTTAACCGGGGCCAAGTGGCAATTCTGAAGCACCCCTTCTCCTTTGGATGATGGAATTGGGGTAAATACAGTGGCCCATGAGCATGTTCCTGATGAGCCACCACTGGAGATAGTACCCTTCTCTGAAACAGAATTCACTGAGGGAGAAGCACGGGCACCAGGCTATGAGCTGTGAACACAGAACAAAACAGACTCAGCCCTTTTCTCAGAGACCCTGCCATTTGGAAGGGAGATGAAGACTTAATAAGATGATCGTGATGGTTGCTTATGAGGACTAAGAGAATCCAGGTGGTCTGAGGAGGGGCTGGTACAGAGAGGCCTCTGTGAGGAGGTGGCACCTGCAGGGAGGTGAAGGCTGAGCTGAGGGCTTCACAGAGTGGGCAGGACAGGCGTTCTGAAAGAACAGTGCTAGAGGGAAAGTGGAGGGGCGTTCCTGGAGACTGACAGGGCCTTTGGCTCAGGGGTTTTGGATTTTGTTACCTACAAATAAATGGGAATCCATTACAGGGTGTGAAGTAGTGGCCCAACTGAGTAAGCCTTCATTTCAAGACGCCTGCTTTGGTGTCCCTGGAGCGTGATGGACCAAAGTGGCAGGACTGTAGGTAGGGGAGAGAAATCAGTTTGCAGCTCTCTGCTTGGGCAGATTCCTGCCAATTGTCTGTTTGAGGAAAGGGGCGTTGCCTGAGTGATGCTGTGCTGTGGAGAGGTGAAGCACTGCCCCGAGGAAGAAGTGACAGATCTGGTGACAGGCTGTGAGGAGCAGGTGAAGAAAAGTGTCAAGGCTACCAGCATGAGTTGCTGGTTGGACAGAGATGGGAAATCCTGGAAAAGTATGTTTGATGGGAAGAAATAAGAGGCCCATGGGTGACATCAGGGTAGTAGAGAGCTGTGCAGGAATGGAGAGAGGCCCATCCCTTGCTCATCTGTACCAAAGCATATAGCTTTCTTCTGTTCTCGTGTGTGTGTGTGTGTGTGTGTGTGTGTGTATAACTTCTACTTATTTTTTCACTGTTGGGCTATGAGCTCCTTGAATGTAGTAGTTTACAACATCCACCATGGGGCTATGTGGAACATTTCTGCTAAATAAAATTATTTCCAATAAAAATTAAACTATATGATTCTATATCAAAAGTAATCATGTCTGGGAGGGGAGAATCTTTTGCTTCTTTGTTCTACCTGTATGTTATCTGAATATGAACACCACATCTCCTATTTTCACAAACTTTCTTTTTAAAAAATACCCAGATAAATTTAAACAGATATTGCGAAATTCGCATACTATACTTATAGAAGATTTTGTAACATTATTTTGTTTTCGTTGCCTATTTATTTATCTGCTTCTCCACTGTGGTTCAATAAATTTTAATGGAATCAACAACAGCATCAGAATTCCATTATTATATTTTGGCTGTTGACTTTAAAGATGGTCAGAGCAGCACATTGGGATAGGGAGAGCAGCACGAAGTGGCAGATGACAAAAACCAAACACTAACAATTCTACCTAGCCCAGGCAAGCAATCTTACACATCTTGGCAATGCCTTACAGGCACCAACCCATTATATTTTGGGTAAGCCACTAACTTGTAATTGAATTATAAATTATATCTGAAGGTAGTAGCTCAAATCATTCTATCCTGTTTAAAATGATGGGGCATAATATTCTTTAAATATTTGGTGCATTATAATAACAACATGTTTGTGAGAGGCAGGACCTTGGGGATGAGGAACAAAAGTGGACCAGACAATTTTATCCCCAACAATTGCTACAATTTAATAGTAAAGGCAGGACAGATGTATATCACAATGGACTATGGGGAAATGCTATAAAAAGACTCAGATAAAATTCCGGGGAACATACAGGGGAAAATAAGTATTTTCAGCTGATGAGATCAAGTAACTGTCTTTAGGAAATGGCACAGGAACTGAGTTTTAAGAGACTCTGGGCCTGCAAAGCCAGGTGTCAGGAGAAAAGCCTAGAGCAGCCTTATGCAGTAGACACTCATTGATGGAAGACTTTAGTGGCAGCAGCTGACAATCTCACAATTCAACCCAGTAGCTGAAATGTGGCAAATTAACTGAGGAGCAGGATTTTAGTTTTTTTCTAATTTTAATTATTTAATTCATATATATATATATGAATTAAATAATTAATTTTTAAA
Source organism: Marmota marmota marmota (assembly GCF_001458135.2). NCBI lineage: Eukaryota > Metazoa > Chordata > Mammalia > Rodentia > Sciuridae > Marmota > Marmota marmota. Next base: position 10,536,549 of record NW_026000185.1, on the reverse strand, counting down.
CAAACAAATTTAAATTTAATTTTCAAACAAACAAAAACTAACCTTGCCAACAATGAGTAGAAAACTGAACATATTATATTATATATTTGAGACAGGGTTTCACTAAGTTGCCCAGGGTGGTCTCAAATGATCCTCTTGCCTCAGTCTTCTGATTAGCTAGGACTACAGGTACATGCCACCATACCCAGCTTCATTTCAAGTGGCAGATGACAAAAACCAAATGCAGGTCCTATTTTAAATTTAAATGCCTATCTGTGGCTAGTGGAAAGCTCAGGTAGAATTATATATGTTTATTTCCATTACTTCAAAGTTTTGGTGCTTTGGCAAAGATATTTAATCTATATTACTATACTGTCACTATAACCTATATTTCTAGGATCACTCAAAACATGTCAAATGTTCATTTTCTTCTAAATAAATCTACCACAGATATGTCCCAGCACAACATATTAAATTACTCCATGTTTCCTGGGCAACTACCACAAACTTTCAAATGCTCTATCTCAGCTATTCTTTGCAACTCCATGGCAAAATTGAGAATGTGGTTTGTGGGGATACCCCCCAAATCTGTAGCTCCTCCTTGCTACCCATGCTGTGGTTGAGCCACACAATAAAAGGAGCCCAGATCTCCGAGTCACTTCTTAGAGGACAGTTGCCTAAGACACAGTACCCAATTGAGTGTGTTCTGAGCAAGAGCTGCAATTTGAGTGATTAGAACACTGCATTTTGGGGTTGTTAGAGCACTTTAAGCCCAAGAAATTAATACACAAGTCAGTTTTCCTTCTGTGGTGCCTTATTTTCAACAATAGAGAGCTCTTTATATGGAATATCAATCTTTCCTTTTTTAATTTCATTTACTATCATTTTACCTTTGATAAATATGGAAGATAACTTACTTGTAGCAATGGAATTATGATTTATTTCTCTCAATGACATATTAAAATGTTTATCTAAATAAATTAAATCATCTCAATTTAGTTGATTTTTCCTGAAAATTCATAATTATCAATTTTTTGTTGTCACAGAGTGATTTGTAACATCCTTCTTGGTTGCAGCTGTAGAAATTAAATTTAAATCTCGTGTTCAGCATAATTAGAAATTGTTCAAAGTGTTTTGGAGACAAATTAGAAGTTGAGATTTCCTATTGCTGCTTTGAAAAAAGAAATTAATTTAAAGGGACTGCACTATTTTGAATTTGTTCAGGGGAATGTATGACTTTTATTGCTACTCTCACCTGGAGCAGAAATTAAGTTCTCCAACTACACATGTTGGTTGGTATTTATCAAAATGTTTATGTAAGCATTAACAGAATTGTGAGGTGATGTGCTTTATTGTCCAAACAATTCCCTGGCATATGATGACAACTTTTCATTCATAGGTGGTGAACGTAGGACCTTTCCTTCAGACTGAAGATGTGGCTCAATGGTACAGTGCTTGCCTAGCATGCGAGAGGCCCTGCGTTTGATTTTCAGCACCACAGAAGCAAAACGAAACCCCAAAATGTATTACTACATTTTCTTGTTAAGATATTACATAAATTCTTGACTCCTATGATTATTTCTTACAAAGTATATTTTCTTCCCCTATCCCACAATAATCTCAGACAATTAGCACTGTCAATAATTACAGGAATTCGAAGATATCTCAATATCAGCAAGCCAGTAAGAAGCAGAGTACACTTACAGTCCCTTAGAGTCGTTATAAGTTGGCAACTCCAGAGACCAAATTGGTGTCCATATGATTAGGATCAAACTAACATTTATTCTTCTTTTATTACTGAGAAACTTACAATTCAAACATTTTAAAAAATTCTAGAGGTTGTTTTTCAAACAAACAAAAACTAACCTTGCCAACAATGACTAGAAAACTGAACAATACTGATGTGAAATATAACACCTTTAATAAGTGTCCCTTAACCAAGGAGGCATAAACTATGAGGCAGTATTAACAGTTGCTTGTGTATTTGTCCCATTTGACAAAACAGCATAATTAAACTCTAGGGCATTTTGAAACCATTCAGAGATCTTTGAACAACTGCTGTCATATCATGTCATGTCATATCATAGTCCTTCAGGAATTAACACAACTGATGCATATGACCCAATACCTAAAAGCAGACAAAGCTGCCCAGGAGCTTGTCTTGATTTTGTCTGCCAACCTCTTAAGCTGACAATTGATGGTCAATCTGCAGGCAGTAACTGTGACACACTGAAGTTCAGTTTTTCAGAGGAAACAAAGTCATTTCAAATGATTCCCAATTAAGAAAAAAAAAAAAAAAAGCAGCTTTCCACAAGATTTCCCTGAATTAGCAGATCACCTTATATAAGTCTGTATTATTTGCAAAAAATGAGCAGAGATATGATCTGGTAAGATATTAATCAAAATCCCGTCAGTGAAAACTGTGGTGAAACAGATGAATTTTACTATCAATCATTTCTGTGGAATGTTTTGAAACATGGAAGTTTTTCTTCTACCTCTTTATACCTATGAATTTACCAGACAATAATATACAGACTACTTTTCTACTTTGAAACTATATACCAAATTTTGAATAGAAGAAAAAAGTAACAAAGGATTAAAATAAGGTAAATAAGAGGGGAGGATGAGAAATTGATATTAAACCTGGTATCTCATAAAAATAGTAAGAAGTTAATATTGTATATCCTCTTTGTAAAATTGAGGAAACTGAGGTTCAGAGCAGGGAACCTGTCTAGCGACACAAAACTAGTAAGCTGTGTCTTGATATCTGAACCTGAGGACCTCTCGCTCAGTCCATGTTCTTTTGCTCAGTCAACATTATACTACTGCTCTTGTATAAGCCCCAGAATTGTTAGGAAGACTCCATACATTATGTAATCATCTTGGCTCTACTTTGCTGTTGACTCCTACCCTGTTTTCATCTACCTACTTACCAATTATCGTATTAGGGACCGAACCTAGGGCCTTAAAGACGCTAGGCACACACTCTACCCCTGAGCTACACCCCTGTTCCCTGTCTTTTTACTTTTAATCCTTGCTTTCTAAGCTCCTTAATCATACTTGGCTGTTTTGATTCTTTTTATTTCTCTTATTTCATTTTCCTCTACTTTGCTGGGTTTTCAAGTAGCACAAAACCTCTTTTCAATATATGGTATTAATAGAAGCTCAGTGCTTAAACTTGACATAAGTGATACATAGATAAGCCTTATTAAACTTTTTAAATTAACATTTAAAAATTTTTAAGTTCCTTTCAATGAGTCTCCTGAAATGTGTCCTAAAAATCTGACTGGCATTGATTTTTATAAGAATCTATAATAAATGCATGCTGTGCACAAGCAGAAGCAACCCACTGTTCAGTTCTTAGCAACAGCTATTTATATTTTATTGTGTGTCATTTGTTTCGATCTAGGTGTTTTTCTACCCATACCCAAAAGTAGTTCAACCCCAGCAAGTCCAGCTATTGTTTCTTATCTTTTAAGTCTGTAATACTCTTGTCATCACATTCATCCATTGTAAATGCCTCACAGAAGAAAAGGAGATGTAAGCTTTTGGAAGAAGCTCAAAGAGCGACTTAGGCTGACAAACTACATTTACACTCTGGGTCTCTGTATAAAATGAGCAAGAGCCAGAGGGGAGACAAGGGGGTGGCTAATGGAGCTAGAAGCATAGAAAAAGAAAAAAAGAGTTACCATGGGGGTCTGTGTCTCCAAAAGAGGATGGAAAAAAAAAAAAAAACAAAACAATTTTCATATTAAATTGGTAGAGGTGGCCCTCATGTTTCAAATTTAGGAAAAACTTATTTTCTACAGACCCCGAATTTCTTAAACCATAGCCCTAGATCTCTGGATGCTACAGCAAAGCAGCCTTGCATAGGGCTTGCCACACTTCAGTATGATTAGACAGGACAGGGAACAGCAATGCCATATCTTTGGCCATTTAAAAAAATCAATCAGTGAGGTACATGTGTTAGCAGTGGTCACCAACAAGAATAATTGACAGTACAAGCTTATTCTTTGATTGCTTTGTTAAAATAAACAAACTCCAAATGTTTTTATGCTTCTTAAAACAAAATGATGCAGTGCACATCACAACCAAATAATCCATCGTTTTAGGATTTAATTCAGAAAGAGCTAGCTACCTTATTGGCTTCAGATAATAAAATATTATCATGTTAATTGGGGAAAATTAATTTCCTTGGAATTGTATATTTAAAAACTTAAAAGAAGCCGTGTTTTGGCTAATACTGAAAAGGAAATGTCCTCTCCAAAAAAACCATGATGGTGGGGGAAAAAATTAAGAAAAATGAGAAAATATACAAAATGAACCTGGAAAGATTCTGCTAAAATTAAGACTGGCTTCTTAAGTCCCCTTGCTATCAATCATTGCAAAATCCCCGGAGTTCTATCAGCTAATGAATCTTAAGTAAGTGCCTCACGCTTTCACTGCACAGAACTTGGACCACGAAACGGCTCTGGGCGAACAGAGAGCAGACACATGGATAGCAAGCAGAAAGACAAGCTCGCCCTGTAGATGGGAATGGGAACCTGGCCATCCTGTCCCTATCCACAGACAGACTGACCTTCCTTGAGACTTTTCTGGTTGCTCCCCTCAAGGCATTCCTTTTCTTTTAAAGGTTCAAAATCTCCAGCAGTTAAAATTTCTGGGAAACCCTGTTGCTGCTTCTTGGAGCTATCGATCATGGTGAGAGGCTTCCGGAGACAGGCAACATCCAGCAGGAGAAAGGCTCGGTTGGCAGGATGGCAGAGAGTGGTGCTCGGAATACTCTGGCCCCTAGTCCTTGGTTGCTCCTCACAATACCCCGATTGCTGGCAACTATGTCTTTAAGTAGCTGAAGGCAGCCATTACCCTGGAGTTCCCAGATTGACCTGCAAACACACTCATGCTGCTGGAAACCCTCGACTCTCTCCCACATCGGGAGGCAGAGCTTGTGAGGCACGATTCTAAAATCCCACCCCTTTTCCCAGCCAGCCCCCTTCCTCTTGCCATTCCAGCTTCCCCCGCACTGGGTGCTTCAATCTGCAGTTTGATGGTCCGAATCATCTGACAAACACTGAGTCAAGCAGTTAAAAATAAATCCTCTAGTTGTTAGAAGAGAAGACTATGCTGATACCTAAGGAGACAAACTGCTGCCTGTGGTCTTTCTCGGTCTCTCCATAAACAGCCGCAGGCTGTGGAAATGCTTTGTATCGGCCAGAGGAGCACATTCATTACTCATTAAGTTCTCTAGCTAAACAAACGGAAGGCTAAGACATCTAAAGGAAGCAGAGGCACCACACTGAATAAACCTGCTACTAACATAGCTGGATGAAAAGCAAGTCACTGCACTACCGAAGTCTTTTTGTGGTGTGCTGTTTGTTGCATAGGGCTCTCCCTGGCAGGGTCAACGCTCTTTGTAACAGGGAAATGTTTAGTAATTGCAGTTTTCTTCCTTTGGCGAGTCAGACCTGAGCAGCAGTTTTCCTTTGTGCCACTAGTCGGCTCAGAGAGTGAACATTACCATGATTTTTATTTTTAAAGGAAAAAATCTCCTCCCATTTATTAAAAGCAACAACATCACCAGCTTCTATTTCATAACAGATTCAATCAGCCATCAGCCCAAGTTTAATTTCATGGGAACTACGGATATCAGGAACCTCTCGTGTAAGTCACACACTGCTGTTCACTGCGCATAAAGAATGCTGCTGGAAGGAAATCTCTGTCTGGAAAGTCCAGGAAATGTGCAAACAAGCCTGTTTCCATGTACACCAAGTATGTATCTGTAGCCAAAATAATACGGTTTTTAAAAATGGTTCAAAGTATGCTCCTTTGCAGAGAGCTTCCATAAAACCCACCAGAGGTTATAACAGCAGTAGAATCTGAATACTGTTCCATGAGGTGTTCTTTCTGTAAAGTTTTTTAGAACTAACATTCAGCAGAATGCCTCGAACTATTAGGAGTTTTCAACATATGGCATAAGTTGAAAATGAATAAATAAAAGAGTGAATAAGTTAAAGCAGAAGGAAGTGTAACAGGAAAATGGTTAATAAAACTCAAGAGTTCTAAAGATGTCCTAGATCAATAGCCAAAAGCCATTAATTTGAGGTGAACAAACATTCTCTAAAGCAAGCACATTTTTTCTTTAAAAGAAAATGTACAAGGGTTGGGGTTGTGGCTCAGCGGGTAGAGCGCTTGCCTAGCATGTGTGAGGTGCTGGGTTTGATCCCAAGCACCACATAAAAATAAATAAATAAAATAAAGGTATTGTGTCCAACTACAATTAGAAAATGTTTAAAAAATAATAAAAAAAAGAAAATGTACAAATACACTTTAATTATGCAACTGACATAACTCTCCTGTGGGGTAGAATTTCACATCTTTAAAGCCAAGAATATCAACATGGTTTTCACACAGATGGGGCTGGACTAAGCATTCTGTCCTGTGTCTCTCGCTCCAAGGCTGGTATGCATTAAACCCACACTGTTCTAGAAAGATTGCTATCTTTCCTTCTCCTGCATCTGTTGAAAATGGCATTACCCAATACATGACATGCTTCTTGTCAATGGAAATTCCCTCTGAAGCAACTTAAACCCATCTAGGGATGCCTAAACTTCTGCAGGAACAGTAAAGAGCTTATCACACATTTCAATCATGCCCTCAAGCCTTCTGCTGCTATCTCTGATCTCAAGGCTTGTTTTCTAATGAAATTACTCCTTTATTAAAGGAGTAATTAAAATATCACTTTTTAGCTTTTTCTTAAATTTCTTATGGTCTATGATAGTCAGAAGCATTAGACTTTATTTATTTATTTAGGTTCTGGGGGTTAACTCAGGGGTACTTTACCATTGACCTACATCTCCAGTCCCTTTTATAATTTTTTTAAAAAATTTTATTTTGCTACAGGATCTTGCTAAATTCCGGAGGTTGGCCTTGAACTTGGGATCCTCCTGCCTCAGCCTCCCAAATTGCTTGGATTATAGGTGTGTGCTAACATGCCTGGCTTGAGGATATTCTTTAGGTTGGTCACTCAAGTAGATGTTCTGCAAAGATTATCTCACTTAACCACCAATAATCCTTTTTTTGGCAGGGGGGTAGCAGGGATTGAACACTCAGGGGCACTCGATCACTGAGCCACATCCCCAGCCCTATTTTGTATTTTATTTAGAGACAAGGTCTCACTGAGTTGCTTAGCACCTTGCTTTTGCTGTGGCTGGCTCTGAACTTCCAATCCTCTTGCCTCAGCCTCCCGAGTTGCTGGGATTACAGGTGTGAGCCACCATACCCGGCTACCAACAAACCTTATGATCACTATGATTATATGTACATAATAGACATTTTTACAGATCAAGACCAATGCCATAAAGTCTGTATGTGGCAGGCTTAGAATTTAATCAGTGTTAGTTCTCCAAAACCCAAGTCCATTGTTTTGCACTGCATTATCTATTGTTCTTTGTTTGTTTGTTTTGGGTACTGGGGATTTAACACACAGGTGCTACACTCCCAAACCTTTAAAATAATTTTTTTTTACAGTTTCATATTTTTTGTTTTAATTAGTTACACATGACAGTGCAATGATCTTGACATATCATACATTTGAATGATATAATTTTAATGCACCCATACATACAGAACCAGTTAGTGGCTCGTATAGTTGTGTATCTACTCAGGTTCCTGGATTTGTCAGGATATAATTTCTCATTTTTCTGAGTGTACAGGTTGCAGAATTGCATTGGTCATGCATCACATATATACATAAAGCTGGGTTTTGCTAAGTTGCTAAGGACCTTGCTAAGGTGGCGAGGCTGGCTTCAAACTTGTGATCCTACTACCCCAGCCTCCTGAGTCTCTGGGATGAAGTCATGCACTACCACTCCTAGCTTGCCTATTGTCTTTTAGACTATGCTCCATTTCTAGACTTCAGTTTGATCTTTAGGATAGATTTACGAGCAGAAGCCACAACTTTTAAGACCTCTGAAAGGATAAGAGAAAAGAAAGCCAACATAATCATACTGGAATGATTTAATAAAAACATTTTAACTTTTTATGAAATAATTACCAACTTTATAGAATGTTTACTACATGTCACAATCTAAGCACTTTCTCATTCATCCGGTTGACAGATTTGTGAGTTCAACATTATTATTCCAATTTTTCCTCAAGACCGAGGGAAAAAAATCAAATACTTTGTCAGAATCAGATATCTTCTTTAAGTTGTAGCCAGGATTCCAAAGCAGGCAGCCTGGTTCCAGGGCCTACATTCTTACTTTGCAAAAAGAACAATAAAAACAAAAAACGCAAACATTCCCTTTTCTAGGATGTTGCTCTTAAATCCTGAAAAATGCTCAAATGACTTTAGGTGACAAATCTAGGAATCTGAGTAGATACACAACTATATGAGCCACTAACTGATTCTGTATATATGGGTGCATTAAAATTTTTTCTTCTTTTATGGATTGTCTGTAAGCTTATTGCTTTCACCAAAATCCCAATAATCCCAATAAGGAAACACTGTCCTGTGGTAGGTTTATATCATCTTTGTAGTTTTGAAAGGAAATAAATTCTCTATGGTAAAGGTGCCTGGAAGAACATTTATTTTACTATTTTCCAGAAAACAATTTAAAGTAATTTCAAACTCAGAGTCCTTTTCCCATGAACCATTTGTGAGTAGGTTTTGACATGATACTTCTTTTCTTCTTCTTCTTCTTCTTCTTTTTTTTGGGGGGGACCAGGAATTGAACTTGGGGGCACTTGACCACTGGGCCACATCTCCAGGCCATTTTTGTATTTTATTAGAGACAGGGTCTCACTGAGTTGCTTAGCGTCTCACCATTGCTGAGGCTGGCTTTGAACTCTCAATTCTCCTGCCTCAGAGGAGCCGCTGGGATTACAGGCGTGTGCCACCACGCCTGGCAACAAGGACTTCTGGCACATAAATCCTAAAACAAGGATATTCTCCTTCAGAGACACAATACAACCACCAGTATTGAGAAATTAACACGGATATGTCACTGCCAATGATCCAAAGCTCCATTCAAATTTCACCAACTGTCTCAACAATATCCTTTATAGCAGAAAGATCCAACACAAGATCACAAAGTTATCAAGCCTCTTGTTGCTTCCATCTCAGTTTCTCAGTCTTTCTTTCTCTGAATTTTGATTACAGGCCAGTTGTTTTATAGAATCACCCACAATTTGTGTTTGCCTAGTGTGTTCTCACGGTTAGTCAGGAGATGTACCCTGGCAAAATTGCTACCATTCCTTCTACATTACAGATGCTCTTCAACTCACACCCTGTTAACCCACTGGAAACTAAAAATACTGTTAAGTCGAACATGTATTTAACAATACACATAAACTATAGAACATTATCAGCAACACAGCACCCTGTGAAGATCTGGCTGTTTCCCCTGGTGATCCTAGGGTTGACTAGGAGCAGTGGCTCACTGCTGCCACCCAGCATCACAAGACTGAATCAGAGTGCTTTACTGCGAGCCCAGAAAAAGTGTAAAATTCAAAGTATGGTTTCTGCTGAACATAATGTCGCTTCTGTACAACTATAAAGTTGAACAATCATAAGCTGCACCATTGTAAGCTGGGGATACACTATATTAGTGGCACATTCAACTGTAAGAAGAATACCTGGTTTATATTGCCTATTTACATCAGCATACATCCATGGTTTGCTACTTCATGCCTTGTGTTACACCTGTTACTCTTATTATGTTTAAGTTATCCCTGTTTTGCCAATAGAGACTCTCACAGATTCTTGTCATGGCCCTAGCATTATTTGAGCACTTTCTTACTTTCTGGCACAAGATGTTCCAAGCTTATCTTGTACTTCTGCCCCATTTAGAAACAGGTCTGGAGACTAGGTGTGCTCACTGCTCTTAGGGTTGTCAGTGTACCCAGACATTCTCTGTAGACACAGATGGAAAATAAAATATGTCTGTGAGTTGGTGTGTGTGTGTATACACACACTCACATTTACATCTCTCTCTGTCAGGAGACGTACAATGCATCCATAGTTAGTCCCGACTTTCTACATATATATTGAAAACCACAATTCACTATGTGCTTCCAAATCACTCATTTTCTCTTTTCTATATTTATGGCCACCTTTTCCTACAGGGAGAAGTTTTCTCCCATGGTCTCTCCCATCTAACTCATGGATGCCCTATAACCCCCACTCCTGCCACTGCTATAGCCACCCTGTGCCCCTGCTCCCTGGCCCATCACTCCCATCTGCAGAGGGCAGCTGCCTTGCTCAGCTCCACAGTCTTTTGTATTGAATTAGGGAGGGAAGGGGATATGCATTATTTCTCAGTAAGAGAAGCCCACAGTTGTCACATAAATTGCTCTTTAGATTTGTTCTTGTTCCTTACTGTGTATGCTACATCACCTTCACTGTCATTTGGCTCTACCGTCAAGAGGCACTGAACTTCCAAATGATATGTGATTAAAGTCACTTCTGCTATGACAAACTTGCTTCTACAGTGTTTGTGTGTACGCACACTCCAAAGGGCTAATTTACTATGCAAGAGACCGCCATAAATCAAGTCAATTTTCCCACCATCCCAAACACAGATATTTAATAAGCGTGAGAAAAACTGTATGGCTTAGAGTAGGAACAATCCAAGAAAGGCTTCAGGGAATTAGAACACAAACAAACCGGCTCAAGGGACCTACACAAAAACTTGGCAGAGCTAATGTATGCTCACAAAACTACTGACGAGAAGATTCTCACTGTGATGCTGCTGCACTCCATTAAGGAAGAACCTGGGTATATTACTAAGGCTTTACCAATGCAAAGCATTTGAAATCAAATGTAAAGAGACTGCTAAATTCTTTCACAGCTCACATTAATACACCCGTATATACACATTTCTTCATTTAAAAATTAGCCTCCATGAAAACCACTATTTCATGAAGCGATAAAATTTTCTGACATTTCCAAGTTAATGAGGTTCTGAGCAAAAACATTGGTGATTTCTGCAGTTAAATATTATAGCATAACCAAATCCTAAAACGGGGCAGACAGCTTAGCAGCTGGCCTTGTGACTGGTGCTTATAGTCTCTTATCCGGAACATGCAATGAGGCTGGCATGGCAGCTGCATCCTCTTGGGTTTGCTTTACTCTCTAGAGATGTGAACTGCGACTATGGCAAGGTTTTTTTGGATTGGAATTTTACAATTACTAGTTTGCTGACTGACCTCTGCTCAGACCCAAAGAAGAGAATTGTATGGGATGGGGCAAATAGCAGCATGGGGCGGAGGAACATATTTTACAGGCTCGTCCTCTGTGGGGCCAGTAGCATCACTTAATGGAAATGTCCTGTTGACCTGAAGGTGACTGACTCCTCCTGCTGGACTCATTGGGGTGGATAATCAATAAATGACAGAATATACTGGCTTAAAAAAGTCATTCAAATCCTTTCTCTATTTCTAAACTTTATAGTTAGATAAATAGAACAAGCTAGCTGGAAGATTTACAACAAAGAACTTTCTTCAGGTTGAATGTTACCTTCAGGTCCATCTTCCTTGAATTCTGAGATGACTTCCCAAGTCACACAATATAAGGGAGAATGAAATGACTAGGGCTTTGAAGGGTTAGCAAACACAGATGAACAAAAAGTTGAGACGTTCAAACCCTAGCAAAGACTAAAGGCATAACATTAAGTTACGACCAGCAATGTTTGGGAAAGAAACCATCTACAATTGTGTTTCTCAAACTCTTTTTACATTATTGTCCCTTGATCTTTTTAAATATATATTTTTCAAATCACTTTTCATGAAATTTTTATACCATAAAGTTATATACTGTATGTATATCTGTGCCTTACAGACTAAGATTTTTTCACTTATCCCACAAGAATCAATTTTTACTCACTCCTGTTGAGGATGCTTAATCACAAGAGGGAAGTCAATGTTTCTAATTTTGTGGAGAAAAAGACTACATTAAGGAGAGTAAACTATATGTAGGAATCTCACTGAGAAAATAACAAATGTTTACCATCTGTAATAATGACTTTTAAATCACAATTTAGCATACTTTTGAGGACTCTAAGCATCTTTTCATCCTCAAAAGCTTAAGTACGAGGAGATTCGTATTGACGTTTTATTTTTTTTTAAAAAAGTTCAAATATGAAATGATGTTTTAAAGCCATTCTGAGGTGAATACAAATCCTTAACTCTGTTCTTCTGACTCCAATATTCTTTTCAATAAAAACAAACAAAAAATGCTTATATTTTTTTCCTTCTAATTCTACATGTGAATTCACAAGCTTGTATTATTTAATTTTAAGGGGGACAATAACATCAAAGATAAAATGACAAGGGGTAATAGGCAGGATGGTTTTGTAGAAGGGGCATGATTTTAGAGCTAAACATAATTTGGTTGTGAAATCTTGGAAGAGTGGAAACATCTTTGTGCCTTGGCTGCCTCATCTATAAAAATACAACAATAGTAACAAGAACAATAACAATAGCTGTTTTCTATGATTATAAAAAAATAAGGAAAAAGGAATATAAAATGCCCATCACATGCATGATGCTCCTCACATGTGTGAGAATTCACTTCCAGATTATGTCTCTGCTAGGTTTGAGGTTTCTCTGGTAAGACCGTGCAGATCAGCAGACCAGCCAGGATGCCATACAGGCAGGCCTACATTTTCCAACCACATCCCCTAAGGCTCAGGTGCAGATGACCTTTTTTTTTTTTTTTTTTTTTTTTTTTTTTTAACTTGTTTATTATTTTCTATCTTTTGGTGTCTTCCTACTATATTTGAGATTTCATGTGTTTAATTAAATTTGAATTTGTTACATATATAGAAAGCCCTGCTGGTACTTTTTCCCTAAACTAGAATAATGAAATAGAAAAAACAGTTTAAGAAGTATGAGAATTACTAGGGCTAAGAAATGAATATTTGAAGGATGTTTTGTTTTAAGTGCTATTTTTTGTTAATTTATTAATACAAATAAATCTGTGACCTCATCATCATGAAGAACACCTCACTGAAGGCCAATGAGCATTTATTAAGAGTATTCTGTGTGGGATTAGGGGTGGGGAAGACAAGATTCCTCAAGGAATATGGTCTAGAGCTTCTAAAAACGTCTGACACCTTTCTCCTCGATTCCATTTTCTTACTCTTATTAGAATGTTTTTCTATCAGTGCTTCTATAACTATGGTTAAGAGAAATAATTTTAAACTTTCAATCTGCTGTGGACCCACATGGGACCCTACTGTACAGGACTAGTAGGGACATGCTAAGTTTGGCATAGACATACCCAGACAGATCTGCACTCTGCTCAACATGGGGTTCACAAATCTTGCACTTGAATGTCTTATCAGTGTCACACTGCCACAAAAATTTCTAACCACTTTAGATTCTCAGTCACCTTACAATGAATACTTACAAAAAGCTTTGGACTGGCACCATTGTGGGCCACACTTTGAATAGCAGTATTTTCTATTCATCTTAACTCCAGTCCAGTTCTCTGATGTCTTCCAAATGACTAGTTCACATTACAGTTGTATTTCTATGACTAGTTCACATTAAAGTTGTATTTCTCTTCCTTGGTTATCTTTACATTTAGATAAACTATTTCAATCACCCTAAAATCTTCCAATATCTTCATATTCTGCATTGTTCCTTGCCTATCTGTTGCTCCTGAGTGACTAATCACGGCCACATAGTCATTTGTGAGGCCTGAGAATTGGGTCGAACAAACACTGTCATAAATCTCAGGAGGTCAAAGATATTCTCTCACAGATTCATGAATTCTTTTAGGAAACTTTAAAAAAATAGTTTTTGCATTTTGTTAACCCAGAATTCCTCACAACTTAATCACCTGGATAGCTATTTTATAATCAAATATTGTCATACAGTAATGAAAACCAGAGAGCCAGATGTTGTAGTGGACAGTTAAGCCTAGAGAAGGCAAAATGATACCCAGCCTAAAGTAATTTAAATAGACAATGGAGTGGGAGAGATGAGTCCCTATGGCATGCAGCCGTACAGACTCTGAGCCTGTGCTGGAGCAGTGAGTGTCCCTGTCAGCCATCGAGCAGCAGCCACGCTTATGCAGAGGTGCATCATGCCATGATAAGTTGACACTGACTTGTGTTTCACTAGTGTGGTTGCACTAATGTGCAAAGGATTTCATAGTTGTGTAAGTGCTGCTAAACAAAAGGGGTCTTATACTTCATTTATCGTTGTCCATAATTCACCAACATTACAGTAATAAACATTAAGTCGTCTACTAGCCATTTTTATATTACTTAAGTTTGGGAACTGGGTAACTCAGAGAAAAAGGATCTATTTAATCCAAAGCTTGGCTTCCACAATGTTATCTCAAGGTGGAAATTAAACATTTGGCTTTGTTTATCTGAGTGGCTGTCTAATGTTATCATCTTGGGAGTCATGACGTACAAAGGTAGAGATAAAAAAGCCAAATCCAGTATAAGCTCACATAAGCTCCAAAATTTTTCCTTTCTCTTGTATTGACTTTCTTTGAATTACCTGCGCAGCTGTTCTAAAGCATTTTCATTTTTCTCAAGGTATTATACTACTACCTTCCTTCCTTTCTCTGCAAGTACCTGCGGCCCCCAGATTCACTAACAATATTGAGGTCTTCAGACATAAAGTCTACTCCTCCTTTCTACTACAACCTTTCACCCATTTTTTTAAGGAAGAAGAAACCTGTTTCTTTCCACAGGGAATTAGGATCCCTTTTGGGACTACAGTTCTTCTTGCCCATTTACAAAAACTATAATCAATTAATTACATTTCTCTACCATATCTTTCGCTTGTCCTCTCTCTCTCCTAATTTTCTATGATTGTGACTCCTCATCTCATTCTATGCACTAGGCTCAACTGTGAACTCTCCATACTCACTGAGGTACACATAACCACCCCTAACACATCTATCCTCGATTTGGGTCATAAACTTCTTGCTTTCAAAATGGTAGTTTCCAAATAAATTTTCTTTTTGGAATTAAGATACCTTTGAATTTTAAAATCATATGCTACACTCAGGACTAAATCACCTTTTCTTGATTTTACTGGAAAAACAAAAACAAAAACAAAAAAAAAAAAAAGAGGAAAAGAGGGATAAGAAATGGCTAGCCTTGACCTCAGGTTAGCTCAATTCTGGACAGTGAGTGAATTTAAACACCAAGGAGGTCGTCTTACTCACTGCTGCAGTGCCAATGTCTGGGACACTATCACTGCTCAATTAATGCTGTCCCCCACTACTGATGATAACTCCTCCTTGTCCACTCTATTCTGCCCACATCTTTCTAGGCTGGCATTCAGGGATGCCAGTGTTTTGTCTCCCGTCTTCCTGAGCGGTGTTATTAACCCCTGCGTGTTCCTTGGATCTCAGTGAAATCTAACTGCTGAGCATTCCCTAACACACAGGGTTGTCCTCATCTTTGCTTAAGCTTTTTCCTCTACCTACCATCCCCTACTTCTGATCTCTGCCCATAGAAACTACCCAGACAGACTTGAAGAACTAGTCCCAGCATCGATTTCTTTCAGCAGCTTTCCAGGATGTCTAACTTCACCCCAAAGACTGAGGTCTTCTTCCTCTGTATACACCTACACTCATGGTCCTGCCATCTGAGGACTCACAATCCGCCTCACAACGGTAACGGAGATGGAGACGCACATTGCTGAAGTTCGCGTAGTTCTTACTTTTTACTACAGCATGTATTCATGCATGGTGTTAAGTGCTCTGTGCATACGAACACACTTCACTCCTGAATCTACCTCCCACTGTCTTCATTTCATAGTGAAGCACCAAGAGGTTAATCTGTTCAGTTACATAGTTTAAGTAGAATAGCGTTATTTCCGCTTTGTTGTTCTGTTTTGTTTTGCAGACTGAATTCAGGGCCTCATGCACTCTAGGCAAGTGCTCTACCACTGAGTTACACCCCATCCAGAACAGAGATTTTTAAAACCTAGGTAGTAGGGCCACAGTCTACTAGCTTTTCTCAATAAGTTCTGGGAAAGAATTAAGCCCAAAGGTATCCCTTATACATGAATTAACTTCTTTCCCAAGTACCTAAAACAGTACATGCTAAGTCATCCTTGGAAGAATTGAGAAAACAGATATTCAAATAACATCTATAGGGTTTAATTCTCTCTTGGTGCCTAGAATGAGGAAGCTGGATTCTTTCAGCTATTTATCTTTCCCTCAACACTTATCTGAATATTTTGCATATTCCTGATCTCTCTTCTCTACCTTGGTAAATTTTAAAATCTTCAAGAGCTAGAACTGCATCTTATCCATCTTTCTGATCCTGTGAAATTTTTCTACTATTTTAATAATTTTCACATGATCAACTTTCTTTTTAATTAAGTAGATTCTTACATTCAGTTTTTGGGAATAAACTAATAACCAAAAAAAATCTGTTATATTTTGGGGAGTTATGTCTGAGACACATTTCAAAATCAATTTTATTGAGGTATAATTCAAAGATGATGTGCATCCCATTTAAGTGTGCAAATTGGCGAGTTTTGATGGAGGCATACACTTGTGAAATCCCAATCATATTTGAGACTCAGGGCGTTTTCACCATTCCCAAAGGTTTCCACTTTTCCCTTGGAAGTATTTCCTTCTGCCATACCAAATTTCACCTAATCACTGATCTGCTTTCTCTCAAATAATAGGACCTTCAGAAGGCAGATCTATGAGTACGAGGGCTGGTAGTATACCTTTTCTAAAATTTCAAGTAAATGAGAACATATAGTATGTAATCTTTTGTGTTTTAATTCTTTCACTCAGCATACTAATTCTGAGATTGATCCATGTTACTGCATATATGAATAGTTGGTTCCTCTCTATTACTGAGCAGTAATTCACTGTATGGACATACCACATTTGTTTATCCAGTCATCTGTTGATAGACACATGGGAAGTTTCCAGTTTTGAGTTATTATGAATAAACTAGTTATGTATATTTATGTAAAATGTTTGAATGGATATTTACATTCATTTCTTTTGCATAAAGGCTTGGTCATATTGGAGGTGTAGGCTTAGCTTTTGAAAAAACTGTTGTTCTTTTTATAGAACTTTATTGGTAGCTTTATTTGTAACAGACAAAATCTCGAATAACCATCCATCCCTAAATGAATAACTTTTGGCATATCTGTAGAGGGGAATATTACTCAGCAATAAAAAAGAACTAGAGCCACATGAATGAATCTCAAAATAATTATGCTGAATAAAAGAAGTAGACAAAAATAGTACGTACTAATTATATATGATTCTATTTTTATAAAATCCTATAAAATATAAATTGTGACTATAAGCAAGTAACAGGCTGCCTGGAGACAATTATGTAAAGAGGAATGGATTATAAAAGGGTGTGAGGAAATTCCTAAAGTTCATGAAAATGTTTGTTATCTTGTTTGTGGTAATGATTTCAGAGTTGTATACATATGCCAAAATTCCTTACCCTGAATACTTTAAACATGGGCAGTTTACTGTATGGCAATTAGGTTTTAATAAATTTGTTTTTATGAAAAACCCACAATGGTACCTGAAGGAACAGACGGAGAAATTCCTTTATATAATATAATAACTCTGAAATAGTCTCTACTATTTACAAAAACTTAATGCAATAGAGGTTATTTTTTTCTTTTTAGTTATACATGATAGTACAATGTATTTTGATGTATTATACATACATGGAGTACAACTTCCCATTCTTGAGGTTATACATGATGTGGAGTTACACTGGTCATGTATTCATATATGAACATAGGAAAGTTATGTCTGATTTAGTCTACTGTCTTTGCCATTACCAGCCCCTCTTCTCCCTCCCTTCCCCCTCATTCCTCTCTGTGAATCCAGTGAATCTTGACACTTTCCCATCCCCAAATGCCTCCCCACCATTGAGAATTAGCATCTGTATATCAGAGAACATCTGGCCTTTGGTTATTTCATTTAGCACAATAGCCTCCAGTTCTATCCATTTACCATCAAATGCCATAATTCCATTTTTCTTTATGGTTGAGTAATATTTCATTGTGTATATGTGACACTTATTCTTTATTCCCATTCATCTATTGAAGGACATCTACATTGGTTCCATAGTTTAGCTGTTGTGAATTGAGCTGATAGGAACATTGATGTGGCATCACTATAGTATGTTGATTTTAAGTCTTTGGGTATATGCAGAGGAGTTGGATAACTGGGTCAAATGGTGGTTTCATTCCAAGTTTTCTGAGGAATCTCTATACTGCTTTTCTGAGTGGTTGCACCAATTTGCAGTTTCATCAGCAATGTGTGAGTGTACCCTTTCCCCCCACATCCTTGCCAACATTTATTGTTACTTGTATTCTTGATAATTGCCATTTTGCTTTATACTATTCTTTTTTCCCTTTTGTTATATATGACAGCAGAATGCATCACATTTCATATTACACATATAGAGTACAATTTTTCATATCTCTGGTTGTACACAAAGTCACATCATTCATGTCTAATGGAAGGTTATTTACCTGGTTGTCTAAATGAGCAGCATAACTGTTCTAAATGATCTTAAAACAACCACCAAAACCCAAAGCAAACCAAACCTATTCATCTATTAAATTAAATCCCATCTGTAACTGAAGAATGGTTTCTTTTTAATTTTTTTTTTTTTTTGTAATTGTAGATGGACAGAATGCCTTTATTTTATTTATTTTTATATGGTGCTGAGGATTGAACCCAGTGCCTCACAAATGCTAGGCAAATGCTCTGCCACTGAGCTACTACCCCAGCTCTGAAGAATGGTTTCTAAAGTGTGTGTATGGCACAACTCAGGGAGCTGTGACTGACAGCCTTATATGTTACGGTAGACTGGTGTGTGTTATAGATCAAAATGGCGATGGGGCCGCGATCCTAAAAACAGAAAACATAGAATTCAAGTTAAAAAAAATTATATGTGACTAAGAGCATATATTTTAATGCTAAAGCCATAGTCAATAATAAAGATAAAACAGCTATGACCATGCACAAAATAGCACAGCAAAAGAACTGTTGGAAAATCAAAAGCACTGGAGATCCAATGTGACAGACAGAAACTCACATATAATAGTGATAATATGCCACTCTCAATGTAAGACAAAGATAAAAGAGACATAAAATAAGTCACATCTAAGACCAAAATTTTATAATTAATAAAAATGTGTTATTGGTGTATATTTAACTTTACATTCTGATAATATAGACTACATCTTCTCAAATATAGTGAAATACAAAAGGTCACTTTTTAGGTCACAAAGAAATGTCAACAAGTTCCATAAAGTAAAAAATATCATAAACACCTCAGTTTCAATGTAATACAACTATAAATTATCACAAAATTAAAAAACCTAAAAAGAAATCAATTATATCTTCTATTAAGCCACAAAAAAGAGAAAAACTACCAATTGAATTTCTTAAGAAAAACTGTTAGTAATTTGATATATCAGAATCCATGGCACATATTTAAGTGGTGATCAGAGAAAAATGCAAATATGTTAATCATTATATCAATAACAATGAAGGGGGCTGGGGCTCTAGCTCAGTGGCAGAGAACTTGCCTACCGCGTGTGAGATACTTGGTTCAATCCTAAGCACCGTATAAAAATAAACAAATAAAATAAAGGCATGCTGTCGATCTACAACTACAAAAAAATTTTTTTAAAAAAAATTACTAGCATACGGGATGAAAAAGGCAATATCACAACAGACACTTCAGATATACAGAAGATAATCAAAAATTATTTTGAATCCTTATACTCCAATAAATTAGAAGATAGTGAAGGCATCGATAAATTTCTTAAGTCATATGATCTGCCCAGATTGA
>NW_026000185.1:10481967-10516717 GCF_001458135.2 Marmota marmota marmota | reverse complement strand
AAAAAAAAGTAGCAATAAAGGAATGAAAGTAAGCCATAAGGCAGAGATAAAAGGATTAAAAAAAAAAAAAAACCAAAAACCAAAAGGAATAGACCTCAGTGATTCATCAGATGGTAAGCAAAAGGTTTATTTTTTGTGCAATTGGGAGTCCCAGAAAGATGGCTTAGAGATAATGGGGGAAAAACATTTGCAAGAATAATCCTGAAAATTCCCCAAATTAGTTAGAAAACATAAATTTACGATTTAAGAAGTTTGGCAAACTCCAAGTAGGATAAATTCAAGACAGAAATGAATAGCCTTTAGATGCCCAAGAAATAAGCAAATAAAGAACATGTACTCCATTTATGATAGCAAAAACAAAACAAAAAAGACAAAAACCCTGAGGAATAAACTAAATAAGAAATATGTAAAACCTGAAAAACACAAGAGTGAGCTAGAGATGTCCGTTTTCTCCAATTTACAAATTTAATGTAATCCCAATAAAAATACCAAAAAGTTTTAAAATAGAGCCAGATAAGTTGATATATAGACTCACATGGAAAAATATTCCAGGGGAGCCAGAAAAATACATAAAGAACAGCTGTGAATTGGGAGGGGGAAGAGCCTTAACAGACAAACTCTGAGAGGATCAGGGCTCTAATTATGGGTGTGAGCATGTGCACACACACACATGCACACACACAATTTTAAAATGTGAGTACTCCGGATAAATATTGATAGGATTCTTCTATTAGCTAAGCATAAGGAAATGTTTTCAAACTATGACCCAAAATCCAAATGCAAAGAAAGAATGATACACTTTGGTAACATTAAAAAAGGTAAAATCCTAAACTTTTCAAAAAGGAAGGGAAAGTACCCCAGTACATAAATAACTTTTAAAACTGAAAACTTCAAAAGCTTGACAGAGAAATAGAAAAATAATTCACTCCCCTACAAAAAAAAAAAAAAAAAAGATTAAAAATGGCCCTTTAACATGTGAAAAGACATCCAAACTTACTCATAATTAGAGATTTAATCAAAATGGCAAAAATGTTTGACAACACATTCTGTTGGTAAGGCTGCAGGAGAAACAAACATTCTCATACATTCCTGGTTGGAATGCAAGAATAAATGTATGGCTGGGTGTGGTGGTGTATGCCTGTAATCTCAGCAGCCTCAGAGGCTGAGGCAGGAGGACTGCAGGTTTGAGGCCAGCCTCAGCATCTTAGTGAGGCTGTAAGCAACCTAGCAAGACCCTGTCTCAAAATAAATAATAAAATAAAGTAAAATAAAGCACTGGGGATGCGCTTTATTGGATAAGTGTCCTTGGGTTCAATACGTGGTACCAAAACCAAAACAAACATAAATGTATTTAGCAATTACAATGGTGGGGGACAACCCCAATCTGAATATAAACAAAATAAAGGAACTCAAATGCATTTTAAATAACATGGACATACTGAAAAGGACAGAACCAACTTTGAATACAAGATTTTGACTATATACCTTTGGGTAAAGATAAAATAGTGAACTTTAGCGCCTCTCTCTGTGTGTGTGTGTGTGTGTGTGTGTGTGTACACACACACATATAAAACAGCTTTATTGGAATATAATTTTATAAACCATAAAGTTTATCTGCTTTAAATATAGATTTATTTTTACAGTGGTATGGCTAGGAATTTTGAAAAAATTTTATGTTTATTCTAGAATTAAACACATAAGAAAATAGATTGTGGATAATGGGAGCCAGGTTCTCCCAGAGAAGGGAGTTACAAAGTATGAACAGGGGCAGATAAACTGAACTCTGTGATGCTGGAATGGAACTGAGGTATCAATAAGATATATACAGGTTGAAATATACAGAGTGACTGAGACAGCGACGGCTGCACTGTATTTTTTACTTCCACCAATAGAGAGGACCTGGAAGCAATGGATACACACTAGCAATGAACACATCTAGTTCTCAGATCTTGGTTTATAAATACTCCACTAAAGAGACTCAGACATTTTTGCAGATTAGAATTAATGAAAAATAAATTTAAAAAAGAATGATGAGCTAATCACAGTGTCATAGAAGCCACCTTGGTGGAAATGCAACTGGTCAAATCAAAGATGATTTGTAAAAAAGAATTATATGAATTAAAAGAAAAGATCATACAGAGTGACTGAGACAGAGATGGCTGCACCGTCTCTGACAGCTATCTCTGAATAGTAGGACTGATAAGTTTATTTTTTAATTCTTTATCTTTTATTATTCTAAATTTCATAGTCTGTAATGAGCATTGTATCTATGGAGGAAAAAAAGGTCAAACCTTAAGATTTTTAATATAAAAATCTCTATATTAAGATTTCTTGAATTGGTAGTCCAAACTGTTTCTTCATAGTAACTGCATGTGTAACTGATTTAAATACATTTTGAGTCCTAGAAAATTAAATGTATTTTATCAGTTTCAAAAGTGGTAGCATATTATGTACAAAGTTTTTAATCTATAAAATGAAAATAATCAGGAAACAAATTTATGTAAATAACCTCTTAAAACTAAAATGCCTACACAGAAAAAAATTGAAGAGCTACTACAAAGTTTAATAGTGATTAGAGTGGTGGGATTCCACAACAGCCTTTTTGTCTCCTTTCACACAAATTTGCCATAAGTATAAATGACTGCTACTTTATAATGAAAAATCAAAAAATTTTAAGAAGACTAAAAGGTTAAGTATCGAAGTACCACAAAAAGACCAAAGGAAAAGCAAAACCAAGAATGAGACACACAAATAATCACTGACAGTGAAAACATTTTTCATAAAAACCACTGTTGGCTATTTATGTATGGTTACAATGACTCTACTTTTCTAGACTACTGTGCTGTGGTTTTGATTTTATTAACTTTAGGAAGCATTACTTATATGTTAACTTGGGAGTTAGGAAATTACATGGAGGATGAGGAAGAGAGAAACAGACAAAACAGGAAAGAGCACAAATTTACCTAGGACATTGCCAAAGAGAAACAAAAAAATTAAAAAGGAGGACTTCGATGCATTAAGATTTTACATATACACATACAAGTGAACAGTATTTTATAAGGAGGGGCCCAAACCCTGAGAACTAACACAGCAAAGTACATGTCTATTTTGTTTAGGAGGTTACATACTATTTTCAAATGAACTAAGGAAAAAATGCCAAAAAAACCCCCACAATATTTGGAGATAAGACTTAAAATATCAGGGCAAATACTCGAACATAGAGACATGTAAATATTAAATTGTGGAGGTATCCATCACTATCTGTGGGGGATTGGTTCTAGGACACCCAAATCCATGAAAAGTAACACAATCCCCTTATGTAAAATGGTGAGTATTTGCACATAACCTGTATATATCCTCCCATATTCTTTATCTCTGGGTTATTTATAAAATCTAATATAATGTAAATAAATGTTCTAATACAATGTAAATAGATGTTATACTGTATTGTTTGGGGAATAATGACAAGAAAAAAAGTCTGCACATAATCAATACAAATGTAATTTTCCCTCCAAAGTTTTAATCCAAGGGTAGTTGAATACACAGGCACAGAACCTGCAGATACAGAAGACCAACTGTGCATTCTTTTCAAAATAAGGTTTGTTACTATTTCAGAGCATTCGTCATAGCATGAGGCTTCATGAGCACTGCAATGCAAAGAAATTATAAAGCCTAAATAGCTGGATGCACCCTCTAAGGCCTAAGCACAAGAAAATACAATGCTGCTGTTCAACGATAATAGAAAAGTTCTATTTTTTTTTTTAAGATTTTGAAAAATATTTTTATTTTTTGTGGTATTGAGGATTGAACCCAGTGTCTCACACATGCAAGGCAAGCACTCTACCACTAAGCTACAGCCCCAGCTCCGGAAGTCCTATTTTTAATAAATAAAAATTAATTAAAAAACATATTGTATGGGCTGGGGTTGTGGGCTCAGTGGCAGAAAGCTCACCTAGCATGTGTAAGACCCTGGGATCGATCCTCAGCACTACAAAAATAAATAAATAAATAAAATAAAGATATTGTCTGTAAATAAAATAATAATAATAATAAAGGGCTGAATATATGGCTCATTAGTCAATTCCTAGTACACACACACACACACAAAATGGTTGTGGCTATACACCTGTAATCCCAGCAACTCGGGAGGCTGAGGCAGGAGGATCACGAGTTCAAAGCCAGCCTCAGCAAAAAGCAAGGAGCTAAGCAACTCAGTGAGACCCTTTCTTTAAATAAAATACAGAATAGGGCTGGGGATGCAGCTCAGTAGTTGAGTGCTCCCGAGTTCAATCCCCAGTACTAAAAAGAAAAGAGAAAAAAAAAAAAAAAGAGTCCAAACTAATGATACATGTGATATCAACAAACAACAGTCATATAACCAGAAATATAACAGTTATTGATTGTTTTCTTTTAAATACACATATCTACACATACACTTAGACATGACTATAACAAACAGGCACAAATAAACACTCTGGGAAATTTCTGGCAGCTCTGTCAGAAATAAATCCTCACCTGAACAGACTGCAGAATGTGACATGTCTTTCAAAGCTTTATGCTTCACAGAAACAATAAGTTAATACATGACTTCCTGTATGGATGCCCATTGGTTAAGAAACAGCTATTAAAAATCTATAAAATCACCAGCTAAGCGGAGTAGAAAGCAATCTTTAGGCCGTATAATCACAGTATCCAAAATAAAATTTAAAAACAATGTCACTGACAACACTGTCAAGATTAATTTTCTGTGTAAAACTTCTACAAATAAACACTTAAAAAAACACTACTGAGAGAAATTAAGGAAGGCATATGTGAATGGACAGATATACTGACACACTGAAATTAAGATATCAGTTCACGCCAAGTTAATCCACATATTTAATATAAGCTCAATCATGTTTCTGCAAGAATTTTGATTTTAATAAGATGATTGTACAACAGAATTGCAAATGCAAAGAACCAAGAATGTCCAGAGCATTTTTTGTAAAAGGAGAATAAGCTGGGCGTGGTGGCGCATGCCTGTAATCCCAGTGGCAGGAGGTTAAGACAGGGGGATGGAGAGTTCAAAGTCAGCCTCAGCAATTTAGCGAGACCCTGTCTCTAAACAAAATTTTTTTTTTTTTTTTTTTTTAAAAAAGGACTGGGGATGTGGCTCAGTGGTTAAGCACCTCTGGGTTCAATTCCCAGTACAAAAAATGGGGAGGAGGGACAAAGCCGGAGGACTTACTCTACCTGCTCTTGAGACTAGACTAGGCAGCTACGGCAATGGAGCAGTGCTGGCACAAAGACTGATAAATGGACCCACAGGACTGAATCAAGAGCCCAGACACAGATACACACTTATATGGGCACTAGGTTTTAGATGAAAGTGTGAGAGAAATCCAATGCACAAAGGGAACACTTTAAAACTATTAGCATGCCAATGGAACTTTTAAACTAACAGTGCTCAGATTTCTTTCATACTTGTATTAAGTATTCAGAATCCGACCTGAGTAGGGCTGACTAAATACAGGAAAGGTAGGCAATGAACTGGGGTGAAGAACGTGAGAAGGAGAGGCATGGATAATTACTCACTGAGATTACTCACTCACTAATGTTGGCAACATTTGAGGTACTTCAAAAAATTTGATGGATAAATGTATAGAAGGATGTATATGCAATAATCAAGAAAATGTTATAGATTCTAGGTGCTTATTATGCAGATATTAATTGAATAATATTTAAATTTTTTTCTACATAAGCTGAATTTTTCAAGACAAGACACTGGCAGCCTCCTCCTCAGGTATCCTTTAGTTTCTGTAAACAGAGAGTAACATGTCATCCTTTTCTTGTTAATTTTTAAATGATAATATGGACATGCACACTTGGAAGTAAATGTCCTATTTTGCAAAGAAAGCAAATATTATTCATTTCTTTCCTTAAAGTCATTATGTCCTACTTTTACCTTTTCAACTATGGGGAAGGAGAAATAAAAACATACGGTTCTAACTACAGAAAAAAGTATCCCTTGTCATTTTCAAGTAAAACATTCAGGGAAGGCTAAATTACAAAACAGTATCTGAAAAACAGGGAATGCTAAACATTTGCTATAACAAAATGTACCAGAACTAAAAAGATACACATAATGATAATCACAAATTCAGGTTTAAAACTGAAGGCAAAGGTTAACCATTTTATGGCTTCAAATGACAAACTAACAACTCTTTACTCTGAATCATCTAGTTGGATGAAAGGGGAATGAGCAGGAGTGTTGGGAGGATGGAGCCTCACAAACAAGGTTGGGTGTGGGGGGGGGCGGGGTGAGAAGGCAGGAAAGGAAAGAACAGAGAAAACATGCAAAGAAGAACAACATGTACAAGAAAAGAAGATGAATAACGTATGGAAAGAGCTAGCCTCTGAGGAAGGCTTGAGTGGAGGCACAAAGGAAGACTGGAGAGCTGGGCAAGTTCAGGATGAACAGGACTTTACCTTAAAGGCAAAATGGAATCACGGAGGCACTGTGAACAAGGTGGCATGCCTAAGCACTCTCATTAGGGTGATCCCTTGGCAGCTGTGTGCAGCGGAAGTGCATCAGACCAATGAGCAGCTCTCCAAAATGGCAAAGACGAAGGTGGCAGGGAGCAGGCCAGAAGTACCTTCCCATGGCTGGTGAGGGAGGCACTTAGCACCTGGTGAGTCCTAGACTGGCAGTGCAGACTACACTTTGGAGTAATAGGTGATATCAAGCATTAAATGATCTAACCTAACAACCTACAGATATTAGACATATCCCCAGCTGAGAGGAAGTGCATCATAGGGACAAAAGATTCATGATGTAACTAATGTTTCCAGGAACTAAGAGAGCAGCAACTGACTGACTGACCCTTTTGGGCCTGGAAAGAAGTACTTAAATCTCAAATCTGAATATCAATTTTTATCTTCTGTTTTTCTCTCTTCTTCTTTCAGAATCAACCCTGAACTTCAATAAAAATGATTTTTCCCCTTCTAAGAAGGGGGAAATGCTCATAACTCAACATCTGCCTTGGAGTCATATAGATCTGGGTTCAGATGAAGCCCAATTTGGCACTTCCAGCCATGCAATTTTGGGTAAGCTTCTAAAGCCCTTGAAACTTCAGTTCCTATTTATTCTTGACTTGTAAAACATGAAAATAACTGACCCATTTTTTTAAGAGTATTGGGAGAATTGAATGGGACAATGTAAGGAAAACACCAAGCACAGTGGCTGGCTTGTATGAAGCCATCAATAAAGATGGTAACCTTCCCATTTCTCCTGATAGCTGTTTTCTAGTGAGAATTAACTATAGGGAAAGGGGATAAAGGTTTGTTCTTTATGTGAACCATTTGGAAAAAAATGGCTTTCACATGGACTTGATATTTTAATAAGTATTATCACTGAATAGAAATTCATTAAATAAAAATTTAGCTTGAACTTAGATACAGGATACATTGATAGAGCATGCTAAAATATTAGGAAATGTGTTATAGATGATAGAAGTATAGGCTACACTGACTATTGTTTTTCCTGCACATTAAAATGTGCAAGAAATAATGTGCAAGAAAATAAATCACTTCTTTAAGAAGTCTTATGGTCATAGCTTATTTGTTTCCAACTGGGCCCCAAGAAAATGTATCCACAAGATACATAAATATAAAAAACAGAACACAGTGAAATCTGTTACATATTTCAAGAAAAAAAAGCAAGCAGGCAAGCAGACAGAAAGAATTAATTGAAGAAACTTTGGAACAGTCTTGGATATACCCCCATGATATACAGTTTAAGGACGAAAAGAATTGCTAAGAAGTTTCAAGCAAAAGATTTGTTGTTAGTAGCAGTACTGATATAGTAATTCTGAAATTACTTTTATGTAGGATTGAGCAAGAGAATAAATATATCAATGTTTTCAGAAATCAAGGTTTTTTCTTTGTGGGACAAAGCTATACAAGGAAGAATTGGAGGATGCGAAGAAAAAAGTCTACGATGTTGGGCTGAAATTAAATTTAGGATTTTTATTTTTTAACATTTTGTTTTAGAGTAATATATATACCAAAAGTCCAACTCACTGAGTTTCTACCAATGGAATACATCAACACAGCCAGCATCAGGAAACCAAACACTTCCTGTATGCCAAGACCTCCTACCAAGGCTTCCCTTCTAGTCACTTTTCCACAAAGGGCAACCATATTCTGGTTTCAAACAACACAGAGTAATTTTGCCTCTTTTTTACTTCATGTACATGACTCATGTAGTGCATTCTTTTTGATGACTACCTGCCTTTGCTCAACATTAATCTGGGGAGACTCATGCATATTCTTGCCCACAGTTGTAGATTATTGGTTCTTAATGCTATATTTCACTTACGATATATCATAATTTATTTACCCATCCTATTGTAGATTGGTATTTGGGTAGATTCTAGTCTTTACCACTAATAAATGGTGTTGCTATGAACACAGACTAGTAAACTGAATCACAGAACTGCTGATAGTACTTACAAAAATAGCAATTTCATATAATTCAAATTAAAATCTTTTATTTAAATAAAAATGCCACTTTTTTTTTTTTTTGCTGGCATTAGAACTGAGACACAAATTCATATGGAAAATTAAGTGCCTAAGAATAACTAGGATAATACAGAAAATAAATGCTAAGGGACTAGCCTCATAATATAATAAAATATACTGTAATTCCTCAGTATGGAACTAATTAAAACAGTATGGAACTCACAAATGAATAAACAAATATATCACCTGAGTAGACTAGTATGTCTAGAGATAGACCCAAGTGAACATGGAAATTTAATACATGATTAAGATGGGTGTCTAAAAACACAGGGACAACATCAACTTTTGATGAATACATACTTCACATGCATTTCTATTGAGTGTAAATTATGGATAGTGCTACTTGTATCTCAGTAAAGAAATTTTTGTCTACTGCAAGGTCATAGAGATGTTTCCTCCCAAAGTTTTAGTACTGTTTTACCTTTCAGTTGGATTTTCTAGATACATTTCTTCTACTAGATATTTAACTACTCTAGAACCATATATTTAAAAGTTCACCCTTTCCCCCCGCACATGTGTCATTTTATAATGAATCAGGTGATTGTCTATTTCTGATTTCTCTGTTTCACTAATCAGAGTGTTTATCTGTTTAACTACTACAGTGTTATAATAGGTCCTCACACCTAGAGAAGTAAATCCTTCGGTTTTGTTTACTTTCTTCAAGTCTGTGTGGCTATTGGCCTGTACTCACTGTTATGTTCTGGATTAGAAATGTACCCCAAAAGCTTATGTGTTGAAGGCTTGGTCCCAAAGACAGCAGTATTCAGAGGTGGGGCCTTTGGGAGGTGACTGGGTCATGAGGCTCTGACCTCATCAGTAGGTCCACACTGCTGGAATGAAAGCTTAATGGGCTGTTGAGAGGTGGGAGACACTTTAGATGGTGGGACCAGTTGGAGGAAGTGGTCACTGGGGCATGCTGGATATGTTTTGTCTACAGTCCCTTTCTCTCATCCTCTCTCTGCTCCTTGGCCACCATAAGGTAAGCAGTTTGCTCTAACACGTGCCTTCCGCCATGATGTTCTGCCTCACCACAGGCCCGACAGAGCTAAGTGACCATGGACCGAAATCTCTGAACCATAATCAAATAAGCCTCTCCTCCTTTCAACTGAATTTTTTCCCTAGAAATCCCATCACATTAACAGAAAGTTGGCTAATACACATGACTTTTAAAAAATTTTCCAAGCTCTGAGCAATGACACTCAACTAACAATGAATATATCTAGCTTTCAGGTCTTGATTTCTAAATACCAATCCTCAATAAAAGGAATTACTGTGTATGATCCTCATCAAAA
This sequence comes from Marmota marmota marmota, assembly GCF_001458135.2. Classification (NCBI taxonomy): domain Eukaryota; kingdom Metazoa; phylum Chordata; class Mammalia; order Rodentia; family Sciuridae; genus Marmota; species Marmota marmota. Next base: position 10,506,863 of record NW_026000185.1, on the reverse strand, counting down.
ATATTTAACCTGAACTGATCATAATGACCCAATCAGACAAATCCAAATTGGAGTAATTTTTGCAAAATTACTGGCTTGGACTCTGCAAAAATTGCCAAGTTGTGAAAGATTAGGGAAAAAAACGGTAGAACTGTACCATAGGAGAGTAAGTGTATATGATGGCTAAATGACATTACAGAGTTATGCTTAATTACCCCTCAGATTTTTTAATTAAAAAAATTTAAGGGACCTTATTGGGGAAAGTAGAAAAATATGATATGAGTGTGTAATGAAAGTGATTAGCTGCACTCATGATGAATCTACAATACAACTTAGATGCTCTTTTTTATGGGTACTTAATTGTACAGAATAATGACTTTCACTGTACCATATTTATACATGCATATAATACAATGTGATCAATTTCACTCCCCGATATCTCCACCTTAGCCTCTTTCCTTAACCCTAATAGTCTCCCTTCTGCCTTCAAGACATTCTTTTTCTCTAGCTTTCACATATGAGAGAAAACATTCAATACTTTCGGAGTCTGGCTTATTTCATTTAACATTGTATCTCTTTAGATCTATTCCTAAAAATACCATAATTTTCGTTCTTCTTTATGGCTCAGTAAAACTACCTGTGTATTTTTTTTTCTTAGTTGTAGATGGACACAATACTTTTATTTTTATGTGGTGCTGAGGATGGACCCCTGGGCCTCACACATGAAAGGTGAGCACTCTACCACTGAGCTACAGCCCCAGCCCCAGCCCTACATTGTATATTTGTACTACATTTTCTTTATCCATTTATTGATTGATGGATACCTAGGGTGATATCATAATTTGGCAATTATGAATCATGCTGTGATAAACAGGGGAATGCCTATATCTCTGAAGTCTGCTGAGTTTAGTTCTTATGTATAAACACTGAGAAGTGTTATAGTTGGGGCATAAGAGTTTTAGTCTTTTGAGGAACCTCTATACTGATTTCCACAGTGGCTGTACTAATTTGCATTCAGTAGTGTATGAGACTTAAATTTCCCCCCTCCATCCTCACCAGCATTTATTGTTATCTGTATTCTTTTTGTTGTTATTGGTAGTACTGGGAATTGAACCCAGGGGTGTTCTACCACTGAGCCACATCTCTAGCTCTTTTTATTTTTTATTTTGAGGCAGGGTCTAAGTTGCTGAGACTGGCCTCATACTTGTGATCCTTCTGCATCAGTCTCCCAGGTCATTGGGATTACAGGTGCATGCCACTGCACCAGGCTGACATTTGTATTCTTGATGATTGCCATTCTCACTGGAGTGAGAGAGAATCTCAATGTAGTTTTGATTTGCATTTTCCTGATGGCTAGATATCAAACATTTTTTCATATAATTGTTGGTCAATTTTTACTTTTTCTGAAAAGTGTTCATTCAGTTCATTTGCCTATTTATTGAACAGGTTGGTTTTTTTTTTTTTTTTTTTGAGGGGAGGAGTGCTGAGGTTTTTTAGTTCTTTTTATATTCTAGATATTAACCCTGTCAGAGAGTAGCTAACAAAGATTTCCTCTCATTCTGTAGGCTCTCTCTTCACAATGTTAAATGTTCCCTTTGCTGTGCTGAAGCTTTTAAATTTGATGCTATCTCATTTATTGACTCTTGGTATTATTTCTTGAGGATAGTCTTATTCAGGAAGTCATTGTTTGTGCTTATATGTGCTTCCCTATGTTTTAGTCTAGCAATTGCAAAGTTTCTGATTTTATACCTAGGTCTTTGACCCAATTTGAGTTAATTTTTGAATATAACCTAGATGTTCTTGACAAGAAAATGCCCATTTAATACCCACATGACAAGAAAAATTACTCCCTAGTTACCTCTTTTAATGGCTGATTCTGATGAGTTGAATCAAATTAAAATACTGAGGCAAAGAAAAAAAATTAATTTCAATATTCCTTTAAGGAGAAAAACATACAATCAGTTCTTCATATGCCCTCCTTGATGTTTAAAAAAAAATAAAAAAGGCTTGAACTATCTGAATAGCTATGTCATTGGTTCCAAGTTATCCAAGAGGCTCCATCTAGCAGAATATCTTTTATGACAATATTGCTGATCCTGCTGTATCAACTACAAAGCTATTTGCCTCAGTCTTTAAACAACAATTTGGTTTTATCCATTCACTGATCAATAAGCACAGAACAATTTGGCATGCCTAGGAAGGGCTGTTTGGTTCGATCTAAAAATAAAATGACACTGCTACTGTAGTCTAGTCAGAGAGCTGAATTACATGTATCCAGTTATATTTCAGTCGATAGGAACAGACTGTGTGTTAAAATCCCAATTTCAGACCCTGTTTTTGGCTATGATGGAATAACATGCACTAGACTTAACCTCCTGCAAAAGAAACTAGCAAATGGCACAAAATGCATGAAACAATTGCTCTCTCACACAGGAAAATAGGTAATGCAAGACCATAGCTCCTAAGAGAAGGGAAATTATGAGATGAATCCACAACTGCCCTAGCTTTCTGTATGGAGGCAATGTCCAGACTGTGGGTAGGAGGAGGAATAAGTCAGAGCTAGTTTCACCTACTGAACTGAGGAGATGAGAGCTTGGGGAGGGGAAGGCATCTAGAAGTTGCAGGGCAGATTTATGGAAAGGAAGATCTATGCTGAAAAAGAGCTGCAGAAATCCAGTTGAAGGTGCCCATGAGTCTTTGTCAAATAATACACTATATATACATGGGGGTGAATTTCATAAGTCTGGGTAAGAAATGACCAGGAGCTGTAAACTAGTTACAGAGTACGTACAAGGTTGGGAAATATTCAAGCTCCAACCAACCTGTGAAAAGTCCTCCCTGGGGCATTTAGCACAGCATTCAGCAGCAATTCCAAAGGGGATCAAGTAAGCCTTGGTCCTTAAAGCACCCTCCCTTGTATGAATGCTACCCTCCATCTTTCCTATCAATATTTTAAAAAGGCCTGAGGGTGATCCAAAAGTAACTTATCAGGCTACCAAACCAAAGTCCAACATTCTTTAAAAGTAGACAACAAAAATAAAATCCAGACACTCAGCAATGCAATACCTACAATATTATATTCAATAAGAATTACTAGACTACTTGCCATAAAGCAGGAAAACATGAATTTATAGGAGACAAATTAATCAATAAAACAGACATAAAAATGACATAAAAGAACTATCAACAGCTATATAACTATGTAAAAGTTTTTAAAGGAAAACATGACTATAATGCAAAAAAATGCAAAAAAAGAACAAAATGGAACCTCCAGAGATAAAAGCATAGGCTCTAAGATAAGCATTCTATTGGGTGCGATACACAGCATATGAGACTTACACTGGAAAAGATCAGGGAACACTTGGAAAAAAAAAAGATATAGCTAATAAAACACTATAAAAATAAAGTGAAATACCTAAAAAACTGACTTTAAAAAAAAAGGCAAGAAAAGAGGAACAGGTTGGACAACAAAGTGTAAAGCAAGATGGTGAATTTACATGCAACTGTGGTAGGCAGCTGCTTAAAGAACCCTCAATGATCCCTGCCATCTTGTATTTATAGCCTTGCATAAACCTCTCTCCTTGAATAATCTGTTTCTAATTAACAGAATATAGTAATGTTGAGGGAATGTTACCGAAAACTATAATTAGTCTTGCTAGAAGACCTCTCCCTTACTGGCTTTAATGAAGTAAGATGATGGAGAGGCCTAGGTGGTAGAGTACTGAAGGTGGCTGGCCTACATTCAACAGCCAGCAAGGAGTTCAACAGAGCTCAAGGAACAGAATTATGTTGAGAACAGTACAAGAAAGCTTAGAGGTGAATCCTTCCCCAGCTGAGCCTTCAGATGAAACCCCAGTGCTGATTGGTACCCATCTGACTATAGGCTTTTGCACGATCCTAAGGCAGAGGCAACTTGCTAAGCCATACCTTAATTCTTGACCCACAGAAACTATGAGATAATAAATGGGTATTGTAGTAAGCTACTCAGGTTTGAAGTAATTTTTTCTTTTACAGAGTAATAGATAACCAATACACTAGACATATCAATAATTACCCTAAATATAAATGTTCTACACTGCAATTAAAATAGAGACTATTTTAAAAAGAAAAGATTCAGTTGTATTCTTTAAGAAACCCACTTTAAATATAAACACATAGATTAAAGATAAAAGCCTGTAGGAAAGACACCTCAGGTAATGCTAAGTATTAGAAACCCAGAAGGTTCCATTAATATCATCGAAGTAGACTTTGGAAGAAAGATCATTAACAAGGAGGGAGGGATAATGTGAAAGGACCAATTCATCAAGAACACACAACTGGCCTTAAAATATATGGAGCAAAAAACATACTGAAGGAGAAATAAATTGGAGTTTTTAGTATTCCAAAATACTTAAATGGAATAAGTAAAAAGAAAATCAATAAGAACTCAGAAGACTCAAACAACCTGAACAACTAACTCCATCTAATAGACATAACGTTCCAACCTTTTAGGCACATAAAGCACGGTCATTTATAAAAGGCACATATTTTCATGAAAAGCAAACCATAAATAAAAGTAATAATTTCAGGGCTAGGGTTGTGGCTAAGTGGTAGAGCACTTGCTTGGCACGTGTGAGAACTGGGTTTGGTTCTCAGCACCACATATAAATCAATCAATCAATTAATAAATAAAAGTCCATTGAACTACAAAAAAGAAATAAAAAAAGAAATAGTTTCAGTGTAACAACTGAAGAAAACAAAAATCAAAGTACTTTCTAAAACCACTAGGGCTGTAAGCCATTTTTAAGATTAAGTTCTTGGATTTAAGTTTCCATTTTGTTAGTCCTCACTTGGTTTGAGTGCTGTTAAGTTTAAATTCTTTTATCTTGAAAATCCTCCAAATGATAACATTTGAATATCCAAATAAAATCTTCAACTTTCTGAAGGTGAAGCTTCTGCTTCTGTGGAGGGTTCAGAATGCGCCCAGCAGCCACGCCAGCAGTCACTCTACTCACACACACAAATAGACAAGTGTGCAATAGCAAAAGTAAGAACCACAGGCCTCAATGGTTAAATCACACTGTGCTGATGAAGCAAAGTCCATTTCTTTGAAGGGAAAAAAGGGAAGAAATAACAAAGATCATGTATAGAAAAAACTGCTAGAAATTATATTAGAAAAGTCATACTTTCTTATACACTCAATAGAGTGTATGTCTGGTTAAATATCATCACTCTTCTTTTTTTTTTTTTTTTTTTTTTTTTAAAGAGAGAGGTGAGAGAGAGAGAGACAGAGAGAGAATTTTTACTATTTATTTTTTTTTTTTAGTTTTCGGTGGACACAACATCTTTGTTTGTATGTGGTGTTGAGGATCGAACCCGGGCCGCACGCACGCCAGGCGCGCACGCTACCGCTTGAGCCACATCCCCAGCCCTCATCACTCTTCTTGACAAGTGCCCACATATATCTTTGTCAGCATATGAATTTATTTCTATTTTAAACATTAATCAAGAGCCCCATAATTCTCTAATACACATTCAATAAACTACTTGTGATCAATTTATTATTTCACTTTTTTTTAAAACTAAGGAGATTTAAAACATCCTAGGTTTCTGACAGGTTTTTTAGAATATGATTAAATGTTTTCTTTTTACTACTCTTAAGAGGTTTGGTTGAGATTATAAACCAATTTACTTGCTTGTGTCTCCCCACCCCCCCCCTTTTTTTTTAAGTAACAGGACATTTAAAAAATTTTTTTTTTAGTTGATGAACTTTATTGTCTTTATTTTTATGTGGTGCTGAGGATTGAACCCAGTGTCTCATGCATGCTAGGCGAGCATGCTACCACTGAGCCACAACCCCAGCCCCATTGTGTCCCATTTTTTAAATGCATTAAAAATATATTCCTATAACAGAAACAAATATTAAACTGTAGGAAATTTTTGATTGTATAGGACTCTTTAACAGAACTTTGTGGGTTTTTCTAAAGGTTTAACTCATTGAAAAGAAACATGCAAATGAGGAAACAAACCATACAAAATCTTCCAACAAATCCGACCTCTCTACTGTTGCACACTGTTCACCTCCGGAATTTCATACATGCCACTCAGGCTTCCAATGGGATGATCATGAGACTGTTAGCAGTTACGAACAACTACAAACTAAATAAATTCTAATTAACCATTTCCTTAAGCTTTCCAGGCCCCAAATCTCTTGAGTTCTGCTCTTCTCTTTATTTTTAGCACTGTATTCTCTTTATAAAAAAGAAATGTGTAATAATACACAATAAAATATTTTTGAGGGGATCCAGATTAACTGAAAAACAATTTGTAGACCCGCCTCTGCCAGTGATCTTAAAGTGTCATGTAAACAGATGCTGTCACCTCAATATCTCTCAGGAGAATAGTCTAAGTCACTGAACTGTGACTGCTTTTATGCATTCCAAAGGTCACTATGAAACAAGTAATCATGAACATAAATGTATTTTTAACACAAAAATTTGGTTTTTAAAACTTGATTTCTGAATTTAATCCATTTCTTTTTAAATGAGTCTTAATGACAAAAATTTAATAGAGATGTGATTATGACAGATTTCCTGGAATAAAAACAAAAAAGAACTTGGAAGAAGACTCAGAACAAGAAATCCTTAAACATTACAAATAACTGTTTTATTACTTCAAAATACCAAAAGTCTTCTGTATAATACTTATCATATACATCAAATGCTTTAAGAGTCTCAGAAACCATATCTACTCTCTTAATCTCTTCAGAACTAGTACATAAGAGGGAGAAAAACCTATAAATCAGCCCCCGATGACAGAGGGTTTGTTTAGGAGTTTACCAAATGGAATGACCCTGTTGGAATTCCTTCAAGCAGCCTGTGAAAATGTCAGAACACAGTCCGTTTTAGAGGTCACAGTCCCTAGAGAGCTCTGAGTTTGGGCCTGTTTGTCTTTTCACATGCTTTACCATTTGAAAATCCTTCCTTGCAGACACTGACTGATGCCCAGGGAATGCGAGGATTGTGGGAACTGGCAGTACCAAGGAGAGAAGAACTTCATGGGAAACCCATGCCTGCTGCACTTGCCCTCTAGGGAGCTCATCAGATAAACTGCTCTTCAAACATTACGAAGGTACACGGCGAGACATGAAGAATATGCATGTCATTTTACCTTCTTTAGAAATATACACTTGTGGAAAGTGGAAGCAAAAATTATTGTAGCTACTGAAAGAAACACTAATTTATAAAATACCATGAAGAAGCCCTGAAAAACTATATCCATTTAGTATGAATTGAAATACTGCATTCTCAAAATACATATTAGTAACAAATAATTCAAGTGCTAACTCTGTGCCCACCCTGCTCTAAACCTGACTGAGATGAATGGACCCAATCATCATAGCTATCATATGAAGCAAGTACTAGTATGATCTTCACTTTGTAGACAAAGAAACTGAGGCAAAAAGAGTAAAGTGCATAGCCAGTAATGGTGTCGCCAGGACCTAGACTCAAGACAGGGTGGCTTCAGAGTTGGTGCTCTTAGCCACTGTGTTTGCGGGCTCCCTTCAGGGTATTTTTACATCTGACAAGCAATGCTAGCTAACTATGACATGGCTGAGCACTGAAGATGTGCCCCATGTATGCTAAGCACTTTTTAAAAAAATATTTATTTTATAGTTGTATTTATTTATTTTATTATTTATTGTATTATTTATTTTTATGAGGTGCTGAGGATCGAACCCAGGGTCTGGCACCTGCTAGATGAGCACTGTACCGTTGAGCCATAACCCCAGACCTATGCTAAACACTTTAAAAGCTTTATTTCATTTGCTCTTCCCAACAGCCTATTGGCATTTCTAACATTATTTCTATTCATAAGGGAAACACAAGCTTTGAGTAGTCTGACGCCACACCCTGGAATAACAGGTCCTCCAAGGCCTGATTTCACAACCCTTTCTTTAAAACTAGGTTCTTCTTCTCTCAGTTATCTGCAAGAATCATCTCTAAATTAACTTTAAGTATTTAACTTACATAATGTATTTAACTACTTTAAAGATCTCTATATCCAACAATTTCATTTTTAAAAATATTTTTTAGTTGTAGATGGACATGATATCTTTATTTATCTTTATGTGGCGCTGAGGATCGCACCCAGGGCCTCACACATGCTAGGTGAGGAGTGCTCTACCACTGACCTACAAACCCAGCCCTCAACAATTTTATGAGAATACGTTATATTCTGAGCTTCCAATATTATACTGGAGGCTTAAAGTTTAGAAATTTTAGGGTGAGAGATGCAATGGTCATTCAATAAATGTTTGCTAATTATAACTTTTGAAAATTATCCCATTTCCATTTCTGAAACGCCAACTTCTTAATACTTTAAGAGCTAATTATTCTGATGTGGCAAACTTTTTTTTTTTTTTTTTTTTCACACACAGCACTCAGCAGTGTTCTGACCAAGTAGTCCAGTCAGTATTCTTCTTAACTGCTATGTCAGGGATAAACCTTTTGTCAAAGAGGGTCTTCTATTTTGTAGCTATAAATCTCAAATCTGCAGAATGCTGTCCATCCTACCACTTGTCAGTCTTTATACTTAGCTTATAAGACCTTGTAAGTGGTAACATCAGACTGTTTGCTTTTCTTGCTATGTCTATTAAACACAGAAGCCACATATCAAAATTGTAAGTTGGTAAAGCAGATATTAGCATTTTTCTTAATGAAAACAACATAAATGACTAAGGAAAAATACATAATCATTTGGGTTTTGAAAAAAGCTGAAATACTGTCTTTTAACTGATACTCTTATGCTACTCTTGGAAACGACAGAAATAGGAAAAGAATGCATATTTAAATTAGACTTTTTTTTTTTGAGAATAACAATTAGGTAAAATTCTCATTCCTTTTAAAAATGAAGGAAAGACTGAGAGCTGCACATATGTTTAATAATACTGCTATGAAGAACATATTAAACAGCAACATGGTTGATCTATGAAAAATTCCATCAGTTAACTTTGGTGGAAGTTATTTTCCATTCTTTGTTTCGGGTGCCCCATGAATATTACAGGGCAAAAGTAATAATGAGATACAGGAAAATGTGCTGTAAGGAAGGAGGGCCTCTGAGAAACACACCTGAGCTAGAAGCTATCATACAGATGCTACAAAGGGCATACTGTAATGCAGAAAGCGTCTCAGACTTACCTATGCTCACAGACTGCGTCAAGCAGAGAAGGCTGGTGCCCTGACTCCCACAAGACTACATTTTGTTAATGACAGTGAGGCGGCAAGTAGGAGTAGGAAGGCCAACAGTACGAATCAATTTAAAGGAGTTAGAAAAATACTGAGTACGATATTTGCTCATTAGATGAGGTATCTGTTAATTACAAACCAAAGAGAAAATTCCAATACATCTGTTATTCCAACATATTTGTCTTGTTGCTTGCTGTCCCAATAGTATTACATTATTGACATTTTAAACTATAAACTAAATAACAAAGAAAAAATAACCATGGATCATGTTTTCTAGAATACTCTCTATACTTAACAGGCTCTTTTTAAAAGTTATGGTAGAGAATAGGTATCCAATATCTGTTTTTAATTCCTTTGTTTGGCTAGAAGAAGTCTTTGTGGTTAGGTTAAATTATCTTTTATAATTGTTTTCTGAGGGACAGCAAAGACAACTTCTTGATAAACTTGTTTATTCACCAGTCCAGTATCTAATATAAATCATATGGTTGACCTTAATTTTAAGAAAATTATTTCAAATAATCTATTTCTTAAAATAATATACTATGATAATTCTAGAAAATTCTTGTAAATATTTTTGGTAAGCACTTTTGTAAGTTCAAGACAAAGTGGTCTCACTGGTGGTTTAAAATACTAAGTATTATTGTGTTCTAAGTCTTCCTTTTAAAAAAAATTTTTTTTTTTTTAGTTGTAGATGTACACAATATCTTCATTTTATTTATTTATTTTTTTATGTGGTGCTGAGGATTGAACTCGGTACCTCACGAATTCGAGGCAAGAGCTCAACCACTGAGCTATAACCCCAACCCTCTTCCTTTGAGTAAATATGTTTGTTGTTGATGTACCAATGGACTTTCTATAAGAGACACAATTTAAAGACTGGATAAATTGCTCAAAATGAGCCTTCAGAGGTGCTATAACTTGGGAAGGGGTCTTCAGAGGTGCTATAACTTGAAAAAGGGTCTTTAGCGGTGCTATGGTCTTGCTGGTTCACCTTTTAAACTGTAAGCTTCATCTGCTTCCACCTGGAGTGGTAACTAAAGCATGCTCACATTAGCATTCTGACACCGCTACATGGCTGCACAGATCAATCTCACTGCCAGCTATAAATGTGATAAAGAAAATTACCACAAAATTATCCTTGTGCAGCCCTCTTTGCCTCCACACCCACACTGCTTGTGTGTTTCAGCAGTGAAGCAAACTAAATCCTCAGTAACAACAAAACTAAGTAAGAAACAGTAGAAAAAAGGTGGTGGATGGGTGAAAAGTGCTTATTTACACTGTGAAACAAAACATGCTATTTAGATTTTCTAAAGGCCATTATGAAAGAATGTACCTCACCCTTAAAGGTGCTTATAAGGCTTTTTTTTTTCACTCTAAAGAGTTCTAGAGATTGTCATCAAAAAAAAGCATAGGAGAGCTGCAGCAATTAAGAACTTCACTTGCAGTTGTCAGGAGGCTTACAGTTTGCTTTTGAACTTTTTTTTAATATTTAATTTTTAGTTATAGGTGGAAACAATATCTTTATATTATTTTTATGTGGTGCTGAGAATCCAACCCAGTGCCTCACACATGGTGAGTGCTCTACCTGAGCCACAACCCTAGCTGCTTTTGAACTTCATAATTGGTTTAGCATTGCATCCTAAAGCCTAATCTAAAAAAATTACATATATAATTGCAGATATAATATGAAATATTATATACAGTACATGTATACTATATATTATAAGTATAATATATAAAATTCTATATATATATATATATATATATATAGAGAGAGAGAGAGAGAGAGAGAGAGAGAGAGAGAGAGAACGCGCACGCGTGTGCAAGCAAGCGCCCGGCATGGTGGCGCATGCCTGTAATCCCAGCGGCTTGGGAGGCTGAGACAGGAAGATCTTGAGTTCAAGCCAGCCTCAGCAACTTAGTGAGGCTCTAAGCAATTTAGCAAGATCCTGTCTCTAAAAAATAAAACATAAAAGGGCTGGGGATTTGGTTCAGTGATTGAGTGCCTCTGGGTTCAATCCCCAGTACACCCCCCCAAAAAAATATAGGACTAGGGCTGAAGCTCAACAGTAGTGCACTTGCCTAGCATGTGTGAGGCCCTGGGTTCGATCCTCAAAACTAAATAAATAAAAGTTCAGTGTCCATCTATAACTAAAAGAAAATATTTAAAAAAACATATATTGAAAACATGACTCAGGAAAATTATACTCAGAGTATATGTACGTATTTCTCGGTCTTAAAGCAGGAAGAGAGATTATCAGAAAGCTTTAATGTTTATTAATGCTTTTGAGAATTACAGTTAACTACTCCAGATCCTAAATGTTAACTGCAAAGTCAAGGTAAGATAATCTTAAATGTTAATGAGGAGTGAAAAAATGTTTTCAGAGTAAAATCCAAAGAAAAGACCAGCTGTGAATATATGCCATTTATTTTCTAAGGTGTAAAGCAACCAGTTTTCTTTGGCTTGATTCCATAGCCAGGCAAAATTCATCTTTTTTCAAATATAGAACATGTGTACTGAATCCAAAGCAAAGAGCCATCTTGTGTTTCTTTATGTGCAACCAACTTTTGAATAAATTATTTTCTTTCTTGTAAGTGATCATTCAAATGGTCTAAGACTGTTCATTGTGATAAATTTAATGGATGGAAGTCTTAGAAAAAAATTTCAGGATGGAACCATAGCTCAAACCCATAACAACTTCAGTAACTATTAATACCAAAATTTAAAAAATAATAACAAATTAATCTTTCCTCTTTACCGAGGCCGAAAATACACTATTTCAGAGTAAAAAGAGTTTCATAAAGCCTTTTAGAATAGGAAGAAGGTGGAAGCTGATTTTACTCCTACTCAGTACTACTGACAGCTGGCATGTGGGCTGTCATTGCGTTGAGGTGGCTGATCTTCACCTTAACACCTAGACTCAGAGGTATACCAAAAAGTATTAAAACACCAAACAGCCTTAGAATTCATGTTAACTTCTCTTCTTGTTCTGTACTAATACTGGCAATGATTTAAAGCTTAAACTCACCACCAGCACCCTTTGGAGTAGCTCTGCCTGACAGCGTACCAATCTTCAGGCAAAGAGCTGCAACTCTCTGGGGTGTTGCTTCCACCTGCACTATCTTCCCCTGCCTTTATGAAGCTGTATTCAACTTCTAGCACCTGAGCTTTCACTAGGTGATCTGTTGTTTTTGGCTTTCCTTTCATTCCCAGTGCTGTCCATCTGAACAAATGTTATTATTGATGTGTGAAGAGGGATCTGTTATGTGTATAAATGTCACGAAGCTCAGGGCCCTGTGCATGCACTGTTTTAGTAATGGTCCTTGTGTTTATATTCACTTTCATTTATGAGGGGCTAACCTGGGAAAAAGCTAATTACCTAAATGGCTGCCTTACTTTTATGGAGATACTCACTACAGAATTATTTACTTACTTTTATGGAGCTACTCACTATAGAATTATTCTTTATGCCACATCCAGGCATAAAGAAAAACTCCAGTTTATCTTTACTAAACATCTTCCACATTTACTTCAGTAGTGGGAATATCTTGCCACTCCACTATCATTACTAACATAAAAACTTATAAAACATGAGGGAAGCTGGGCTTGGTAGTGCACACCTGTAATCTCAGAGGCTCAGGAGGATAAGGCAGGAGGATCCTGAGTGCAAATCCAGCTGCTACGCAAATCAGTGAGACTCTGTCTCTAAATAAAATACAAAATAGGGCTGGGGATATAGCTTAGAGGTCAGGTGTCCCTGAGTTTAATCCCTAGTAACCCGTTGCCCCGGCAAAAAAATGAGGGAAGACCCTGAAATTATTACTTAAAATTAATTTTCCTTGTAAAGTTAATTTATAAACAGCTCCATGACATAATCCTCCCACTCACTAATCACAAGTTAAAACACCTCTATTTTCACCCCACAGAAAAGAACATTGGGGGGCTGGGATTGTGGTTCAGCGGTAGAGCGTTCACCTAGCACAGGCGGGACCCGGGTTCAATTCTCAACACCACATTAAAAAAATAAAATAAATAAAGGCATTGTGTTGTGTCCATTTACAAAAAAGATATTCTCTCTCTTTAAAAAAATTTTAAAAAGAAAAAAAAAAAGGAAAGAACATTAGGCTGGGTTGTGGCTCAGTGGTAGAGTACTCGCCTAGCATGTGTGAGGCACTGGGTACGATCCTTAGCACCACATAAAAATAAAGATACTGTGTCCAACCTAAAACTAAAAAATAAATATTTAAAGAAAAGAACACTGTTCTATTAAATGGTATTCAAAGGCTAAAGAATAACAATAAAATGCAGTAACAAAAAAATGAATTTGATTATTTAATAATATCTAAATGGTACTTTTCAGTGATTAATTTTTAGACCAATATTTACATTTTTATATGATTTAAATGACATTAAGATGATATAAAATTAAACAACATAAAGTTAAAAAAATCATTTAAGTTAAGAAAGTTTGGGTCTTTTATGTTAATTGATAAGAATATACTCACGTAACTGTCAAAAACTAGATTTTTCTTTTAACATTTTTATTTGTTTTTTTAATTGACAAAATGGTGTGTATTTACCATGTACAACATGATGTTCTGAATTATGCAGACTCTCTGGGGTGGCTAAATCGAGCTAAAAACACATCCATTACTTCATGTACTTTTCATTTCTTTTGAGGTGAGGACACTTAAAATCTACTCCTCCAGCAGTTTTCAAAAATATAATACACTGACCATAATATATGTCACTAGCTATATGTCACTAGATCCCTTAAACTTATTCCTCCTAACTGATCAACACATTTCTATAAAAACTAGATTTCTGATAGCTGTACAAAGACTGCTTTTACATCTTGGAATGTACATACACATAAGGCTAACTTGCCATGAGCCTAAAATTACAATATATGCATGAATATAAGGTAAGGCTTATAATTTCCTGAAGTCGTTTATTAGAGAAGTGAATTATCTTCTTGTTGAGTTCTTCCATAGTATCTCATCTTGAAATTTTCTTTCATTTGCTTAATATGGAACAAAGAAATACTCTTTGGAAAAAAACACTAGTTTCAAAAGCAACTGAATTCAAAGCTAGCTTTAGATTTATAGAAATATTAATGAGAATCAGAAAAAGAGGAAAAAAATCAATACCTTAAGTATTCCCAAGATATAACCTTAAAATTAAATATGTTGCATATTGTTACAAAGAAGCTTTTAAAACTGCTTTTTAAAAAAAAGTAGTCAAGGGGCTGGGGTTGTGGCTCAGCAGTAGAGCGCTTGCCTAGCACTGTGAGGCCCTGGGTTCGATCCTCAGCACCACATAAAAATAAATAAAATAAAAAGGTATTGTGTCCGACTACAACTAAAAAATAAATATTTTTTAAAAAGTAGTCAAATATTCTCTCAGAAAGGACACACGTAAATTAATTCTGGGAAGTAAGTGGGCAGGCAAAGGAAGAACTGGAGGGCAACCTGCTTATGTTCCCATAATATTTTAAACCATGGGAATGCATTATCTAATAAAAATGAAAGCACAAAACAACAACACAAAAGGTTAAATTCTAAAACAGAAATGACACCCCCATAAAATGTTGAAACCAATGACAAATCAGTGATGAGGCTGTAGAGACTATGAATGTGCAACAATAAGTCAACTTTAAAGTCTTATCATGCATGTATTTTAAAAAAACTGCTGGACCTCAAAAAGAGAAATAGAGATATGTACTGGAAATCAGAGCTAGATAGATGATGCATGGGGTATCTGTTGATAAAACACACTGAAGACAAAGATTCAGTACAGGGTTTTATCAACTGAGAGTGAAAAAGCAATCCTTCTATATTACTGCATTGCTTCATAAAATGTAACTAATAAATTTTTACCTTTTCATAAACTATCCTAAGAGCTTATAAGGGAGACTAAACTATATTTGGGTTTAGCATACATTTAGGCATCTATACTAATTTCTGAAAGAGAACATGGTGAATGACCAAAAAGTGTAAACTTTCCTCACACACTTCCCCATCGCCTGGTACAGATGACCAGCTTCAAGAACAGTTTTACATTTTGATTATTTTGGGAGGCAGGGTACTGGGAATTGAACCCAGAGGCATTTAACCACTGAGCCACATCCCCAGCCCATATATCTCCAGCCTCTCTCTATATAAAATGTACATATGTAGATTTTAGAGACAGGTCTTGCTAAGTTGCTTAGGGCCTCACCAAGTTGCTGGGATTACAGGTGTGCGCCACCATGCCCAGCTACATTCTAATTTTATATAAGTACAACTCCTATTTTGTTTTAGGGTAATGATTTGCACATTATATTGATCCAAGTGTACTGTGCAAAAATGCAGTTGTCTGTATCATTGTTTAAGGTAAAAGCAAGGCTCCTAATGACAGAGTGTTCCAAAGCCTTTACCATAAATCACAGCATCCAGATGGCTTTGGCAGCAACCTGGTGGAGATGTTGCTTTGAACCAATCAAAAACAGCCAATGGCTGTGCCTTGTTTCTGAATGAGATTCAGAAACGAAGTAAAACATCTTATTTGGAGAAGAAATTCACATTAAAGACCTGTACTAAGGATCTAAACATAGTAGTAGATGCCCTTTATCCACTTTGCTAAATAAAGTAAGACCATTAATGAATAAATCAGGAAACCACTCAGGATACAGAAAAGTAAGTAACTGGGTACATAAGGAAGCATTCTGAAGAAACAGTTTTATTTTTTCCAGCTTTTAAAACTAAAATTAAAAAGATGTATTTATAAAGGTAAGCCTCACCAGAACTGTGAAAAATCTAGTAAACCCACTTGAAATACTTAATTCTGCCTTTACAAAATATGCATATTTACTATGTTTATGAACTTTAACATTACTTTTTCTTTACGCTATAAATATTAACAGTAAAAGTACATCATTTATCTCCATTCATTTATGTTAAAATTTGACAGTTTTATTTTCTGGAGACTCTGGGATGGTTCTGTGATCAATAAAAATTTGCTAAAAAGGTAAGAAATTAATAGAAAATACTCATTTTGTATGCAATGATGAGCTAGCTAAAGACAGAATCTTGGTCACATCTATGCCCATTTATATCAAAATATTCACATATGAAATTCTTGCCTTCCGTCATCACTGAGAACATAAATCTCTCCATTTCCAAAGGAAGGTGTGTCGTAAGGAGATGGGGAAAGGGGGAGAATGTACTCTCAGCCACATGCTGCTTCCCTGGCACCAGCATAGGGAGGCAATTTCCAATGACATTACAGCATGAAATCTGCTGGAATCTGTGTGAAATGGATTGAAGCTAAAACTGATTTCTAAAGGTAATGTTGCTAGCAAAGACACTGGGTAAATAATGAAAGATCTGGAAGGAAAGTGAAATACTATCTGTTATTCAAAACCATCCTATGACAGTGTCCTCCTAGACTCACTGCTGGACCGAACTGACAAAAGCAAACTGAAAAGGAATAAACTGGGCTGAGAGGGTGACTCTTTAACAAGGTTCCCACTGCACATGTTAATGAACTCACCGTTCTTCCTTTCGTTCAGAGGGGGTAAGTGCTGACTGGACTGCAAGGAGAGTTCCTGGAATTCGTGAGCCACGGCCTCACTTTGAGGACTTGGAGCAAGATGGGCTAGAGGTCCCAACTCATCCTCGGTGTCTAAGGCCCCCACGTGATCCATTGTGTTCCAGCCACTGGCAACAGGGAATAGGAGACACCTCTTCACGTGGCCTGTTGAAGAGACTGTCAAATAAATAATGTGTAAATAAAATAAATAAATGGTACACTTGTTTTTCTCCAACTTGCACAAAAGTATTAATATAGGATCCCTGGGTACTAGTCTGGTTTTACTGTTGTGTGGTCATTACCATTTGCCTAGCCAAGGCAAAAAGAACTAAGATTTCAGGACTGCCCTAAAGGGTTTGCAAAAGTGAGTTCAGCAAAGTTAATGCCCTACTAAAACAGAATCTAGCTCCCTCTCTGGACCTCATGGTCCTTGTCCAACACACAGGAATAATATACTTTCCATCCAGGAAAGCACTTACATGTAAAGAAAAGAAACTATGTTGTAAACTTCTTTTGTAGCAAGGATTAAAGAAAGCTATTGCTACTGATGTCACTTAAAGATTTCAATGCATGCTAAAATGAGAAGAAAGTCAACTAACGCCAATGAAAATAAAGCAGCAGGCTGGCTTGAAAATGCATGTTAACTCCTTCATATCAAACAACTTCAGTCAAAATTCATAGCAACCAGCAATGTTTCAGATAAAAACTCCTCTGCCAGCCTGGGTCTCAGGGTGAAACCAAAAGGAAACAGAACTTTCAGCTCACCCACAATGCACATATAGTTCATGTCAAAGAAGCAAACCTTTATTTTATATCATGAAGATTTGAGATTATTTGTTACTACAGCATAACTTGGACTATGCTGACTGATACAGAAATTAATAATGGTAGTACCAATGACACAAACGTTATTGGAAGCTATAAGGATTGCTGTTCCAATAACAAAAACTATTATTGGAAGCTATGAGGATGGTAGTCTATGTTACTCAGTAGTAACACATTTGGAAGACTACTGTCTACTTATTTAGTAGCACTTCATACACAGATTGTCCATTCATTCACCCATTGATGAACACTTGGGCTCTTTCTAGTTTTTACAACTATTACAAATAAACATGCTATGAACACTCCTGCACAGGTTTTATAGTTACATGCTTTCATTTTTCTTGAGTAAAATGCCTAGGAGTGGGATGGCTGAATCATATGGCAGCTATATATTTAAATTTTAAAGAAACTGACAAAATTTTCTGAAGTCGTTGAACCATTTTGCATTCTTATTGGCAGAGTGCAAGAATCCAGTTGTTCCACATCCTTGCTAACACTTCATTTGCTCAATCTTTTTCCTTTTGGTCATTTAGTGGGCACATGGTATTTGACTGTGGTTTTAATTTGTATTTCCCTAGTGACTGATGATGTTTTAATGAGCTTAACTAAAGAAATAAAGGGATGGCAGATAAGTTTCTGATGAAATCTTTTTGTTCATTTTTAATATTAGGTGGTTTTCTTGTAATCTGAGTTTTTATCAGATATGTGATTTGTAACTATTTTTCCCAGAGGCTTACCTTTTCATGCTCTTAACAGTGTTTTGTAAAGAGTAGATATTTTGATTGAATAAAGTCAAATTTATCAATATTTTTTTGAACCACATTTTTGTAGTTGTTAATACAAGTCTTTGATTAGCCCAAGGTCACAAAGAGTATCTCCAATGTTTTCTTCTAGATATAGATTTGTGTTTTACATTTAAATCTATGGTCCATTTTGAGTTAATTTTTACATAGACAGATATGAATCAAAGTTCTTTCAGGGGGGCATATTGATGTCTGATTGTTACAGCACCATCTGTTAAAAGATTATCCTTTTCTACTAAATTCCCTTTGCACCTTTGTTAAAGTCAATTAACCATGTATATGTGAATCTATTTTGTAACTCTGTTTAAAAAAAAAGGTGTGAGGGCCTCAACTTTTTGGGGTGATTCCTAAACTATTACATGTGCAGGGTAGACTCCATGAAGCCTAGCCAAGGCAAAAAGAACTAAGATTTCAGGACTGCCCACCATAGGAGAGACAGGGTTTGCAAAAGTGAGTTCAGCAAAGTTAATGCCCTACTAAAACAAAACAATGCTCTTAAGAGGGAGCCCAACAGAATCTAGCTACAACTGTCAACCAGAATTCCACATCCAATGAAAATACCCTTTAACAAAGAAGGCAAACATGTCACCAGTGAATACATACTATAAGGAATGCTAAAAGAAACTATTTGGGATGAAGAAAAGTGATACCAGATAAAAATTTAGATCTCAGGAATGAAAAGCATTAAATACAAATAAATAACAGACTAGCTTTTTTTTTTTCTTAATTTCTTTAATCTTATCACACTCTGCAAAAAGTATAATGCTTTCTTGTGGAGTTTGTAATACATGAAGATATCATGTGATAACTATAGCAGAAAGGATGAGGGGGGCAAATGTATTTAATGTTTTGCATTTCTATATATTATAAAGAAGTTGCATAATTATAACTTTAGAAAGACTGAGAAATTAAGGTTGTATATAATTCTAAAAATAAAATTTGAAAATACAAATAGCTTTAGCTAACAAATATTCAATTTTAACAACAACCAAAGGAAACAGAACACAAAAGTAAAATGGGACAAACAAAATAATTGGCCTTAATTATTAAATATTAATGGGCAAATCAATCCAACTGAAAGACAGAGACTAACAGAATAAATTTTATAGAAAGTCTAAAAGTGTATGTTTATAAGCCACATACTTTAGAAAAGATGACACAAATGGGTAGAAGAAGATGGATATAAGAAGGCAGATCATGTAAGCAAGAAGCCAAGAAGTTGTAATGACTATCAGATACAAGTATCATAATTCTCTTATAATGCAAGATATGTTGACACCAAATTATTTCTCAGATACAAGAACCATAATGCCCTTATAATGGCAAGATGTACTAACTTTGAACATTAGTGCTAATGATTTGGAAGATCCTTTAGGGGCAGATTTTAAAATATTTTCATGGAAGAATTATCTGTTCTTAATATTGAAGAATTTTTTTTCAACCTATTATGCCTTGACATTGTGTTCACCTTAAACTCCCACGCATCCCTCCAAATTAAGAAAATTATAAGCTAAGCAAATCTTAAAATCTAGCAAAGGGAAAAGAATAAATTTTCAAAAAATTTTAACTTAATATTCATGAACATTTTTGATGGAGTATAGGCTATATTCTAAAATTTTGTAAGCTGTCATCTTAAAGTCTACTTAACTACTTGATGATTTTTCTTTGAAACTGAAATCTAACATCAAATATAAAAAGCACTCTCTTGTCTAGTAGGAGATAATTGAGATGTTAAAGAAATTGCATCAGAATGGATCCTTTCAGGGTCATAATTTAATCATGAAAGTAAACTATAGGGCTGGGGTTGTGGCTCAGTGGTAGAGCACTCGCCTAGCAAGTGCGGGGCCCTGGGTTCGATTCTCAGCACCACATAAAAATAAATAAATAAAGACACTGTGCCCAACCATAACTAAAAAAATAAATATTCAAAACAAAAATTTTTTTTAAAGTAAAACTAATTTAGATTTAACTGGACAAAGAGTGGTAAAATGGTAGTTTGTCTAGAACTAACAGATGAATGAATAGGAGAGTTAATACCTTCAAATCTCAATAACATACCTATATTCTAAATGAGCTAAATCCAACGTTTATCTGGAAGTAAAAGCACAGCACAATACAAGTAAGATTAACCTGGAATACAGCTTCTGTTCTCAAGAAACAAACCACTGGGCTAGGGTATCTTAGTGGGAGAGCACCTATCTAGCATACCTGAGGCCCTGGGTTCAATCCTCAGAAGCACAAAAAACAAAAAACTAAAACACCCTTACAAAAAACCTCTTCATTGTTAGATGCTCCTATAGTGATAGGAAAAAATAAAGAAAAAAAAAAAAAGAGACAGTACACTTTCATTTTTTCATCTATTCATTTCCTTTTATCTAAATGGAGCCAGAAAACACTAATGAGATCATATTTTAAAAAGTGATGGGCTATTAGAATAAGGTGATCCCTAAATCAGCCCTAACATTTGTCTTGAATTAAGTGTGAATCCAAAGCCAACATTTTTTCCACTGTACCTTATTGCTCGTAGTGACTAATGACTAATTTATATGACATACCTGTAAATAAAATGGTATAGAATCACTGCTATGTACAAGGAATGTGAAATAATAAAGAAGTTCAAAGGATATAAATATCAAACTTCAGAAGTTTAATATACAATCAGTCAAATGAAGAGAGGTAGACGTTTTAGCAATAACAGAGCTATTGTCCCTGCCCTTCAAAGCTCCCCTGAATTACAAACTTTAGGGAAATACAAACAAGATCAAGCAGCAGACTTGGATGAAGAAGTACAAAGACAAAGTTAACCACATACCCACAGTAATTCTGTGATACAAACAAACAAACCAAGGTAAATTAATGATGTCAACCCTGGGTTATTTCACATTATCTGTTCTTCCCACCAAAACTCCTGGTGGCAATTTGTTAGATATCTAATTCAAAATTTATTTACTATTATATTTATAAAATCATGTCAACTGTATGTATGAAAATATTTTCTTAGCAATATACTGTAGTTTCCTATATTATTCTCTTCTAAATGAAATTTCTTAAGTGTAACAAGGATTCATTATCAAGGGACTGGAGTTATACTTCAGTAGTAGAGTGTTTACCTAGCATATGTGAGGTACTGGGTTCGATCCTCAGCACCACATAAAAATAAGCTTAAAAAAAATTAAAGGAATTGTGTCCATGTACAACTAAAAAAATTTAAATTCATTATCAAATCCATTTATATATTTATATGAATAAAATTCACCTCCCAATTTTATAATTGGGGGGAAAAATCACAGAAAGGAACACTTTGTTCAAACTATTTACTCTTAACAATTAAGATAAAATCAAATAATTGGTTTAAAACTACATATTTCTACACAAATATTTCATTACTCCACATACATTTTTATTAACTGTTATGAAAAGTGTTGTCATCCTTTGGTTTTTTCCTAATTTAACTCCTGGCTTGATTACCTACATTCTCTTACATTTAAAAGGCCACAGATTCATAAAATGACAGGATATTTTAGCTGAAAGCTTTCTTAGAACCAATATCCAGTATGAGTATTTCTGAACTCTCCTCACAATATGTTACTTGACAAGGTTTAAAAGAAAAAAAAAAAATTCCCAGAGAGGAGAGGAAGAGGGAAGGAAGAATCTCCAGAGAGTCTGCTATAATTGGTCTGGGATAGAGTGATTCTAATTTGTTGCTAGTGTTGACGATCATTGCCTAGAGTAGTTAGAGGTCAGAAATTATTAAAGCATATAAATAGTAGAATATAAGTAGATATAAACTGCTCTGGGAACCTAGACAATTAAACGTCCAGTTGTATTAATGTAGTTAGGAAAAGTCAAAAGGATAAGCAGAAGTTTGCCAGGCATGGAAATTTTCTCATCAGTAAAAGTAAGAGGCACAAACATAAAAGGGCTGCTGAGGCCATGTGGGGCAGCTGGCAGGGAGTGGTAGAAACAAGGTGGCGAGGTCAAGACAGACACAAAACTGAGGAGAGTGTGTACTCTAGAAGAGTGATGTGACCCAAGTAGGAGTTTTAAAAGATAATTCTGGCAGAGACAAGTTACTAAGTCTCAGGTCGAAATGCTAGAAACTAAGATAGCAAAAATGCAGAAAAGCAAATAAACTCAAATACTCTTTAAGGGGCAAAATTTCAAAGTTTGATGACTAGCCCATTTGAAAGGTAAAGGAGATTAAAGAATGGAGAGAGCAGGTAAGAGTTCCAGATGGGCAGCTGGAATGGCTGGTGGCATCACTGCAGCAAGGCAGGAAGAGGAGTGATGGGCAGAGAGCTCACCTTGAGAAACCCAAGACCCAAAACCAAAACTGAAAAAAAGAAAATGGCTGGAGAGATAGTGTCCCACTTCAGGCAAATAACTTACCTCTTTTAATTTTTAAAAAATGGGAAAGACAACAAAAAGAAAGAAAAGGAAAGAATATTTACTGTATTTCTACTCTGCTCAACACTAAATTTAATCTCCCTAATTGTGCCCTGATGACTTTTCTATGGGATCATTATGCCCATTTTATAGATGAGAAAACCAAAACTTGATTAAATAAATTTAAGACATTAATATCAAAGCCAGGTTTCCAACTTCAGGGCCCATATTACAAAACATGGATGTACCAAGAGGCAAATAAACTGGAGCAAACAACGGGGAAAAAGAGATTGCTGAGGAAGGAGGTAAGGATGAGGGAGATTAAGCCATGAAAAGAGCCATTTGTACAAATCTGTGACACACAGACTGAAGGCTCATACTATCAGGCACTGCACTGAGCTCCAGGGTTCCAATGATGAATCCACTACAGGCCTGTTGTCAAGGAATCAAGGCCGCATCAAATGGCAGCCATGACCCACCAGTGCTTTTTTTTTTTTTTTTACTGGTTGTTCAAAACATTACAAAGCTCATGACATATCATCTTTCATACATTTGATTCAAGTGAGTTATGAACTCCCATTTTTACCCCAAATACAAATTGCAGAATCACATCAGTTACACATTCATAATCTGTACATAATGCCATATTAGTGTCTGTTGTATTCTGCTGCCTTTCCTATCCCCTACTATCCCCCCTCCCCTCCCCTCTCATCTTCCCTCTCTGCCTCATCTGCTGTTGTTTAATTCTCTCCCTTGTTCCACCCCCTTCCCCTCACAACCTCTTATGTGTAATTTTGTGTAACATTGAGGGTCTCCTACCATTTCCATATGCTTCCCCTTCTCTTTCCCTTTCTCTCCCCCCACTCGTCTCTGTTTAATGTTAATCTTTTCCTCATGCTCTTCCTCCCTGTTATGTTCTTAGTTGCTCTCTTTATATCAAAGAAGACATTTGGCATTTGTTTTTTAAGGATTGGCTAGCTTCCCTTAGCATAATCTGTTCTAATGCCATTCATTTCCCTGCAAATTCTATGATTTTGTCATTTTTTTTAGTGCTGCGTAATACTCCATTGTGTATAGATGCCACATTTTTTTTTATCCATTCATCTATTGAAGGGCATCTAGGTTGGTTCCACAGTCTAGCTATTGTGAATTGTGCCGCTATGATCATTGATGTGGCAGTATCCCTATAGTACGCTCTTTTAAGATCATCAGGGAATAGACCCACCAGTGCTTAACAAGAGCTTCATGGCAGATGAAGGAAATGCTCTTGTATTGTTCCATTTTGGCAAAACACTGAAACTGTGACAGTAACTGCACGCAAGATGAGAAGAAAATGAATAAACAGGATATCTTTTTGACACTAGGTTACAATTCTTTCAAATAAACAAATTCTAAGTGTGTATTTATTCGTAAAAGTTGGATTTTATGTGTAACTATTAAATGTAAGGCAAAAATGAACAGTAAATGTACCAAACACTGACAATACACTATACAGGAAAGTCACAGCCCTCCTATGCTCCAAGTGGCTGTTGTTTGAACAATCCCAATGTGATGATTAATTTTTAAAAATTTGTTTACCGAAGGGGTTGGGGTTGTGGCTTAGCGGTAGAGCGCTTGCAGAGTGCTTGCCTAGCACATGCAAGGCCCTGGGTTCAATCCTCAGCACTATATAAAAATAAATAAATAAATAACAAAGGTAGGGGGAAAAAGTCAAACAATAAATTTTTTTAAAAAAATTGTTTACTGATCGGAAGGAAGATGGCGGCGAGGGGAGTGCATTGCCCCCGTGTGCTGCTTCACTGTGTGGGGGTATGACAAGTCAGGACGGCTAAAGGATATCTTGTTAGGAATTTCCAGCAATAGTGGGGTGCTCCGGAACCCGGAGGAAGGATTTCCATCGCACGAGGATCGGCTACGGGGACTCAAACGCGAGAGGTCTGTCGCACGGAGGGTAACACTGCTTATTCAGCAAACCGCCCCGCGGCTAGAGTCTGCAGCGCGCGCTGGGAAACGAGGAGATAGCGACGCAGGGATACAGCGCTGCAGTTTCTGCCAGCCGTGCAAGCACCGTACTCAGGGCTGAATTCTGGGTTCGAGACGGGG
>NW_026000185.1:10360519-10477854 GCF_001458135.2 Marmota marmota marmota | reverse complement strand
AATGGAAGGAGACCCTCAGGGTTATACAGTGGAGGGGGTAGAGAGAGAGGAGGGGAGGGGAGGGGAGAGGTGGGGAGGGGGGAGGGGGGAGGATGGGAAAGGCAGCGGAGCACAACAGACACTAGTATGGCAATATGTAAATCAATGGATGTGTAACTGATGTGATTCTGCAATCTGTGTATGGGGTGAAGGTGGGAGTTCATAACCCACTTGAATCAAAGTGTGGAATATGATATGTCAAGAAATTTGTAATGTTTTGAACAACCCACAATAAAAAATTTAAAAAAAATTGTTTACTGAAGAATAAGTTTCATATGAACATAAATATGGAGGAAACTGCATACTTAGCCTCCCAAATGATGAATTCTTAATAAGTACTATAATACCTAATAGGGCTTTTTAAATATTCATTATGATCATCCATCAATAGAGATTTGAATTAGCAAAAGTTTAAAACACACATGGCTTTTAAATTACTACATAAAAAGACAAAGAATTTAAAATGTTATTTGTTCTCTAAGATAAGTGGCCAAACCCCGTGTCTTTTTAGCTTAAACAACTAACTGCGTTTAAGTTTATTCATAACGAATGATTCTCAGAGAATAAGAATTGATTAGAGGATTATTTTTAAGATAGAATAATCTCCACAACTACTGGGTTAAAAACAAACTCTAATTTTTTAAACCATAATTAGAATTTGATTTAAATACTAAGAAGTAAATGTTTGTAAAAGATTAAACAAATATTTCATTAAACAGGTTAAAAAATATATATTGTATTCCTATTTCCAAGTTCTCTAAGGCAGGGGTAAAGGAAGAAGGGAAGAAGGAAAGAAAAGTGAAATGGAAATTAAAAAGAAAAAAGTCTCCCCTTTTTATTTTCTAGCTTTTTACTCTTCTTGATATTAGTGATCAAAAGAATTTACTTCTTTACTTTTACATTTAAAATATAAAAAATAATCTAGCCTGACTGATCCGTTTGTCCAAGGTAGGTACTAGTTAGGTAGCAGGACAGGAACCACGAACCCCTAATTTGTAATTCAGTTCTTTAGCACTTATTTAACTATATTCGTTAAATAAGTTAATTCGTCATTTTGAAATGTACAATTCAGTGGGTTTTAGTACATTCACAAGTCACCCCTCGTCTGATGCAACCATACCAGTTAATAGGTTAGTAAACTGAAAATCTGAGTTTAAAAAGGAGTCATTAAAAACAATATACATAGATCTTAAAAACACTTTCTTTTAAATTGAAGTGCATAAATGTTGATTCATTTGCTGGTCTTCAAGTACAGTGTCAAGAAGGCTCTTGTTTCTTTGTGGAAGTACTGGCTCTCTGGCATAAATTAGTAATGTCTGTGATTTCCAGTCTTTGTTTTTTGCAAAGTGGAACAAAAACGGGAAGGATTTTTAGTACAGAATTTATGTTTTTACAAATTTTAACCCATTCTTTTCTCATCTGCACCTGTTTGAAAGTATTATTTAAGCAACATGCCTTTTTGCTTCCAAACATTTAAGCTTTTAGCACTTGTATCTCATCAGTTTACATAGTATTTCAACTATTATAAATGGCATAAACATATTTAGGAACAAACACAGCTGACTTTTGGCTAACATAATGACTCCACTAGTAAGAAAAGAAAACGTTTCACCAGACTTCAGCATTACCCTCTGGCTATAACCTTTATGTCTTGGGACAAGGGAAATGGAGAAGGTTGGTAATTCAGTGCATGGGTCAAGTGGAGGATGAATACGTGAAGCTCTACCACAAAGTAGTTTATAAAGATTTATGCTGAGTCCAAAAGTATCTCAAATTAGAAACTTGGGTCTTTTAAAGTTTTCTGATATCTGTTAACACAAATTATTACTTAAGCAATATTATTTTACTACTATTGAATTTCTTGCAGAATTTCTTAATATTGTACTCAAAAAACAGCTTGGAGTTCATACCAAATAAAACCCAATCTTTAGAGTTTTTAAAGAACCTAACAGGTAGAAGAACTACTAAAAAGTGTCTAACACCATTGGTTAAATGAGATCAACTATCCTAATTTTTATCAGATTCCTTCAAAATACTATTGAGTTCTTCCCTGCATTAAACATACTCTCATATATAAAACAGCAATTTTAATCAGTTGTAAAAATTTTGACTCATGCTGTAGTTGTGAATAAGGTATTCTTTTTTGTTTGTTGAGATAGAATTCCTTTGCTATAAAATTCGTCATTTTGAAATGTACAATTCAGTGGGTTTTAGTACATTCACAAGGTGTACAACCATCACTATCTAATTTCAGAACATTTCATCACATATAAAATAAATCCTGAACCCATGAGCAATCACTTCCTAATCTCCTCTTCCTTCAGTCTCTGGTGACCATGAATTCACTTTTTTCCTCTCTGGATTTGCCTGTTCCAGTCACTTCATATAAACAGTGTCAAAGAACAAGTGGTTTTTTTATGTGTAGCTCCTTTCACTCAGCATGTTTTCAAGATTTATCCATGTTGTCCCAAGTAGCAGTATTTCACTCCTTTACACGGTTGAGTCATAATTCATCATGTGGATTTACCACATTTGTTTATTCATCTTAGGATGAACTGTACATTGTTTCCATCCTTTAGTTTTTATGAATAATGTTGCTGTGAACATCAGTGTACAGGTTTTTGGATGAACGTATGCGTTCAATTCTCTTGGAACTACACAGAAAAGTGGTATTCCTGGGTCACACGGTAATTTTACGTTTAACTATTTGAAGAAATACCCAAATGCCTGTAATGGTCACATCATTTTATATTCCCAAGAGCAAGTTAATAGGGTTGTGATTTTCCCACATTAAAAAAAAAAAATCAGAGCTATCCTAGTGGATATGAAATGTGTGATTTGGACTGGCAGTTGCCTAATGACTAAAAGTGTTAAACATCTTTTTATGTACTTATTGGACATTTGAGTATCTTCTTTGCAGAAATATTCATTTTTAAATATTTGTGTTTTATTGTTGATTAGACAGTTCTTGCTATTTAAATATATGGAATAAATATATATAATGAATAAATCTTACAGATTGTCAAATATCTTCAACTCCAGGTTGACTTTTCACTTTCTTCATAATGACTTTGACACATAAGTTTTTATTGCTGATTAAGAGTGATTCATCTTTTTTTTTTCTTTTGGTTGTACTTGTGTTCTTGATATATTTAAGAAACAAGCACCAAATCTACATTCATAAACTTTTGTGCCTAAACTTTCTTTAAAGAGTTATAGTTTCAGTTTTCACATTTAGGTCTTTGATACATTTGTAGTTACTTTTTGTATATGATACGAGGTAAGGATACAACTTCATTATTTTGCTTCAAGATACCCAGTTGTCTCAGCAAAGATTTGTTGAAAAGATCACCCTTTTCCCTTTGAATGGTCTTGGTACTTTTGTTTTAATTTAATTTACCATAATTATTTGGGTCCATTTCTGCACTCTCAATTCTATTCCATTAACTGATATGCCTATCCACATGCCAGCACCACAATGTCTTGCATACTGAGGCTTCCTCATAATCCCTAATTTCTTTGAAATTAAAAAATGTGAGTCTTCCAACTCTGTTCCCCACCCCTCCAAGATTTTTTGATTAACTGGGTCCTTTAAATTTCCATATGAACTTCAGCTTGCCCATTTTGTCAAAACAGAAATTAGGGTTTTGATGGGTATTGTGTTGAATTTGTACATTAACCTGGGAATATTGATATCTTGATAATAGTAAGTCTGGCAACCCATAAACATGGGATGCCTTTCCACTTATTTACATCATCTTAAATTTCTTTCAACAGTGTTTTATAATGTTCAGTGTATAGGTCTTACACTTTCTTGGTAAATTTAGTCTTATTTATTTAGGATTCTGTTGTAAATGAAATTGCTATGTTAAATTTTTATTTTTTATTTGCTAGTACACAGAAATACAACTCATTTTGTATTTTAATCTTGTATCCTGCAACCCTGCTGAACTACTTCATTAGTTTGAACAGATTTTTTTTCCTAGATTCTTCAAGGATTTCCTATATATAAGATAATGTTATCTGCAAATAGATAAGTTTTAATTCTTCCTTTCCAATCCGGAAAATTTTTATTTCATTTTCTGCCTAATCACTCTGGCTAGACACACTGTATGATGCTGAACAGGTCAGTAGTTATATCTCCACATTCATTCCTGATTTTGGTAATCTGAGTCTTTTTCGTAGCCAATCCAGCTAATGGTGTCTGCCCACTTTTATTTTTTTGATCTATTCAAACTACCAACTTTTGGTTTCACCAATTTATTCTATTATTTTCTGCTTTAATCTTTATTACTTCCTCCACTCCACTTGCCTTGGGTTTAGTTTGCTCTTCTTATTTTTAAGGTCAGAGGTTAGAGGTTATAGATTTGAGATCACTGTATAAAGTTCTAAACTTTCCACAAAGTGATATGTTATATTTGAATGTTATTCATATTGTTTCTTATATGGTATTCATAAATTTTTAAAATTTGATTATTATTATGTTTAAATTAGTTAAGCCAAATGTTTTTGAACAATCTCCCCTATGCTGGAGTACAAGGAGACCAAAATCACTTCAGATATTAGAACCATTGTCTCCTCTGGATAGCTAACCTTCTTCTGAGAATACCTAACATGAAAATTCCTTATCCCTCTAGAGGTAGTCCTTTGCCTCTCAGAGAGTTCCACCAGAAGGTTACTTCCATTACTGAAAGGAAACTACTGTTGTGGCAGATTATTTTTCAATGAAGAACATGACACTATCTCTCATCCCACATATTGTTCCTACAGTGTGACTAGGACTTTCTTCTCATCAAAAGATGAAGTGCAAGCTTGCTTTGCTTGAATCTGAACTAGTCTATTTTGTAGGAAAGGGACACTACACATGTCTCTTAGGACGAGGTCATTATAGTTCTGCTTGGTTCTCTTTAGAACACTCATCTTTGGAGATGTTGAGGTGCCATACAAGAATCTGACTTTCTTGAGGCTGCCCCACCATGAGGAAGCCAAAATTAGCCCATGGAGGGACCATGTGGGGAGGTCTTAAGATGACATGAAGAGACAGAGACAGATGCCCGGCCAGCCCCCACCTTCTTCAGCTTCCCTTTTCCTTTGCTGTCTAGTTCCAATCACTGTTTAAATGTAACTACATCAGAAACCAAGCCAGAACTAACTAGATAAGCCCTTCTCAAATCCCACAAAAATCACAGAAGATAATAATTGTTAGTTTCAGTCACTAAATTTCGAGGGGATTTGTTATATAACAATAGCAAATGGAATATTCTTGCTATATAACTTGAAGCCTTGGGATCATAAAGAAAAACTCCAATTAGATTCTTTCATAATGAAAGTACTCAAACAGAGATAGTTAATTCTCAATCTTCTGCGAGTTTATTTTAAAACATGCTTTTACTTTTTACCATTCTGGTTATGCCAACCTGAATTAGTTAAAAAACAGTTTATCTAAGTTTTCTTACTTATGAGATCTAAAACTAAATCCAGTATTCTAACTGGGGTATAAGGGAACAGTTGAGAAATGCAGAAAAACTGTCTCACCCACTAGTGAGGTTTTTATTCATTTGATTTGAATTTATGTTAAATTTGAACAAAATCCTTTTCTGCAAAAAGAACTGGTATAGAAGGTATTAATTCAGAGCTGAGGTTCTGGAGTTAGCCGGATAAGGAGGCAAAAGTCAGCATTAATGAACTTGAGTAAGATGTATAACCTCGATAAGGCTTAATCCCTCATATATAAGTTGGGAACATAATACCCAAACTCAAGGGATTACTGTAAAAACTATCTCTAAGCTTAGTAAGTCGCTGCTATTATAGTGGTTTCTCTAATCAAATGCTCCTCATCCTCTTCCTATTGCACTCATTTTTGTTTGTTTTAATGTAACAAACATTTGTTTGTTTGGGCCTCACATTTGTCACGATTAAATTAGATCTTGTTATGTACAGTCCTCGCTCCATTTGCTTCTGATCTTTTAGTAAGAGATGGAGGGGGAAAATCCCATTAAACAAAAAGAACAAACAGATAAAATACTTAGAAATTAATGTAACTAAGAATGCATAAAATCTTTTTGATTGAAAATAAAGTCAAACATTACATTGTAATATTCTGAAGAAGTCAAAAGAAAAAGGGGCAGGGTAAAGTGCCAGGTTGAATCCCAGGGCTGGGGATGAGGTGTGTGTCTTAGTCCTTGATACCTGAACAGAACTAGGGAAATCCTTGCAATAAACTAATAAAAAAATCTTTCTTAAACTGATGCTAATCCATCACTTCACAGTATTCCAAATTCACAAGTTACAAGCAGCATGACTGTGGGCAAGTTAGTTAACCTCCCTATGCCTCTTTGTAAAATGGGTATAAATAAAATTTCCCTTGCAAATTAAAGGAGAAAACATACATTAAGTGCTTGAAGAATGCTGGGTGCTGAGAAAGCATTTAGTAAGCACTTGCTGGCTTCATTTAGTCAGGCTCTTCCTTGACTGATGTGCTTACCTCACTGTCACAGTGTGTTGCCCTGTTTTGCGAGAGATCCTGGCACGTTAGAGCTGTATAGGTGAGAGCTTACAGTTGGCCTGGATTCAAATTCAGCCCTGAAATTTTCCAGCTGGTGGGCAGCCACTTACACCATCAAAGCCACCGGATTTTTAGTTAAAAATGAGGGCAGCAAAGGTACTCACTTCATGGGACTGATGGGAGCACTGAGGAAACACGTGATGTACAGAGCAGAAACTTGAACAACTCAGTAAATGTCGATAACGTGAACAATTGGTGTTATTATTATTTTGCCTACCACATTCTTGGTTTCCTGCATCTATTATATGAAATAACAAAAATAATAATGATATTTTATGATTTCCAGCTGCACAAACTTTATTTCTAGCTTGTCTTGACTTTCTAATTATACTTCAAACTTCCGAACAGAAAACTTTATTCCTACCAACTATTCTGACACATACACAAAAATATTCTGATGAATAATGATAATAGAATTTTTAAATTCCTGGTACAAGAATATAGGTTAGTTCTAAAAGTAATAGGGTTTGAAATTAATATTTATACTTTGCACTATGTTTTCTAATATTTGGGATTTAACAGGCATTTGAATTTTGAGATATTTGGCTATATTACATGGCTATACGTATAATCTAGGAAATTTTTTTTTAACAAAGAAAGAAAAAAAGAAAAACAACTTATAAATTTTTCAGGAAAAGGTATTTTTCCTAAAGTTATCTCTTAAAACTAGGGACCCAAACTAATCTCAGTGGATTATAAAAGTTTCCCAAAGTTTATTTTTTAAGTTCAGTCAGAAAAACAATATTTCCATGTACCTTTTATTCCTTATTACATTGGTATCTCTGACTTTTGCTTAAAGTAGCCAGAGAAGCTCACGATCTTGAATTTAGTCCTTAAAAGCAATTATTAAGGGTTATAATTTCTGTGCTGAAAATGACTGAACTCATGAAAGGGCATGCAGTTCAGATTTTTGTACTTTGCAAAGCCTTCACTTTTCAAGCATTACTTTCATTATTTTCTATAAATACATCACTATCCTTAAGAACAAATATTTTCAGATAAGATTAAAGATCTTTAATTATCACTGGGAAACCACCTTAGCATATTATCAACTTTCTAAAGGCAGACTTAACGCATGAAAACCTACTTGCCAAATAGGAAAAGCAACTATTAGAAAGAATTTCATTAATGAGTTATTCCAAAAATAAAAGGTCTGAATTTTTACAAGTGGCAACAGAATATTTTCAGAAAATTTCTGGAAGATATTGTTTAAAAAAAATAAAAGACAAAACTGAGATATTGACTAGAGAAATCTGCTTATCCTCACCCATCACTACTGCTTCCCTCAACGACTTCTTTCCCTGGCATGACCATTCTCTTTGCTAGGCTGGATTTACATGAACCCAGTAAGTCCCAAGTTTTCTATTCTGCAAATATTTTAATGAAATTGGCACAGGTGCATTAAAATATGTTGAAAAAATAATAATCTAGAACTTATACATCTTAATTTTAATTATATTATAATTGCTATATTATTATAGTATGATTGAATTACATAGTTATATTTCCATATTGAATTCAAGCTTTTATAGATGTTCCACATCTGGGGGAATGGAACAGAATGGGTTAAGCCATTAGCTAGAATTCAATTTTCTTTCAAATCTAGGGGAGATCTGGAGACCCTCATATTTACTCCCAGGAATCCTGACTGTGAAACAGAGATGGCCTTCTGGAAGGTCTGGGCAGCAGGTACTCCTGGTGCTGCCACTACATACAACCTTGCCATGATTGCATCTGGCCTGCCTCTCTGGAACAGACTGCAGAAGGCTAACATTTATGTTAATATAGCATTCCAGTCTCTCTCTTTTGTGCACAATGAACAAACAGCAGTCAGAACCATGTTACTGCACTAGAAAAGGCTTCAAGCAGATTCTCATGGGGTCTTTATTTGAAGCTCTAAGGAAATTCCCATAGATTCCAAGTACAAATGAAAAAGCAGATTTCATAGTTCTGAACAATCCAACCCAACCCAAGCCATGGGTACTCAAAGAACACACAAGAAAAAAAAAAAAAAAGTACAGGAAGGGCAGTGGTTAAAAATATTTTAACAGAGAAAAACTGAAAACAACCTGTTTTTCATTAATAGGTTAAATAAATGTGGGTACATTTATTCCACTGAAATTGTGCTACAATTGACAAAAATGAGATGGATCTATAGGTACTGAAAAGGGAAAATGCCCATGATACATAATTAAGGAGAAAAACTTGTTCACTGAGTAGAATGTATAAATATAGCCACTGAGAGAACAAGAGAAAGAACAGGGCAGGAAGGGAGAGTGGAGGTGGGCAGGTAGGCAGGGAGAGTGTGTGTATAGCACGGTAAATGTCAAAGAAACAGGAAAGGGGAGAAAAATGGGAAGGCGGAGACAGATGTGGAAGTGTATGTACAACCTGGCTCTCTATCACAGGGTGTCCCATACAGTAGCTGCTTGTCACATGTGTCTATTCAAGTATAAAGTAATTAAATAAAATTAAAAATTCAGTTCCACAGTTGCACAATTCACTTCAAGTGCTCAAGGGCCATAAGTGATTAATGACTACCAGAGAGCATAGTCTAGAGCATTTCCTTCACTGCAGAACATTCTTTTGTGGAGTGCTATTCTGTATCTTTGGTATTGCACAAAATTTTTATCATGAGTGTACAGTGTTTTCATAGTCTGCAAAGATAATAAAGTTATTTCCAATTTGGAAAAAAAATGGTTTGGGGTTTTTCTTCTCATTCTGTATTTCTTTTAATACTTCTGCAAACACCACAGAAGCCCCAGAGGTTTCATAGGCCTTAATAAACTGTATACTAGCCAATTTTCTCTGAGTTTTTTGATTCTTACTAACTTGGTTCTACTCAAGAAGAGTTCAAATGCCATAAAATAAAGAATACAACAACATACATTTGAAGCATCGTGACATTGCTCTTGTTCTCTGAAATCTGGGAAAAGGTCGTGTTACTCATTCTTAGCAGGAGCAGGAGCAGGTGATAGAAACCTCTTGCAGTTTAGACAAACATTTTAAATTGAAGCTTTTCTTCAAAGAAATAATGGCATTTAAAAATAGCATTCATTTTTTTTTCTGATTCAATTCAGTACAAAGTAGAGGGGGATAAACTAAGCCTAAAGCTTAAGGGGGGAAAAAAATCACATGAACTGAAAAAGAGAATGGCAAGGCTATGAACCACTTTTCAAGAGGGCATAACACCAAAGCAAGAAATGTTTATAATAACCAGTTCTAAGGCTTCTGATGTAACAGAAGTGAGGCATCTGGTGAGGTTTTAGGAGGGCAATCTTTTAAAAAAGAGCACAGATGAATTCTAAATAGGGAAGAGGGGTGGGGAAGGAAAGGGAGGGGGCAGGGGATTGCATTGCAAGGATGGTGGAATGTGATGGACATCATTATCCAAAGTTCATGTATGAAGACATGAATTGGTGTGAGTATACTTTATATACAAAGAGAGGTATGAAAAATTGTTCTATGTGTGAATAAGAATTGTAATGCCAAAAAAAGTTAACTGAAATATCTCCAAGAGGGGAAAATACACGCAAGTTTATGGGGACACACACAAATAATAACATCTTAAGACTCTTAGTCCCCTATGAAAATACCACTGACTGTTGCCAAAGATCACAGCCCCAGATACTACTGCTATATCCACTAGCACCCAGTAACCCACTGGGTCCCTCAGGCAGATCTAATCTGTGCCCTAGTCTTCAAAGCCCTCAAACAATATCAGGCCCACATACTCTCCTAGGGTAACCATTCACTGTTCTATCCCCAGACCCCAAGTTCCAATCATTACCATCTGCTTAAGGTTCTTACAGCGGGGCCTTGCACAATACATAAATATGTAAAGCCACAGAAATTAAGAGAACATAGAAGTGACCAAGAATATATCACAGCACAATGAATCCATGCATACTGAGCAATCCAAAAACATGACAAGGTGGAACTACAAATCAGTGAGGGCAAAGATGGACCATGCAATCAGCAACACTGGCTTGGCTTGTGCAACCAGTTTCTTTGCATGGAAAGTTATTCCCTATCTCATATCCTTACACAAAAATAATTCCATGTGGATTAGACTTACACTAAAAAAAAAAAAGAAAAAAGAAAAGAAAACCAGAACTTTTAGAAGAAAACATGATAGGATCTCTTTGTGACCCTAAAATAATTAGAATTGAGAGGCATTAAATCTCATACAAAAAAACCCCACCATAAATGGAGACTAATTTGATTCAATTAAAATGTAAAATTCCTATACAGCAAAATATATAACAAAGTAGAAAGATAAGCCACCATGGAGAACATATCTGAAATATGGGAAACACATCTGAAATGCAAAATATCAACAAAAGATGAATCTAGAATACATAAGAATCTAAAACAAAAGAAAACAGACACATCACAGAAAAGGAAATTGAAACAGTTAAATAAACATAAGAAATGATGCTCAAATTCACTAGAAATCAAGGAAATGCATTATTTCAAATTACTGGCAAAAATTTCAAAGTCTGACAATACCAATACTTAGCTAGAATATGAAGCAATAGGAATTCTCAGTGCTGTTAGGGGTTGAAACTTCAAGAGCTACTGTGATCTGCTAATATCTAGTTAAGCTGAGGACAAGCAAACCTTACGCATCAGCAATTCCACATCTAGGTGCAAACCCTACAATAGCTAGAGGGGTACCTCAGTGGTAGAACATTTGTCTAGGATATACAAGGCCCCAAGTT
Source organism: Marmota marmota marmota (assembly GCF_001458135.2). Lineage (NCBI taxonomy): Eukaryota > Metazoa > Chordata > Mammalia > Rodentia > Sciuridae > Marmota > Marmota marmota. The sequence continues at coordinate 10,466,526 of NW_026000185.1, read as the reverse complement.
CCATCCTCAGCACCGCAAAAACAAGTAAACAAATAAACCCTGGAGAAGGTATCAAACATATTCACAAGAAGGTGTACTACAATATTCCCAGCCATACTGTCCAATCACAAAGCAAGGAACCAAAACTTCCATTGACAGAATGAATAAATTGTGGTATAATCCTGGGACACCATATGGCAAAAATTAAAGTGTATATATCTACAGAGATATATTTCACATATAATGAGAGAGAAAAAAACAAGTCATAGGAAGATATACACAGTATGATGCTGTGCAAACTTCAAGATACATAACCTAAATACACTGCTTACAGCAGCAGATACATGTAATGTAGGTACAAGGCCATGCACTGGGGACAATGAGCAGCCACTTCAGGACAATGGCTCTTCTGCAGAAAGAAGATGGGGACATGGCAGCTGGAGGGGTCCACAGGGGATACCATCTACCTATGCATGTGTACTAAATATGTTATGTTTTTATCATCTTTATCTTTTAATGTCAAACAAAGGTAGTGAAATGTCATGATTTGACTAAACTGGGCAGAGATTATGGCATTCTCTAAATTTTTTCTGATTTCATGAAATATTTCAAAGTATGATGTAATTTGTATTTTAAAGAAAGAAAAAGAGAAGGAAGAGGCCACATTTTTACCAAAATGATTGTCTCCTGATATTAAGCCTATTAATAGCTTTTTTTTTTTCTCTTTTATGGTCTTCTGTATTTTCTAATTTTTTTTCCAAAAAGTCATTCCAGATGCTTCTAGTCTATATTATTCTTACATCTTCACACCCAAACCCATCACTGCACTTGCTTGCCTCTCTGATACAGAACATGGCATTGCCATCAGCACAGTCTTTTCTGCAGGAATATGGGCTCTTAGAGGAACTAACACAAGCATCCTCACTTTTATGTAAATTATGCAAAAATGCCCACCATGGGCCAGTTATTGTGCCAGCTGCTAGAAAAACATATGAACAAAACTGACATTGTCCCTTCTTCCACAGAGCTTAATCTTAAAGAAACATTACATAAATATAAAAAAGAACTATAAAAGTGAAATTGTGAGGAATTCTATTTAACATTGTATATACAGTGCATTAACAAATGTTTCCTGGTTGATTCTAAGGCAGACTCTGAGCAGCTCGGGAGGATCTGTGGCCTATGACTCTAGGGCAGGGAAGAATTCCTTGTGGTGATGGCCAAACAGGTAAAAATAGGAGCCCATGGTGTGTGGTACTTCAATTCCCTGAAAACCACTCGCCATATAGTGAGACAGCAGAGACAGCATCTCCATTTATCTGTCCATCTATCCCCTTCCTTGCCTGATTCCCACATCCCCACCTTATTCATTAATCTAGTGCAATTAATTTTAGGAGACCTACATGTGCTAAGGTACAGATATGAAGACACACACAAGCATATTCCTGCCTCAAAGAGTTTTCCTTTTAGAATAATAGATCTCAACTGGGGATGGTTGGGCCTCCAGGACATTACTGACAATGCCTGAAGACAATTTTGCTTGTCATAAATAGGGAAGGGGTTGCCAGCATCTACTGAGTAAAGACCAGAGATGCAGCAAACATATTATAATGGTGCTTACTATGACAGCCCTCTACAACAAATATTTATTAGGGTCAAAATGTCAATAGTGTCAAGGTGGAGAAACCTGGTGTAGGTTATTTAGAACCATCTCTAGAAATCGACCTCATAAAGCAAGGCAAACGTGGAGAGCAACAGTAAGTGGCTCAGCAGGCCAAGTGTCAAGACACCAAAGAGTATTAAATACTCCATAGTGAGATGAGCCTGTTTAAAAAATAAAATCACTGCTGAGATTAAAATGTCTGATCTGAAGAATCAGCAATATAATTACCTCACAAAGCAACAACAGTAATAAGATGTTGCCCAAATACAAAGGTAAGGTACCTAATCTAGAAGTAGGGAGGGGTAGAAACATTTCCTTAGAAGTGACATCTAATTTGAGACAAGAAAGATGAATGAATTAGTAAAGTGATGTGAAGGCAGAGGCAGGAGTAAAGGACTATTCCAGACAGAAGATGAAATGAGCAGGCAAGTAGAACTATGATACACAAGAAATGTGTTTTAATGAAGGCCAAGTAGGGAGTGGCTACTGAAGGGCTTGAGAGGTAAACTGGATGGGCCCAGATCATAATGAGAATTGCATGACAGATTAAGAAATAAGAAGCATGTACTTATCTTCAGGGCAATAAGAGGCTACTGAAAGGATGTGTACAGAGACAAGATATGAACAAAATTTGAGTTAGAACAATCACCATGGAGAATGGATTGCTAAAGAACAGGAGGCAAAGAGATTGAGGGAGGTGGTGGTGCCCATGATCCAGGTAACCGAGTGCTGACATGAGCTAATGGTGGCACTTAGGAGAGACAGGAGCCTTCAGAGGATCCTGAGACAGTAGTCATCACACCAAAGTGTGTACTTAACCTGCATATCAACTCCAAAGCTCCCAAACTCCAAAACCTCAAAAGTTTCTCCTTAATTAATCTGTGGCCCAACCTGGCAGCAAAATAATAACCTGAACTGACCTGAGGTTATTTATAGTATTTATTCTATTTCAAGTTTGACTATGGGAAATTGCCCCAGACCACACCATGTTGGGTAGCATATTATCTCTTTAAAATTCAAAAAGGTCTGTATTCTAAGCATGCAGTTGGGCTTCAGGTTTAAGAAAAGGGATAATGGTTCTCTACAACATGAAAAATAAACTTTTGTTAGATTAATTAAATTGGGAAAAATGAGTTACTGATTATTTGTTCAAAATGTTTATATCCATCATTACCCTTACTTAACAATAGTATGAAACTTTCAGATACCACATATAAGCACATCACATGATTAACTTCTTTATGGAACTTTGCCTTAAAATCTTAGAAATTTGACAGTGTGATCCTAGCAGACTTAACAGTATTAGCATTGGAGAAAGAACTAAAACAAACAAAAACAAAACCAAAAAACCTATTTCACAGAATTTACTTTATAATTCTTCCTCTTTGGGCTGCCACACAGAAGACAGATTAGGTAAATTAGCAAAAAGTACCAGATCTTCCTCTCAGAGTAATTCCAAGTAAAGCCAGCTGGGAGGCTGGAAGAGAGTTTGAGGTCACCCTCCCAATCACTATTAGTAGCATAGCCTCGAACACAGCGACTTGACTCTTTCTCAGTAGAGGAGACCTGATCCTTTCTGTACTTGTGTCAAGTACTGCAAACACTTGTATCAAGTGGTGCTGCAAATAACAGTGGTCACCAACCATGACTGTATGGTAAGGAGGAAGAACCTAGGACTTTCATTCATTCATTCAAAAAGTTTCTGTGAAGGGCTTTCCATGTGCCAGGCATTATTTATTCTAGGTGTTGAAAATACAGAGATAAACAAGATAAAAAATATTCCCTTGGGGGGGTTATAGATTTTGAAGGTCACAGGATATGAAGCACATAATCACAATAGGGTGTAATGAATTATGATGGAAACCATAAGGATGACAGTCCACAGTAGAGGGACCCAACGTAGAAGGACCAAGAGGAAAATACATAAAACCTCCCTAAGAAGACGACACTTACACTGAGATCTAAAGTATAATTAGAATTTATTAGTCCATGTGGACTAGAAAGAAAAGAAACCGAAAAAACCAAAATAGCGAAAATAATGGCTGAAAGCTGAGGAAAACTCAGTGAGGCTCTCACCCTGCACAAAAGTCAACTCAAAATACATCCAAGACCTAGAAATTAGACCAAAAACACTGAAACTCCTAGAAGAAAACATAGGGTCAACACTCCAGCATATAGACACAGGCAACGATTTCCTCAACAGGACTCTTAAAGCTCAGGGAAAAATACCCCAAATTAATAAACGGGATGGCATCAAATTAAAAAGCTTCTGCACAGGAAACAACTAAGAATGTAAAGAGAGAATTTACAGAATGAGAAAATAGCTTTGCTAGCTCTCCTGACAGAGCATTAAAATCCAGTATATATAAAACTCAAAAAACAACACCATCAGGGCTGGGATTGTAGCTCAGCGGTAGAGCGCTCGCCTAGCACCGGGGAGGCCCTGGGTTCAATCCTCAGCACCACATAAAAATAAGTAAATAAAATAAAGGCATTGTGTCCAACTACAACTAAAAAATACTTTAAAAAAAAAAATCTCTCTCTATCTCTCTCTCTCACTCACACACACATACACACACATAACCCCAGTTATGGGCAACTATAACTTTTATATATAAAAATATAAATTTTGGGGGGGTGGGTACCAAGCTGCTCTGTCACTGAGCTACATTCTTAGCCCTTTTTATTTTATTTTGAGATAGGGTTTTGCTAAATTGCTGAGGCTGGCCTCAAACTTGCAATCCTCCTGCTTCAGCCTCCTGATTTGCTAGAATTACAGGCATGCATAGGTAATGACATGCTCAATAGGACTCCTAAAGCTCAGGAAACAATACTACACCTGGCAAACAAGACACTTTTAAGAATAAATGCAAATGGCCAACATGAAAAAAATGTTCAACAGCTTTAGCAATTAGGAAAATGCAAATCAAAACTACACTGAAATTTCATCTCTCTAGTTAGGATGACAGTCATCAAGAATGCAAACAATAAAAAATGTTGGAGAGGATGCTGGATAAAGGAACACTTTTACACTGTTGTAAATTACTACCACCACTATGGAAATCAGTATGAAGGTTCCTCAAAAGTCAGCAATAAAACTACCATATGACCCAGATATTCTGCTTCTTGGTGTTTATCTTGAAGAATTAAAGTCAGCATACTACAGCGATACATACTAGTAATATACTCATGTATACATGTATACAGAAGCACAATTCACAACAGCCAAAATATAAAACCAACCTAGGTGTTCATCAACAGATGGATAAAGAAAATGTGGTCAATGAGGTATATGTATGCAATTAGGTTTTTTAAAAAAATTTTTTTAATTTATTTTTTAATTGTAGTTGGACACAACACCTTTATTTCACTTGTTTACTTTTGTGTGGTGCTGAGGATCGAATCCAGGGTCTCGCACATGCAAGGCGAGCGTTCTGCCGCTGAGCCACAACCCCAGCCCCACAAAACTAAGTTTTATTAAGCCAAACAAAGAATAAAATTGTGCCATTTGCAGCAAAATAGATGAAATTTGAGAGCAAAATAAGCCAAACTCAGAAGGCCAAGGGTCATATGTTTTTTTCTCATATGTAGAAATTAAAGAAGGAAAAGAAAGGTTTTCTTCATGAAAACTCAAGAGACCAGTAGAGTAGGAAAGAGACCAGGGGCAGGGAAGAGGGGAAGAAAAGGGGAAATATTGAGGAATGATTTTTATTTACATAAAAATAAGTAGGGCTGGGGATGTGGCTCAAGCGGTAGCGCGCTCGCCTGCCATGCGTGCGGCCTGGGTTCGATCCTCAGCACCACATACAAATAAAGATGTTGTGTCTGCCGAAAATTAAAAAAATAAATATTAAAAAAAAAAAAAAAAAAAAAAAAAAAATAAGTAAATAAAATAAAGGCATTGTGTCCAACTACAACTAAAAAATACTTAAAAAAAAAAACACCCTCTCTCTCACACACACACATACAAGTTATATTGTTATATCATGTGCACATACAAATATATAACAACAAATCCCACTATTATAATCACAATAATGAGATTTGTTGATATATATATTGTTATACAAAAATATTCAGGGGGAGCCAGCCCAAATATGGTGGAGTGCAGCCTCAAGAGCAGGCAGGAAAACAGTTATGGTCCAGAAGAAATCCTATTTAAAAGTGGACTATTCTTTCTGATGTTCTGGAAGGCACTTCAGACCTAAAAATAGAATAAATATAGGAAATGAATTTTAAATGCTTTGTTTAGGCTTTGCTTACTTGGGCTGGGGTAAAATAATCCCTCCATGTAATAAAGCATACCTAAAATGAACTTCCAATGGTCAAAATGAATGCTGTATATTGAAACATGTAGAACACTTACAATGAGTGTGAATAATAATGAGGCTTTGAGCAGTTTTCTGCCAATTTTGTTAAGAACTATGGTCTGACAGGGCACTTTAAAATAACAAGTTTACCAGAAGCATAATTTGAGATATTCAGATATTCAGATGTCAATTGGGAAGACTTTGGCAACATGAAAATTTCCAACCACAAACAAATCAGTATAAGTCATACTCTGTATTTTGAACCTGTGACAGTTTAAAAAGCAAATGCTAGTACTCTACCCTAAAGATCCAAAGGAACTAGCAAATCTTACTATTTTTATTGAGACTCTTGATATCCCATGCAAGAGCAACAGACTTGTAAAAACTAGTGTCAACAGATTTTAGTTTCATATATGTAAGATTTCTGATTTTGAGAAAAATCAAGAGGCCTAATAGGCCAAACGAGCTCACACTGAACTCAGCATACTTGGGAGAATTGGGGGTGGTGGGGGAGTTTGATGTGAGGGGAGGGCAACACCTCACAACTGCTACTTCGGTTCTTGGTGAACATGCTTTTCTTAAAAACCATCCCCTCCCCTGATTTTTGTCAGAGTCATCTATGTACCACTCAGACCCCTCCTAAATTGTTCAGTGGCTTTGGCTCGAGTGGTAGTTTTTCTCTGTAATCTCCTGCCATTATGCTATTGAAGTGGGAATTCCTTCTAATTATCCAACGCCTCAGTAACTCAACTTCCTCAACAACAGGAACATTCCCATTCTCTGCACTTCAACCTCCCACAATAACAGTCATATCCTATGCCCCGCCAGGATCCTGAATTCTGAAATTTCTAATGTGAATACATACATCCTTGCCGCCTGTGTTTGTTTGCTGATCTGTTCACCCCTTCCTCCATTCACTATCTGTGTCATTCATTCATTCTATATTCAACTAATATACACACCCACTGTTTGCCAAATTCTAGGTACAGGGAAATGTACTATTAAAAAATAAAGATCATAACTCAGAAACTTCTCCCTCATGCAATACACCAATAATAAATAAAATGTATACTGTCAAATAATGACAAGTTCTGTAGAGAAAATTAAGGCAGGAAAGGTGGCCGTGAATGCTTGACAAATGAGTGCCATTTCAGACAGTGTGCTCAAAGAAGCACTGACACTGCTGTCTAAAGAGGCACTTGAGTAAAGACGTGAGTGAGGTGAGGGAGCAAGCTTGACAGATACCTGGAAAAACAGAATTCCAGGCAGAGGCAACAGCAACGGCAATGGCCCCATGGCAGGAACACTCGTGGTGCACACCAACAGGCCGAGTGCACAGAGCAGAAGCAGTGAAGGAGATGAGAGGCTAGATCCTAGAGGCCTCTGAGCTAAGACAGGAACAAAGATACTGGACTTCTACTGCCAAGTGACCACTCTGGCTATAAGTTAGGAACAGACTGTGGTGGCAGAATAGAAGCAGAAGACCTGGCAGGTGCCTGGCAGCCCTTCTGAGTGGTGCCGATCTTCCTTTCACATCCCTCACCCTGCTGGGCTTAGACGTGGAACAGGCATCAACCAGTTTATCCTTGTTTCCCAAACATTCTCTCTCTTCCTAGCATCCCTCAGCTCTGACTCTGCCATCATCAGATAACAGCCTTCTCCTCCTCCCCCGTGGCTGGTCTCCAGCCACCCTTCCCCCTCCCCCAGCTACTCCACCCCACATTCAGCCCCTAAACAAGAGCACTCTTCACCACCCTAATTTCACATACCTGCCCTCTGACCAACTCCCCTTCTCTCAAATTTTGAATCCAACAACTAACCGTACTGGGGTCCCCATGCCACTGATCCTATGCTGCTTTCTCCCCCGATATTCTCTTTCTACTCCATGATTGATCATTTAATCTCCACTGCTTCTTTGCACCTGCTTGGCAGAACCTCACTGCTGACAGAACTGCACTCCACCCCTGCTCCACTCCTATCCCGAACAGGTAAACACTGATGGGGAAGAAGACACAAATTAATGGAGCAATGCCCTTGAGGAGGACAGCAGGCTGTAGCTGTACAGGAGGAGTGCCTTAGAAGGGAGCCCAGATAGCTGAGTACACAGGCACACATCTGGATAGGTGGGGGGTGTGGGGCAGCAGCAGCTTACAGATGTTCTCTTCTGGGAGCTTCTATGTTTAAAGTGTATAGAAGCAGAGTCATCAAGTGGGCATGAGGATAAAAATGCTAGAAAACTGAGAGGAAGAAGAAAAAGTGAAGAATGAATGGAGATGGAACCTCTCTGAGGCCTCAGCACCTCCCTCCTCTAAGTTAAATAGCCTGCTCCACTCTCACTTGCCTCATTATTCAGTCTAGACCCTGGCAGGGGGTGGCAGTGCAATACAATGCCCGACTTTCCCTGTCCATATCCCTGAAGATAAGCACTGCTGAACAAATCCAGAAAACTTAAAATGAGTCAATCACAAATCCATGTCAATTAACTTTAACTGAGTTCCTGATGCTTCTCAGTAAACCCTTTATTCACTTCTGGTTGATCCTACCCCAATGCCCATCCCGGGCACCACACATCACCATCTGAGTGCATGAACTTGGTTTCTATTTTACTGACGACAAAAACCACTTGATGTGAGTGAGCTTCTTAAAACTTCCTTTCTCTATGACTCAAATCCCATATGGTTAACATTTACCTGTCCTTCCCTCCCGGCTTCCAAACGTTCTTCTCTTCTAAGGTAACCCTCTCCCCCTACCACTCCCACCATCAATCTGCAGAGTTTTATTCCATTATCCTACCCTCCTGCATCTTGACTTCTTTACTTTATAGGCTTTGAGGAGGAAAAAGGTGTTTTAGGTGAAAGAAGAAACAAGTTACAGAAAAAGGAAAAAAAAAAAACATGGAATGTAAACAGTGATGAGACTGATCTTGTTTCACTGCAGTGTGTGTGGAAGGTGACTGAATGTGAAGTTAAATGAACAAGGTGGCATAAGATTGCAGAGGACCTTAAAAACCCCGGGAAGCAGGTGACCATGTCCATGCCAGAAAGTGTTCAAGAGAGGTGACACTCAGCATGAGAGGGGCAGGGCTGAAAAGGTATAAAAGAGGAGGACTGGAGGGAAGGAACTGGAGGGCTTCACGCTGGGAATGGGTGGATGAGGCCTGGGGGCAGGGGCAAGGGACAAAGTAATCATCCTGACAAATATGAGAGTCTGATCAGACCAGACGTGGGACAAAAGAAAAAAAGACAAGACATTTCTAAGAGAAAAACAACAGAATCTGGTGACTGGCAGCATACTGTGGATGAGTTTTAAATTCCATAACTCCTACAAGGTGAAGCACTACGCCCCATGGGCCAAGTTCTTAGAATCACAGTGCTTTTGAGGTAGGGGAAGTACTGGGACTCTGAGACCACAGGCTTCACAAATGAAGAGGCAAAGACCAAAGTAGTGATTTGTTCCACATCACAAAACTAGCTGCTGACAGTTGGGATGAGAAGCTGTCTCCTGACTACTCTCTGCACCCCTTCCACCACTCTCTGCTTCTTTTCTGCAACCCATTCCCACTTCCCTATTGCCCACCCAGGTCTCTGGGTGCCATTCTTCCACTGACAAATATGACCCTGTGGGATCAGCCACCTGGTTTGGCCTCTGCACATATCCGGATCAGGAGAGTTAGCTCTTGGCCATTAGGGCTTCAAAACTGCTGGCCTGGCTCTACCCCAAGACCTTCCAGAAGATGAGCCAGCCTTGCCCTTTAATGTGGATCCTGCTCAGTCTATAAAATATGCAAAAATGCTTCTTTGGGAAAATATTGACAATTTTATGCTTTCAAAAACAAATTTTCAAAGTACCAGTCCCTGCAGTGATGACAATACTGAAAATTAAAATGTCCCTAATTCAGGTATGAAATCTGACCCTTTCGTTTATATTTTCTTCTTATCTATTTCCTCATACTATTCATTTTGAAGATTAAATTTTTTTTACTGCATCCTTTGAGCATTTCAAAAACTTAAACTGAGGACATCTGTCTGCTCAGCAGCCTCAAGATATTCTCTTTGTGACTAAGTGGCAGGTGTTGTTCAGTTTATTTTCATGCATGTAAACTAAGCCCTTGAACTTGAGGACGAGGAAAGCATTTGGCTTAAAGTTTAGAAAGGAAGGAACTACACAACAGTTTCCTTTAGAACAAGCTGCTTTTCCAGCTTCCTGTATGAAAAATATTGTATGTTTATAGAGATTGCTAAGAAACAACAAAGAAATGATATGTAAGCCTTTAAACAATTAAGCTTCAAATTCTTTAAATAGCAAACAATTTCTTCTAATTTTGATATTTATATCAAACCAGGAATAGAAAAATTGTCTAATAAAACAGAAAAGTGGGACAAAGCTTAAAATGTATTATACAGTTTTCAGATTACTATAGAGGGGTTCCTATTTTCTTGCAGAAAAATGGGAGTCATTAACACTTTGGGCTTTAAAAGTCCCAAATACCAAACTACTGCATGGGGAAAGATTTTCTTTGTTGATATAGTTGCTTTTATTGTCATCATGAAACTGTTTTGATTAAAACATAAACACACATACATATATCAAATTCATAATTATAAACAACTTTTCCAACTCCTATAACATTCATTTGTTTCTGAAAAATTCTCTTTCAAAATGAAATAAAATGCATACAGAGTCTTGAATCTAAGTGGAAAGAGAAGTGACCTCCTCAGGGTTCAAGGTTTAAATGTCCTCTCCCACACTCCTACACAGTGACCAAGTTCCCCACAGTCTGCTTCCACACCTCTCTCAGCTAGCAAGAACCCACTCAGAAAGATGACCATGTTGTCCACTGGCTCTCCATGCATAATTCAGTTACCACTATGCTCTTAGAAATTTTCTATCAAGGGTTGTTAAACTTAGACTTATAATAAAATTCAACCTTGAGTTCTGAAGTATTGTTTCTGGTGCTACAAGTTCCATTTTATTCAAATATACAAGTTTCATATATGGTGGTGAACATCATGCCTTATGTCATTCAGGAAAGAGCAATTTAAACATGCAAATTTATAAATAATCCAAAGTCTCCAGGATGTTTTTAGCCCAGCCCATTCTTACTCCTTTAGAGTACCTAGCATCAAGACCAGCAGTGGTTTCAAAGTCAGAGCTGTGAGAAGTCTAAAAGACTGAGGCCAGGTAGAAAGCAGCTCAACTTACTGTAAGCTCCAGCTCTGGGACAACCACAGTCCTCCACCATGGTGTCAGGCCACAGAACTAAAGAGGTCCCTGGAGGAGAGGCAATGGCAGGAACAGAGGCAGTGCTGGCCAAATCTAGTAGGAGCTCAGAGTCTCCTATCCTTCTCTGGCACCAGATAGTTAAGAAAATAACAAAGCTGTGTTAGACCAAAGGTGAGCATGTCTTCTGGCATTCTCGACAACACTGTCCGCAGTGTACCTTGGACTCAGTCCCTATCTGCAGCCTCCTCTCCAGCAACTCACCCCCTGTGTACAAAATTTACCTTCCCTCTGCCTACAGAATTCCAAGCCCACTGAAGTGGAAGAGCTCATCTTTTCACCTGTGTCTCTTCCTAGTTCCAGCACAGCAGCTGGCAGGAGGCAGTCATTCAGTATTGGTTCTTGAACTCTGTTGGAGACAAACATGAAGTCTATCTTCCAGTAAGTTCCCACCTCCTACCCCAACTGTGCTCTCATTCCTTATGTCTGATCAAAAACTACTGTCAGGGGGCTGGGGATGTGGCTCAAGCGGTAGCGCGCTCGCCTGGCATGTGTGCGGCCCGGGTTCGATCCTCAGCACCACAAACAAACAAAGATGTTGTGTCCGCCAAAAACTAATAAATAAATGAATATTTAAAACAAAACTACTGTCAGAAGGGCTGGGGATATGGCTCAAGCGGTAGCGCGCTCGCCTGGCATGCGTGCGGCCCGGGTTCGATCCTCAGCACCACATACAAACAAAAGATGTTGTGTCTGCCGAGAACTAAAAAATAAATATTAAAAATAAATTCATTCATTCTCTCTCTCTCTCCTCTTAAATAAATAAATAACTTAAAAAAAAAAAAAACTACTGTCAGAAAAGGATGCATCAAATCCTTTTATTCTAAAAGGAAAATGTAAGATATGTGGTTGACTCTGTAAAATGAGGGAATTTCAATGACCTAGATGAGAAGTTCTAGCAGCAGCCCCAGAACTACACCACAGGCACTACTGCTTCCCACTATGGCTGGCAGGTCCACCATGCAGAAAAGCTTTCTGCCTTTTTCCCCAGAGTCTAAGTGCCATCTGTGTTTGATTCTCTGGTAACCTAGGCCTATACCTCCCTGAAAATAATCAATGAGCCACATAAGCAATTATACTACTTAAATTAATATGCTGAACAGTTGAATTCACAGCCCTCTAATATAGTTTGACATACAATTTTACTTTCTTTTGTGTTTGTCCTTTTTCATTCTCAGCTCAGAGGTAAGCTGCACAAGGACCAGGGCCATGTGTACTTCTCCATTCTGAGTCCTAGTGCAATGTTAAGCATACCATAGGTATTCAACAGGATTTGTAATATAGCAAGCACGGGAAATGTTTTTAAAACACAGTACCCTCAAATCACACAGACAAATACATCCTCACTCTCAGAAAATTAAAATTACCAGAAAGCTAGAATGAACAATGATAGCATAAACATAAAACTTTGAGCCATGCCCTTTACAAATGGTATCTAACTTAATCTGCAAAGCAAGCAGAGGTAAAACCACTCACAGTTACAAGTCAGGTGCAGCAGCTGGCAGGCTGACTTTAGAATTTACGTTCAACCATTTCAGGAATTAAAAAATTTAAGATTCCCCCAAATACTTCCTAGCAGTATGGCTAAGAAAAAGTACAATGATTTAAAAGGACTGATTAAAATTAACTCTTCACCTCAGCTCATACCCAGGCACTTTCCTCTGTGGAAACATCTTCTTCATCCCACCTCCCTGCCTGTCTGGCAATTACTACCCACCTTTCAACATATTCCCTGACACTCTCTACAACATCCCCCTGCAGATGGCACACACAGCCATTTGGCCAGTCTTGCTGAGTCCCTCTGTTTGCTAGGTACTCCCCTAGGAGAACCTATGCTCCTTGAGGCTCAGAACCTTGCCTTTGCACCTTGTGCCAGGGCTCTACACAGTAGCTACTGCATAGCAAACGCACAGGAAGCATCTGTCTTTGAAGCAGTAGGAGATTAAGATTATCAGCTTGGCCTGGGTGGTGGGGCACACCTATGATCCTAGCAACTCTAGAAGCTGAGGCAGGAGGATCACAAGTTCAAGGCCAGCCTCAGCAACTTGTGAGATTCTCAGCACTTAGTAAGACCCTGCCTCAAAAAATAAAAAGGGTTCTCAGTTTGTAATATATATCTTTCACAGATTAGCATCAACATCTACACTATAACTTTCAATGATTTAAATTTGTTTCCATAGCAACTGGGCAAAATGTTCCTTATAATACTGGGGAAGGCAAGCTCTACCTTAAGGTTCAACCCACTGAAATCCTTCACAATCATTTGCTTTTGTTCTTACTGTGAAGAGACAGAATGACAGCATTTAACTTTCTACCTCTCTAAGACACTTTATTAGTAACAAAAAAACCCCTATATTTTCAAATATAATTAAACTAGAATTTTCGCTAAATGAAAAAGGACAGTATCTCATTACTTCACAAATCAAAAATATCCATGAGAAAAGTGAACCACGGCTATATTTTAGATCCTACAAGACCCATGAAGTCAAAAGATACAAATTGTGATACTTTATTTTTAAAGTAAACATCATTTCTTTTTGACAAGTTACCTTTTGTAAAATATGTCATCGGCTATTCTATAAGAAAAAGATCTAAGGAGAGACTTCTCTGGGTTAATTTGAAACAAATTTAGGCAAGGTGGGGTGGTGGTATGAGACGAGACAACTTCCCAAGACCTCAACCAACTCGGTAACTTTTTTAAATTTCTATTTTTCTTTCCATATTTTTATTAGTACATTAGTTGTACATAATGATGGAATTTGTTGTTACACATTTGCTTGTGCACACAATGTAACAATATAATTTGGTGAATATCACAGTTTAGTAATTTTAACATAAAGGAAAACTGGGTTCAATTTTTCATTATTAGATCACTTACTTTATGAGTGCTTACTGGCTTACATCATTAAATTTCACTGGGTGTAAGTTCACTTAAAAAAAAACCAAAAAAACAAAAAACAAATAGATTGCCTCTTTCCTTCCATCCATCCCTTCTACCCCTAAGGGCATTGATGGCATCTTAAGGCCCCAAGTTCTTAGAATAGAGGAGATGTTATAGTTTGGATGTGAGGTGTTTCCCAAAAGCGCATATGTAAGAAGACGCAAGAAGGTTTAGAGGAGAAATGACTGGGTTATGAAAGCCTAAATCCAATCAGTGAATTAATCCCCTGATGGGAATTAACTGAGTGGCAACTGAAAGTGGGTAAGGTGTGGATGGAGGAGCTGGGTTATTTGGGGCGTGCCTTTTGGGTCTATATTTTGCATCTGGTGAGTGAAGTCTCTCTCTACTTTCTGATTATCATGTGATAATATGAAAATTATTTAGTTAATTATTAAATTAGCAAGTCATCTCTGCTTCCCTCCGCCACACTCTTCCGCTATGATGTTCAGCCTCACCTTGAGCCCCAAAGAATGGAGCCAGCTGCCTATGGACTGAGACCTCTGAAACAAGGAGCCCCTAAATAAACTATTCCTCCTCTAAAATTGTTCTGGTCAGATCTTTTAGTCACAACAGTGGAAAAGCTTCTGATTATTTATGACAAATGGGATGCCCTTTTGGTTTACAAGGTAAAAGCATAACAATTTGGATAATTAGGGTTAAATAATGAGACAGACAATGCATTTTAAAGCCGAGAGTCAGCTAGATGAATAGAGGAAGGGATCTTCACTGTTATCCTGCCCATTTACAAATTCTGAAAACATCAATCTACTTCAGGAGCTTCCCTTATCAAGTTTACACATCAGCACTTCTCCCACTTTGCAGCAGCATCTGATGCACTTGAATTTCAGGAATCAATGAGGAGACAGGCTATTATCACCTTGCTCTCTAATGGCTCTACCATAGACTAAGAGATGTGGACAGGGAGAATGAGCAAACATGCCCAGCCCAGACATTCAAACAATCCAGGCCTTTCTCGATTTTTTCTACCTGAATAAATACACAGCATCCGGTCTTTACAGCTAAGCTTCAGCTCTGGATCTCATACTTAAATGCGCTCTCTACATTTACAGTACATCAAAATACATTTGTGATTTGTCTTCTATAAGATTTTACATTCTGGTTCAAGAGTACTCCTTAAAAAGAAATTGTCATCTATTGATTAGTAGATTATACATATATATATCTCCTTATGTGATTTCCTTATTTTTTCCTCAATATGAGCCAATACCAACTCATGGTGTCTAAGCCCAGTAGCTAGAAAGCAGGAAGTCACAGAGGTGCCTAACACACTACAGCAGAGCCTAAATTTTGCATGCTGTTCTATAGTAAAGATAAGGGAAGGAGACCATTGCTCCTTTAAAAATACTTCTCTTTTAATTTTAAAAAATTGCTATTTTATCTTCAACACCTAATTTATCGTAGCTTTGCTGGATTGGCTTGTGAAGACATTCAAAGTAAACTCTGTGTGTAGCCACTTGGCCAGTATGTGTAACACAAAAGTGCAAGCTTTTATTTCTCCTGATTTGGGGTAGTGGAAATGGGAATCTCTGATGTATTCCAGGGTTCCACAAAACTTCTGGATCTGATCAGCACCAAACAATGCTGCAAACGGTATCAAGAACACTAAGGAATCCCCTGAACTCATTCTTGTGCTTCAAATGTTTCTGTAGTGGAAGCACACACACAAACACACACAAACACACACACACACACACACACACCCCTGGAAGAGGCTGGAATACGGAAGAAAAATACCTTTGTTAGGATAAATCATATGTTCTTATTATCTGAACTTAATGCATTGAACTCAAAGCCTTCCTATCCAACACAATTTCCCTGAGCACCTTCCTCTGGAAGTTTTGCTGGGGACTGGGTATGGAGATGAGTAAGACCTGTTTCCTCATTCTATGATTTGTTAGAAAGACAGAAGACAGACAACCATGACATAGCGTGTAAAGCATATTAGCAGAGCAAAATGCTGTGAAAGCAGAGGGTGTAGGGATGGACGTTAAACTGGGCAAAGACAACAATGCTGGATTCCAGAGGATGTAAGTGCTGGAGCTAAGTCCTAATGAATAAGATGGATAATGGATGGAGAGGCTGGTGGGAGGACAGGGTACTCCAGGAAGAAGCAGCTGATATACCAGTGGTTTCTACTACAGAACTTTATACCACTCAACATTCCGCATCTCACTACCTTCCTGTAACCTTAAAGCTAAAGCAACAGGAAGCCTCCACCAAGAGCAAACTGCACATTCCACAGTACCTGTCATAACAGGGAAAAGTGTGTGCACACACCATGCAAACACTGTGCAAATTTCAAGGCATTTAACATGAGATAATATTTATTCATATATTGTTTACTGAACACATCATTAGAAAGTTTAAGACCAAACAAAACTGAAGAGCCAATCTTTAGCACTGAAAAGCTAACAGCTTTAAAAGAATTATGAATACAGGGAAATTCACTTGAATTTGTCTAATGAGAAAAAAATACATATTTGTAATTCTCAATAGATGGAGTGGGTAAGTTAGATTCACTTTAGAAAATGCAAAAACTTTAAGTAGCTTCTTATCTGCATATGACCCTTAATCATTTCCTTGAGTTCTTGAAATGGAGAAAATGATTCCCTGTGCAAAATATTATCAAATATGTACTGAATAATAACTCATAGTTTCTCACTTAACCTACAAACAGAAGAAAAGTACCATTACCATCTCCTTTTACAGATGAAAGATGCAAGGGTAAGCCCATGGCTGAGGCAGGTCATCAGAATCAGTTTCCTAACTCAAGTCTAGGTCCTTGCCCTGCCCTGACCACAAACTAGTTGCTTGCCACCCCCCATTGTTCTTTTTTCCCCTCTACAGATTCAGGGATTGAATTTTCTTAATATTGAGAATTAAGCTTTGAAGGAGTAGCTTGTTGTCTCAACCACAATTTTTTTTAAAGGAAAATGTAGCATAATAACACAACTCATTGCTCTCATGGCCAGGGAAAATAACACCTCTATTTTTCCTTTAGTTTCTTGCCTACAACTGACCACTGGCCACAGGAGTGCCTCTCAGCAAACAGCTGTTACATATTTTTTTAAATCCCTAAATATAGTACCTTGATTTAGATTGAAGAGAAATTCAACTGTCTAACATGGACAAGAAAAAAATGTTATTACATTATTCTGGTTTCAATTCATTTACAAAAGAGTCAGAATTAAGCCTTGTTAATGATTAAAAATAAGCTTTTTTTTTCAAACTTATAATCTATGCTAAACAAGGGATAGCTAATGTTAGATACATACCTATCAGTGAGATGGTTTTCAGTGAGATACTGATATAAATCTTTGTAAGTCTCTCCTATTCCACCCCCATGATTTTCCTCCTATTCCATATATTGGTAGAGACACCAGCCAACACTGTTAGTTATAGTTACCATAATCACCACAAATGGAAATAAAAACTAGACATTAATATAAATAAAAAATTTGCTAATAGACCCAAAAAGTAGATTTGTTCATTAAAGTCCAAGGAAACATTAGCTGTGTTCAGAATTACTCCTGGCTATTCTAATTCATTTTTCAAAAGACAGCAACAGAGAGAGATATCTGTGACCAATTTTTTTTTTTTTTTTAAAGAGCTTTAAGAACTAACACCTGGAGCTGCAGTTATAGCTCAGTAGTAGAGTACTTGCCTAGCATGTGTGGAGGCATTTGGTTTGATCCTTAGCACCACATAAAAATAAATAAAGGTATTATGTCCATCTACAACTGAAAAAAATAAATAAAAATAACTAACACCTGAAAACGGGTCACACAGGTGCTTGCTTACAATCCCAGCTGCTCGGGAGACAGGCAGTAGAATCATAAGTTCAAGGCCAACTTTAGCAACTGAGACTCTGCCCCAAAATAAAAAATAAAAAGGGCTGGGGATGTAGCTCAGTGGCAGAGCATCCCCAAGTTCAATCCCTGGCACTGCAAAAAAGCAAAAGAAAACGAGAAAAAAGTAACACTTGGAATTGCTCTCAAACTTTTTCCACAGACTTCAACAAAGTAAGGTACCTCAGACATCAGTTTTAGACCTCTAGGTCCTCTTTTTTTTTTTAATCTTTATTTATTTATTTTTATGTGGTGCTGAGGTTGGAATCTAGTGCCTTACAGGTGTGAGGCAAGCGCTCTACCACTGAGCTACAGCCTCAGCCCTCCTAGGTCCTCTTAATTCCACTCTTCACAAGCTAAGCACTAGCTCTCTATATTCTTCATGACCTTTACTTCCTCTATTACATTTATTAAACTGGAAGAAAAAGAACATAGGCTATTTTTGCACACAGGTGCAAAAATCCTATAAAAAATTGTTGGGGGTGGGGGTGGTAAAGAGGGATAGTACCCAGGGCTTCACGCATGCTAAGCTTATGTTCTAATGTGGCTAGGCTAATGCCACATCCTCAGCCCTTTTTATTTTGATACAAGGTCTCACTGAGTTACCCAGCCTAGCCTTGAACTTGTGATCCTCCTGCCTCAGAATAGCTGGGATTACAAGTGTATGCCACCACATCCAGCTCCCAAGCAAAATTTTAACAAATTAAATACGATAATATATAAAAAGAATAATACCTCATGTCTAAATGAGATTTATGCTAATATTGCAAAGCTGGTCTGCCACTCAAAACACATCACTATATTAGCAAACAAAAAATTAAACAATTTCAGTAGATTTATAAAAAGATCTAACAATTCAATAGCCATTCTTACTTCAAAAACAACAATAAAAACCTTAGGAATAGAACATTCTCATTCTGATAAAAGGAATCCACAAAAAAATCTCTATAGTTAACAGCACACATAATAAGACTGAATGTTTTTCTTTTAATGTAAGGAACAAGACAAGGATGACCACTCCCATCATTTCTATCCAACAATATACCAGAGATTCTCCATAGTTTAATAAGGCAAGAGGAAAAAAGTGACATTCAAGTTAGAAAGGAAGAATTCAAACTATCTTTATTTTTAAATGATGAGATTATCTGTATAGAAAAACCCAATGAAATCTACCAAAAAAAAAAAAAAAAAAACCCAGCTACTCCTAGAAGGTGAGTTTGGCAAAGCTTCATGATGCAAGAGCTAGATACAAAACTGAATTATCATTCTATGCTAGTAATGAAAAATTTTATATTGAAATTTTAAAAGATACTATAATAACACCAAAAATGTCAAATATTTAGAACAAACTTGAAAGAGATATGCAAAACTTCTACTTTAAAAGATTGCTGAGAGAAATTAAAGAAAATCTAAACAAATGGGAAGAAATTACATGTTCATCTGTTGGAAGACTTAATGCTGTTAAGAAGTCAATTCTCTCCAAGTTGATCCATAGAGCCAATATCTCAAAATCCCAGCAAACTTCCAATGGCTATGCAAAGGACCTAGAACAGTCCAAAGAACTTTGCAAGAGAAAAAATCTGGAGGGCAAACACTATTAAAAAGGTATAGTAATTCAGACAATGTGGTAATGATATAAACAACAGATCATGGTACAAAACAGAGGCCAAAATAGACCCATGTACACAGAAAACTGATTTCGACAATGGTACAAAGGCAATTCAGCAAAGAGAGAATGTTCATTTTTAACAAATGGTGCTGGAACTAAATACCCATATGCAAAAAATATGAACTTTGACCCCTACCTTGCACCACATACAGAAATTAACTCAAAATGGGTCATACACCTAAGCGTAAAACCTAAAACAATAAAACTCTTCAAGGAAACAGGAGCTAACCTCTGTGACTTGGGATTAGGCAAAGAGTTCTTAGATATGATACCAAAAGTGCAATATGTTAAAGAACAAATCATAAATTGAATTTCATCAAAATTAAGAACATCTGTTCTTTGAAAGACACTGTTAGGGGAATGTAAAACATGTCACAGATGGACAAATATCATAAATCTGATAAAGAATTTGTATCCAGAATATATAAAGAACTCTTAAAATCTAATAAATAAGAAAAACAAATACCTCAATAAATAATAACATACAAGATTTGATACTTTACCAAGGAATGGCAAATAAGCACATGGAAATATGCTCGACACCATCATCAGCCAATAGGAAAATGCAAATTAAAATCACAATGAGGGGCTGGGGTTGTGACTCAGTGGCACAGCACTTGCCTCGAACATTGAGGCACTGGGTTCAATCCTCAGCATCACATAAAAATAAATAAATAAATAAATAAAATAAAGGTATTGTGTCCATCTACAACTAAAAAAATTTTTTTTTAAATCACAATGAGGTTAATACTATGTACCTATCAGAGGACTAAAATTTAAAAAGACTACCATAGTAAATATTTAAGATAGAGATTTGGAGCAACTGAATCCTTGTTCACTGCTGGTAGGAATGTAAAAAGAAACAACAACTTGGAAAACAGTTTGGCAGTTTTAAAAATTAAAAATATACCTACCACATGATCTACTCATCTCACTTCTGGGTATTTACCAAAGAGAAAAGAGAGGCTAAGTCCACACAAAGATCTGTAATACAGGTGTTCAGATTGGTTTTACTTCTAAGAGCCAAACACTGGAAACACCCAAATGGCCATCAGTGGTGAATAGGCACATCCATACAATGTAATACTTTGAGCACTTAAATAAACTACTGATATAATCAGAAACAGAGATAAATCTCAAAATAATTACACTGAGTAAAAGATGCCCCCCCAAAAAAAAAAAAAAGAGTACATGTGATATAATTCCATTTACATAAAACCCTAGAATAAGCAAACTAACCCACAGTGACAGCAGATTGGTAGGTCGGTGGTTGCCTGGAGAAAGGGACAGAGGACCATGAGGATAGGATTACAAAGAAATTTGGGGTAGTGATGGATCTGTTCATTCTCCTTATTGTGGTGATGGTTTCATGGGTGTGCACCTGTGTCAGAACTGATTAAACCTACACTTTAAACATGAAGTTTATTGGATGTCAATTAGACCTCAATGAAACTATCTTTAAAAAGAGCTACCTGAATTTTATAATATCTATTTTAAATTGTCCCTTCCATCAGCATACCGAAAATCTTTCACTGTAGCAAACTTACTCATGTAACTGCTTCAAATACACCTTTTCCTTTGACCTTTACTCTATATAAACATGACCGTAAAAGTAAATTACTATTGGATAGAAAAGTGAACAAACTGGTCTCCCTGGATTGCACAGTGGTCTGTTTACTGGCTTCAAATGAAGTCTGAATGTTTAGCTAAACTACCAGTACTGAAGGCTCAGTCACTGAATACTGAAAACATTACTTCTGCAAGCTGCCCTAAAGCAATTCATTAATTCAAATAAATATTTACTACACATGTGCTCTCTGTATGGCTCTCTGTATGTTGAAAGTGCTGGATTTCATGCAGAATGGACAGTACCAAATTATAAAGTCATTCCGTGACTTCTTTGGGAATTACTTGTAAGGTTTAGCAACACTTAAATCACATGATGAAAGAATAGCAATGGAAACAGGCCACAGACAGCCTAGAACAGTGACTCTTCTAATTAAAGGTTAAAATAATAAATTTCAATGATAACATGACTGAAGAACTGTATCCTAACAGCTTAGAATTCCAAAATGACAAGTATCTCTCATATCTTGAGTGAACTCAGAACAAAAATTAAAAATTACTTCCACACACAGCAAGTATGGAGTCTGCCAGCTCTAAGAGATCATTCTGGCTTAAAAATATAAAAGGATGTGAAAAGACAGACCCCAAATGATTTTTTTTAAATACCAATAACAAATAGGAAGTTTTAAGTAAATTCTTTAACAGCTGGTATCAAAGATAACACTCTGTAACAGCATATTCTTCATTACTGAGCTCAGCTAACTGGACCAAGAATGGAAATTACTATATCTTATAGAAGATACAAGCTTAATTATTCATCACAAATAAAACCATCCATAGCTCTGCTACAATATACAAGACATTTTACAGCTTAGCAAGGGCATCCATTTGAAAACCTTCCACTATCTTTTTCCCTTGCAATGATACTACCCTTTTAAGGTTGTTTCTCCAAAAGAACCCAACATCTGCTCCATTTGTGTACAATGAATTGAAGCGTTTTCTACTGTCATGTATAACTGATTAGAACTAATGAATAACTAAAAAAAAAGAAGAAGAAGAAGAAGAACCCAACAAACTCATGCTAGGTACATAAAAATCTATAAAAATCACTTGTTAGCAATAACTGTGGATGGCATGTGCTTCAGATTCCCTTAGAAAGTTACTCTTCTTCTAAATTTTTTTCAGGTTGTTCAGAACTGTCATGTTTTGTGTTCTCAAAGGTACAATTTTGCTAAACAATAAGCTTTTAGTGAATTTTGACTGACATGATTCCTCTGCCCGTGTTCCGAACACATCATACCCAAATTCATATCTATATTAAATACCACTAATCCCGAGTGTTCAGTAACCATGGAATCCAGACCACGAGTTCTGCAAGCACAATATCCAAGTATTCTCATCTTCACTGAGAAGCAATATCCTCTAAACAAAAGATGAAACCAACAATAGTATTCAGTTATTGAATCTTCTATTTATTAATTTTTAGAGTTTTACAAATGAAAATGGTTTGCTTTAGGTAAATTGGTGATAAAAAGCACAGACATTTAACAGCTTATAGTTAAAATTATGAAACTTTACATCTCACCTCTGATACTGATTTTAATTAAAATTGTGAAATAACACCTGCTATAGCTTGAGTTCCATTGAAGCTCAGAGCCAATTTCTGGTTCCTCATGATACCTCCACTGTCAATTACTGCCCTCCTGTTGCATTTTACTTTGAAGAAAAACACTGTTTTGTGGACTAAGATCTACTTATAATTTGTAATGTGCTTGGCACTGTGCTTACCAGTTTATATGCAGCAGCTCTGCTCATCCTCACAACAATGTATGATGGAGAATATTATAGATAGGTAGAGTGTCACTGACCTTAAATAATGTGTCCAAGGTCACTGAGCCACTTCCGATTACTAACAGCACAGAGTATATCCTGAACCTTTTATCAAGAGGGACCCAAATGGGACCACACCTGCCAGAGAATATGGGTTCACCCCACTATGAGCATCTCCCATTTAATCTCAGTATAGTTATTTTTCTCTAATTCACCTTAATCTGACCATCTGCCTCAGCATGGAGGAGAAACAACATAGTGGCAGAGCTGGGTGTGTGCAACAATTTATCTTCCAAGTTTTGGCTTTCAGCTAGCCTTTACTGTCATATCTTGCAAAGTCAGGCAAAATCAAGATCTCTTTAGTAAAATGACATCTATGGAGTGGCCTTACCAGCAGTGCTATTATTAATCCTGACCATGTTTGAAGTGACTTTAAATAGTCAAAACAATTCTGATATTAAATGTAGCAGTGTTTATCACATAAGCAAATGATTCATTGTCAAGTTATAACAAATATGATATATAAATGAGTAATTTATCCTTCATTCCTCCAAAAACGACTTTGTATTTCATTAATGAAAATACAGAACAATGATTTGTTTGTGGAACTAGGTATCAAATCCCAGGCCTCACACATGTGAGGCAAGCCACATCCCTAGCCCAGAATGTTGGTTTTTGAATGATCCTGTTGGAGTAACAGTGTAGTGCCAGTCCAGCCTTCCACTGTCCTCTGACCAAAATCCCTATTTAACTGCTACACACTATGACATTTCATGGATAACATCCAGAAAAGAAGTTTACAAAAACCACATAACTTCCACCCTTTTAGAACTGCTGTACACTATTTTGTTCTCATTGAGATGCAGAAAGAAATTTAAATTCAGACTTCACTAACATAGGAGCAAGAACCAGTTAAACAGCATCTACTGTTCTTTGTCCATTAAGAAAGATTGGTCAGCCAGGTCGCTGGCACACGCCTGTAATCCCAGTGGCTCATAAACCTGAAGCAGGAGGATTGCAAGTTCAAACCCAGCCTTAGCAATTCAGTGAGGCTCCAAGCAACTTAACGAAACTCTGTCTCAAGAAAAAAAGAAAAAAGGGTTGGGGATGTGGCTCAGTGGTTGAGCATCCTGGGCTCAATTCCTGGTACAAAAAAAAAAAAGTCAGAAAACAGAAAAACGGAATAAGCTGCATTGTATAAAATGAATTTTAATTACTTTTTCTAGAAGCTGATAAGAGTACCTCTGGAAACCCATGCTCTTTAATTTCAGCTCTGTAACAGATTTTAAAAGTGATAAAATGTGTAGGGGTCTAGGACCTTGGTTCAGAAAATTTCCATGTAATTATTTAACTGACATACAAAATTCAGACTCATGATTTTGATCTCATCATTAAAATCTGAAATGTACTGTTTCCCAGACTGAGTAGCTTTGTTCAAATTTAGATCACACAAAGTCTCTATTTTATATTTATTCAAACTATCTGAAAGCATTAATCTACAATTCAAATGAAAGTTAATCTGAGTTATTTTGAATAATCAATTATAGCAATATATCTTACGGTAATTTAAAAAGCTGAGATGCTATAACTTAATTTGAATTCTTAGAAATGTCTATTACAACTTGCTAAAAGACACTGCTGCATCTAAAAGTTCTTAGGCAAAAAAAAAATTAATTAAATTTTTTTAAAAGGCTCACATCTACTGCAGGGAATGGGAAGATTCGAAACAATAAACATAAATGTTAAAAATACATTGGTCTGGTCTGGGATTGTGGCTAAGCGGTAGAGCGCTTGCCTAGCATAAGCGGGACCCGAGTTCGATCCTCAGCACCACATAAAAAAATAAAGGCATTGTGTTGTGTCCATCTACACCTAAAAAATACATATTAAAAAAAATACATTGGTCTTCAATATTCCAGGGTTGTACATGCATGGATTTGACCAACTGCAGATAGAAAATATTTGAAAAAAACATGCTTTTGTTCTGAACATGTACAAACTTTTTGGAGGGTCATTATTCCCTAAGTAATACAACATAACAATTATTTACACCATATTTATACTATACTAGATATAAGTAATCTAGAGATGATGGACAATATTTGGAACAAGGGGCATAAGTTATATGCAAATATTACATTAAGAGTTTAGCATCTGCAGATTTGGGTGTCCATAGGGGGTTCCGAAGCCAATTTCCCATGTACACCAAGGGACAAATATGCAACTTACTACGATATTGTGTTATATGGTTGGGTGGTAGGACAAAAATATTTAGCCTCTAAGTTAATATAATTGTATTTTTGCCTTAAATTTTTAAAAGACACAAACAGCCTCTCCCAAGTAGGAGAGTAATATTACTACTTTATATAAACACAATTATGTTTTTCTGAAATTTAAATAAAAATTATGGCATACTCAAGCTAACAATACTTTGGCTTTACTGAATATGGAGTGAAGACAGAGTTGGAAGCACAGTCATCTCAAAATTAAAGAGTAAAAAAATCAAAGTTGAATTCCATTCTAGACTGGTATTCCAATAGCTATTAAGAGATAGAAATCAGGAGTCAGATTTCAAGATGCCAAGATCTGAAATCTGTAATCATTTTATTTTTAAATTAAAAAAATGGAACTATGTTAACTTCTGCTACTCAGAATACAAAATCTTGATGTCAACTGAATTCTTACTTTTAAGGTGAACTTTCAGTCCTTTCCATTCACAAATTGACCTGATTTATTAAGTTCCCTGCTTTGTATCTCTAGAGTTGATCAAAGCACATTTTCTTAGTACAATCTGTATTGTTCCAAGTGTTTTATAAACATTTTTGTGAGAGTTTACAGGAGTGATCTGAAATCGCTTCCAAGGTTTCATCCTATGAGTCAGTTATTCTTAAAAGGAAATAGAGTTTCTCTGCCTTTATCACTTTCATTTCCCTATCTATCACAAGTCTGATTCTAATCTGTCTCACACACACACACAGAATCACTGGCGGGATTGTCAACAGATAATTACAGGCATTAAATTCTAGGCAGGGCAAAAAGGAAAAAAGAAAACAGGCACAATTTTATTACTTAGACATGAAAATTACAGGTTCACACAACAGCTGAACTTTCATAAATGTCTTTTAGCCAATAAGAATAAATCTCAAGACTTATCAACCACCTAGCTCTACACGGGGCTCCTAAATCTATATTTCCTGATTAAATGACCCATCCAGTGCTTGCTATGCATGGTCACCTGTATGCATTCATTCACAGATGTGCCAAGTACAGTAATGCTAGGCTCTGGAAAGTCACAGCAAAGAAAATAACCAGTCCCTACAGGGGCTTCTTTTTTTTTTTTTCTTCTTTTTTTAAAATTATTTCTTACATACATCACAATAGAGGAGTGCATTACATTCATAATTTTTTTGCATTGCAATTCTTAATACACCTTTATACCACAATTTATCAAATCTCTGTTTGTATATAAGGTATGTTGACACCAAATTCACATCTTCATACATGAATTTTGTATAATGATGACCGTGAAGGAAGTCAACTGAATAGTCACAGAAATGTAACATCTGGACAGTCACATCCCAAACTAAGCTGGTCTAAAAGTGAACTCTGTTTACTTCCTGCATTCTAGTCTACTCACTTGTGAACCTTGTTCTTGCACAGAAACGCTGTCATCACGGGCTACCCAGGCCACAAACTTCTGAGGCATTCTCAACCTTCCCCTTCAGATCTTAACAACTGCCCAAGTCAGCTTGAATTACCAAAGAGGAACAGATGGCTCTGCTCCACAATCCTTCCCCACTTCTGGGAATGTGAGAGATGATGGCAGGGAGCTCCCAGCAAAGCTTCTGCATGAGCAGGGGGCACAAAACCCAAGGCTAAGAGTGCTCTTGGGGGCTGGGTTGTGGCTCAGAGGTAGAGAACTTGCCTAGCATGTGTGAGGCACCAGGTTTGATTCTCAGCACCACATAAAAATAAACAAAATAAAGTTCATCAACAACTAAAAGAATATAAATTTTTTAAAAAAGAGGGTTCTTGGGATTTTAAAAAGCACAGCTAGGAGGAGACAGTCTTTCCTCCCTTTTGTGGGAGAGCCTGAGGATAGCCCCTGCTCTGTCACTTTTAACCCCCCAGGGTCTAAAATCATGCTGGCTTCTGTGGCATTTCATTCCTTTGAAATCTTCAGAAATCTTCCATCTTCAGTAATCCTCCTTTTAACTTATGATGATTGATTGCAGCTAAGCTTCCCGACTTGCACCTTCTAAACATTTCCAGGCTGTGTATCCACCTCTACCATCAGTGCCCTACCTCAGGTCCTCATTGGCTCTCATCTGGACTAGTCCAGCAGCCCCACAAGTCTCCTATCTCTAGTCCTCACAAACCAGCATCTGTGGTACAGTAACAGGAGGGACCATGTTCTCCACACACACACACCCAAATTCATCAATGGCTCTCCGTTATTAAAGAAAGATCTAAATTCCTTAACAGGACTCGCCCAACTCTCTATACAATCTTCTCTCCAGCCAAACAGCTGTTCCTCCTTGACTCACATATTAGTTCTGACTACCCAGAACTGCTTGGGTTTGGGCTGGGGCTCAGATACACACACCCACCACACTGAATTAATTAGTAAGTAGGATGTTTCCATTCTTGAAAACCTGAAGAAATCAAAGAAAAGTGGCTTTCTTCAGGCTTGCTTCTAGGTATCAAAGTCATCACACTGAAGTCTACATTTCATTACATCGATATCGCTAAATATTGCTGTTACAGATAACTGGTGCCAATGTATACAACACACACAGCAGCAAGTGTCTGAAAGGAAGAATCACAGACTATAACAAAAGGTTCTGATCACCCATGCATCTCTGCAGATGGAGCACCAGCATTGACTCCCTGTGAGCTTTCTCACCCAGACAGTGCCCCTCCTCCTCCACTGGTGCCCTCCAATACCCTCTGTAGAAATCTGAAGCCTGGCACATGACCTCTTGTTCCTTAAGGACAGGACCATGTTCCAAGCATCCCTGGTTCTCCAAGCCCAGTCAAGTCCTCAGAATACATTAGACATCTATAAATGTTTATAGAATAATGTGTGCATTCTGAGCTAAGCAGAACATTTTCTGATTTTAAAAAAGTGCACTGAATATCAGGTTAGAAAACTTGGGCTTCTTTCATTAAATGTGATGAAAATATTTGAAAACACAAAGTATTTTTTAATGTCTCTAACCCATTGTGTAGTTAACCAAATGATCATTGTTTCTGTAGAAATTTTTTTAATGGGAGATGTTGAGAAATAAGGTTTTTTTTTTTTTTAACTTATAGAAAATTTGAGAAAATTGCATAAGCAGTCAAAAAACTGGTTAAATTGTACTCCAACAAAAAACCTATTTTCTTCATAAGAAGTGAAAAGACAATTTATAGAATAAGAAAAAAATTATACTTCACATATCTGATAAGAGTACATTTGTGTGTATCCAGAATACATAAGGACTATTACAACTGAACAAGAAAAGGACAGCTCAATTTTAAAATGGGTAAAGAATCTGAATAGGCATTTGTCTCCAAAGATAAACAATGGCTAACAAGTACATGAAGATATTCAATATCATTAGTTATCAGGGAAATGCAAATCAAAACCACAATGAGATGCCACCTCATACCCATTAGGATGACTACTATGGAAAAAATACCATGGCAAAGTGTTGGCAAGGATATAGAGAAATGGAATCTTCAAACATTGCTGATAGGAATGTAAAATGGTAAAGTCACTTTATAAAACAGTCTGGCAGTTCCTCAAGAAGTTAAAACAGAGTTACTTATGGCCCATAAATTTCACTCCTAAGTATCTACCCAAAAGAAAACATAAGTCAATATTTGTACACAAATATTCACAGCAGCATGATCATAAGAACCACAAAGTGCAAGTCACCCAAATATCCATCAACTGATAACTGATATGTATCCATATAACAGAACACTATTCAGCAATAAAAAAAGGAATGAAGTTCTGATATGTGTTACCTCAAAAACAGGCTAAGAAGCCAGACACAAAAGGCCATATATTGAATGATTACATTTATATAACATGTCCAAAACAAGTAAATCCACAAAGAGAGAAAGGAGATTCATAGCTATACGGAGCAAGAGTGAGTAGAGAGTGACTGCTAAAGGTATTCTTTTGAGATGACGAAAGTGTTTCAGAATTAGACAGCAGGACAGGCACACAACTGTGTGAATATACTAAAACTCAGTGAATTGCACTTTTAAGGAGTAACCTTGATGATAATGTGAATTATATATCAATAAAGCTGTTATTTTTGAAAATGGCTGCACAAAGTCATACAGTAACACCTCTGCACAGGGTCTGGTTGAATCACTCTGCCTGTGACAGGATAATCTGTCATAAAAACACACAATCTGTTCAAATGGGGAAATAATCTATGTTCCTACCAATAAATCCCTATTGCAACCAACCATAAAACCAGATCCAAAGTAAAAAGAGCAAAGAACAAAAGGGCATGCAATTCACAATTAGCTGGCAGGTTACAGAATGAAACTAACCAAAGACTACAAAAAGACAAATGTTTATTAGGACTGCCCACTTCTTTTCGATTACACGGATTTAAACAAGTCAAAATCCATTATACTCAAAAGAAAATCTTCCAGCTTCTTTATTAGCACATAGCAAGAAAAAACCAGCATTCTCTTCTATAACCAAATTAACAACCCACAGAAGGTCTGTTTGTACTTGGCAGCATGAACCTTTCATTTCGGAGTGCTGCTAAATTAAACAAGCCTATGTTGTATTGAACACAATGAGCCAGACAACCTGGCATGCTCCTAGACTTCATTAGTTGATGCTGAAGAACATTAGAAATAAAGAGGATAGTATGAATGATGGCGGTGGTGGTGACAGAATAGCGTTATTGTCAGTCTTTTCAACATTTCCATTATCTACAACAATAGAAACATTCTAACAACTTTCTTCTTCTTTTTTCTTTTTCTTTTTTTGTGGAACTGGGGATTGAACCACCCAGGGGTGCACCACCACTGGGCTACATCCCCAGACCTTTTTATTTTAATACAGGGTCTCACTAAGTTGCTGAGGCTGGACTTATACTATGCATCTTCTAGTCACAGCCTCTCAAGTCGATTACAACTTTTTAAGAGTCTACCAACACCCTTCTCTGTATGCATAAGAAAACACTGGACCTTAGAGATACAGAGATCTGAATTCAAGTGATAGTTTGTTTTTGTTTTTAAACCTGCTAGCTACATGCCCAAGGACAAATTTCTCAATTTTACTGAGCCCTTGTTGTTGTGAGAACAAAATGAAGTAATGCACACAAAGAGCACAGCGCAATGCTCAATCCACACCCCACCACAAAAATCCTCACTGTTCACAACTCTTCACAGCAAATACTCATTTCAGAACTTATACTAGAGTGGGGGTAATTAACACTGGCCATCCCTCTACATTGTGGACACCTAAAGATCTATGAAAGTTTCACATTGAATGAATAATCTTCCTCCTTTATCCCCCTCCCACATAGGTTTTTAAAAAAGCTATCAATAAAGTCTCTTTTAAATGTATTAAATCAGGGCATGACACAAAGCATTCATTCACCTAAGAGGTATTTAATAGCACTGAACTGAGAGAGAGAAAAAGAGACATGGAGAGAAACACTCTCTATTAGAAAGAAATGCATATTTTGCAGTGCAATAATTGGTAACCTTTCCATAAAGATTGATGCAATCTGATTATAATTCCCAAGTGTCAGTAATCAGTTCTTAAGGTAAAAGAAAAAGGAAGTCGGGTGGTTTCAAGCACTGAGAAAAGATGTGGGAAGATATCCTTTTCCACTGACAGCAATTAATGTTTGAGTGATGGCTGCTAGAATGTTCAGACTGAAAAACTTTGTTACATTAGAACAGACTGAAATATATCTAAAACAAAACACATGGGGTTTAACATACACAAACACAACCTGCACCTACAGTGTCCTCTCTAAACAAACCAAAGAAGGAAAAGCTTGTGTGAAATTCCAATTGCACTGCTATAGATAAGGTGTGGGGAGGGGGATAGTGGTTTTCAGCCATATTCCTATGCTGGATGTCTATTTAAAAATAGACAGCATCTAGACTCTGTAGTAAATAAAAGGTGCTGGGATCTAATTTACTGGTGAAGTGCCCCTGGGTTCAATCCCCAGTACCAATAAAAAACATGTTATCTCAAAAAGGTACACTTTTTTTTTCCTATTGGATTAGCAAAGATTAAAAAGATTAACAAAACTTGGTGTGAGCAAGGGTTTTGAAAATAGGACTCTCATGGACATTGAGGGGGATAGTTTTTACAGATAACAGTTTAGTCATATTTATCAATATTTAAAATGTATATAATCTTTGACCTGGCAGTTATACCTCTAAGAAGATAAATGAATGAGTATACTATCATCAACATACCATTATTCACAAGAAAGAAAAACAAGTAACAATCTAAATGGTTATCAAAGGAGTGGCTAGATAAAGTATGATGCCTCTAAATGATGGAAAACTAGGCAGCCAGGGCTGGTGTTATAGCTCAGTGGTATAGCACGTGTGAAGAACAGGGTTTGATTCTCAGCACCACATATATAAAGATCTATTGACAACTAAAAACAAATAAATAAATAAATAAAAGAAAACAAAAAAATTGTGCTCTATATGTGTAATAAGGATTGTAATGCATTCCACTGTCATTGTGTATTTAAAAATAAGAAATAAAGAAAAAAAAGAGAAAACAAAACTAGACAGCAAGAAAAATGATCACCCATGATTACACACATCAGTTTCAACTCACAGAGATATATAAAACATACATTAAAAATGACCACATAGCTTCATATATGTAGAGAGACTGCTGTTTATTTAAAGTACTATTTATACTTTCATATCCATCAATAAGTTTCCAAAAGTGTGTTAATGGTGACCATTTCTTTGTGCAGGAGTTGAGGGCTTAGTTTTGTCATTATGTTGTTTTATATGGGTGGAAATTTTTCTAATTATTATAATAAAAAAATCACAACAAACTTTTAAGATAAAGAAGTGCCTCTATATCACCAAAATTACTTCAAATATTTTCAACTTCCTCTTTAAGAGGAAAGAATTCATTGAATGTTGCAAGTAGATGTAATACAGAATCTCCTCAGTACCACACTTTAAAATGATGAGATGACAGAAATTAAAATATTAGATGCAAAGAGATTGAATAATGACGTTTGTCTTTCCCTAACAGCCCACATTACTGGCATCCACCTTACCACTCATAGGTTCTATGAACTCAAACACTCCTAAAACAATATCCCTTTTACATCTTAAAGAAGCAGACAAAAAAAATAATAAAGAATTTTTTGGGCTGGGGATGTGGCTCAAGCTGTAGCGCGCTCGCCTGGCACGCGTGTGGCCCGAGTTGGATCCTCAGCACCACAAACAAACAAAGATGTTGTGTCCGCCGAAAACAAAAAAAAAATAAATATTAAAATTCTCTCTCTCTCTTTAAAAAAAAAAAAAAGAAGAAGTGCCTCTATATCACCAAAATTACTTCAAATATTTTCAACTTCCTCTTTAAGAGGAAAGAATTCATTGAATATTGCAAGTAAATGTAATACAGAATCTCCTTCTCAGAACCACACTTTAAAATGATGAGATAATAGAAATTAAAATATTAGATTCAAAGAGATTGAATAATGATGTTTGTCTTTCCCTAACAGCCCACATTACTGGCATCCACCTTACCACTCATAGGTTCTATGAACTCAAACACTTCTAAAACAATATCCCTTTTACATCTTAAGGAAGCAGACTAAAAAAATAATAAAGAATTTTTAAAATGTAAAATCATAAAACACTTACCACAGTAAAAATATTTAGTTATTGTCCTGTCTTACATTCTTTCTTAGCACCTTGATTATGAACCTGAAAAAAAGAAAAAAAAAAGGCAAAGTAAAGTAAAGATTATTTTCTATCAAACACTTAGAAAGCCTCATGGAGGATGTGAACATCTGAGATCAATCAGAACAAAACAGAAGTTAACAGAACGGGACAATTGGGAAGTAAAGTTGAGCACTACTACAAATCTAACCTACGTAAATGATTGCATTCAGTACACATGTCTGGGGCACCGTGGCAGGCTGAGCACCTGCACCTGGACCCCACCTCTCCTACCTGCCTGTGTGTGACCGAGGGCAAGTCATGTCAGCCCCCCTCTTTGGGCCTGTTCCTCGTATGTATAATAACAATGCCCAACTAGGAAGATTGCTAAGGAATATGAGGGATAATCCACATCAGAGGCTCTAAAATAGTCCTTAAAAACAAACATTCAATTTTTTTTACTGTTATAGCCTCTCATGTAATTAAAAAATCTGTCACTCACCACCTCCATAATATATTTATAAATAAATATATTTATTATATTTATTATTACTATTATTGAAAAGCAGCATAGTCTTTGTATTCTAGAGGCTAATGTGTAATGGGTGAGATGAGCTACCCAGACACGTAAGTCGAAAGTTCAAAGTGAATTCTTCATTCACTTGTTTAACAAACATCTCAATGTGAACTTTGTCAGGTATTCTACTGGGTTCTGGCATTCTTTACTATACAGGACAGAGCCAGTTTCTCTCAAGGAGCGTCCCATCTACCAAGGCTCACACCACAACACAGGAAAGCTGCTGGAAGTGACAGATACTGGTTTTCACTGGGCTGGGGGTAGAACATATCTTAAGTGGCAGAATTAGGTGTGGAAGACTCTGGATGGAAAGGATGGCATCACAGGCACATGGGGCCTTTGGGGAATGCTGAGTAGCACTGTTATTAGGGTGCACCCAAGAGAGGAATAAGCAGGAGGGCTTTGAGGGCAAGACTGTTTCCTATTCTGAAATGTACCGATTACCTTCAAACAGAAAGTTTTAGCTTTAACTTCAACTCCAATATCTTTTTATTGTCTTTCTTTCTCTCTTTAAAAGTGAGAGAAGTACAAGCAGGAAAAAGAACCACCCCCTTGGCACATGGTGGTGGTGGAAGAGACAGTGATGAGTTCCACACGTTTTCTCCTTTAATTTTCCCAACATTCTTATAAAGACAGTATTGTTCTTCTCACAGATTAGGAAACTGAAGTTTGGAGAAGTTAAATAGATTTTAAAGGTATACATTTAATCTGATTTTTATTTTTATTTCTTTTAGGTTTTTGTTTTTCTGGAACTAGGCAAAACAGTTCTAAAGTACTCATGGAAAAATAAACAAGCAAGAATTGCCAGGAATATGAAACGCAACAAGGGGAAACTAGTTTTAAAAGATATTAAAACTTTTTATAAAACCAATAATGTGATACTGATATACAAAGAAAAAGACTTATAGAATTCAAACTCCCGAGACACCCCAATACATCCAAAAGTTAACAATACAATAAGAGTATTCAAAGAAGGGCTCTAAAACCAACAGGTAAAAATAACAAGCCCACAGAAAAAGATAAAGTTGAACCTACGCATCATTCTGAACGCCAGAATAATTCCTAGTTTGAACATAAAAGTACTAAAAGAAACCATGGGCATATTCTAAAAATCTAGGAGGCCTTTCTGTGACTTAAAATCCAGATACCATAATGAGTAATATAAACTGTAAAATTCAAAGAAAAAAACGTAAGACTTCTGAATATCAAAATATGTGAAGGTAAATGAAAAATAAGTGACAATCTGGGGAAAACTACAATTTATATCACACAGGGCTAATTTCTCCAATTTATAAATTTCTAGAAATTGATAAGGGGAAAAAAGCAATCCAAAACAAAAATGTGCAAAAGACATGAACAGAGAGTTCACAGAAAAAGAAATACAACTAGTTTTTAAGCATAAGATGCTCAGCCTTATTAATAATGATAGCAATGTACATTAAAACTCCTCTATTTGATAATTCTCATCTACCAAACTGTTACAAATTCAAGGATTGTAAACACAGTACATTGGAAAGGCCCCAGAAAAACAGGAACTCTCTCATACACTGCAATCTGCCCTCTTGTATCTGTGGTATTCAGACTGGATTCAACAATCATAGGCTGAAAATATTTTTTAAAAAATTGTCGTACTGAAAACATACCAACTTTTCTTCTTGTCATTAGTCCCTAAACAATACAGTGTAACAACTATTTACATGGCATTTACATTGTGTTAGGTCTTATAAGCAATCTAAAGATGATTTAAAGTATGTGGAGGATATGCACAGGTTATATGCAAATACTATGTCTTTTATATAAGAGACTCAAGCATCCTTGAATTTCAGTATCCACAAAGGGGTCCTCAAACCAATCCTCCATGGATAACGAGAAGCAACTGTACTTGTGGGAGTTCAAAACAGTGCAACACTTAAGGGAAGTATTTTAAAAATTATAAATGCACTGCCCACTGGCGCAGTGATCCCACTTCTAGGAATGTATCCCACAGATGTACCTGCACATGTATAAAATGGTCAGTGATAAACCTAGAGACAACCGAAATACCCACCAGGGGGGCTGGTTAAGTAAATAAGGCACTTAATAGACACTGTTTAAATATAGCTGTTTTTTAAAAAGTGTTTTCTATAAACAAATATTATATTCTTTCTAAATAAATACTAATAGGAAAAGATCTCAAGAGCATATAAAGAAAAAGCCATGGGACAGAATTGGTTACATAATATGCTCCATTTTATATAAAAAGAATATAGTACACTGGCATTTCTCCTACTATAAAAGCAAACAATGGACATCTATAGGAAATAAATTAAAGGGGGTTATCTAAGAAAGGGGGTGAAGGGGGAGCCAAAGCAGTTGGAAATCAGATGTTCCCAAGCATGCCTGTGTCATTTTAACTTTTGAACCATAAGAACATGTTATCTATATTAAAAGAATTTTTAAACATTAAAAGAATACTTACAGGAAGAAGAGAAAGAGACACCTATAAATAAAACTTAAAACCAAGCTTTAAAGAGATTTTTTTTGCTCTGAAATTAGATGCTGAAAAGCAATCTTGGTGTGGTCATCGCAAAAAATATGCTTTTTCCCCCTTCAATCAAGTTAAAGGATATGATAATCAATTTTTAAGAAGCTATTTGAATGAGTAAGAAATTAGGAAAGAGGAGAGAAACGTACAATGAGGACACTCTAGGATAATGGTTCTCCAAGTATGGTCCCTGTACCAGCAGCATCAGCATCATGTGATAACTTGTTAAAATTAAAATTCTCAGGCTCCCACCCAGACTACTGAATCAGAAACTTTGTACTAGTCCAGCAATCCTGGTAATACCCTCAAGTCTGAGAGTCACATATCTTGTCTGATGCTTCCCACAGTTCACATACACTACCAGTCTGCATTTCTAACAAGCTCCAGGATGCTTCAAATATGCTGCTGGCCTAGGCCCACACTTGGATAAGCAAAGCTGAAGTCCTCCTGGGGGAAAAAGGTACGTAACCTTCATATGGTTGAGTTTACTAAGAAACCTGCCCTCAGTATCAGACAGAAAAAGTCCTTACACAGGCTTCCTAGCCAAGAGATATCATGGAGCTAGTTTCCCACATAAACTGTGTACACAGAGAATAAATGTTTTCAAATACATTCTTAAAAAAACAATAACAACTATGAATCATTGAAATTCAACTGAAGGATGTCTCACTTAGAAAAAAGTATAAGTGGACCTATAAACTTTCAGAAATAGGACAAAGAAACAAAAATAATACATATTTCATAAATTCTGCTTGTGTTGTCTGAACTTAACCTCAAATGCATTAACTGCCCACCATGTGCTCTCCATGAAAAAATACCAAGAAGTTTGTTTCCCTCAAACCCTTTTCAAAAAAATGGTGCTCATGTTTATGAACACTGATCTTCCATTTGTTTTACATGAGGAGAAAGATCTCTATAGAAATCTGCTGAATAAAGAATTCTAGTTTAGACAGAAGGATTCAGAAGTCGAACATGGTGGCACATGCCTGTAATCCCAGCAGCTCTGGAGGCTGAGACAAGAGGATCTCAAATTCAAAGCCAGCAACAATGAGGCGCTAAGCAACTCAGTGAGACCCTGTCTCTAAATAAAATACAAACTAGGGCTGGGGATGTGGCTCAGTGGCCGAGTGCCCCGAGTTCAATCCTGGTACTCACCATCCCACCCCACTCCTGACCCCCACAAAAGGATAGTTTTTAGCACCAAAAACTATTCAAAGGTGACTTGCAAAAAGAAGATACACATTTCTATAAATCACCTTTGAATAGTTTTTGGTGCTAAAATTAACAATGTGCTGACATATATTTCCTATTTCATTGCCTCTGAGATGCCATCACCTTTAAGACACTTAGAACATTCTTATTCTATGTACCACTCAGAAGAAAAATTGCCATGAGATTACAACATGCCAATTTTAAGATTCCATCCCAGATGTGCATCGTAAAAAAAAAAAAAAAAATCAATGAAATGCCTTAATTATAAACCACAGAATTGTGTGGTAAATTATTTGTTTTCATTCTAGTTAATTCTTATGTCTCTCAAACGTAAAACTCCATAAGGCATGCATGTTTTGTCTGTTTGACAACATATCCTCTATGCTTAGAAACTGGAACATTTTCAACATCTTGGTAATTCATTATTTATTTAGTTTACTTAGGAACATGTGAATATGAAAAAAAAAAGTAATGATTCCTAACAATATCTTTAACAGTACTGACCTCTTTTACTCTGGAACATTTTACTTGCTCAAAATAATAAAAATTAATTATTTTCAATTTGATTGACTTCTCAGGTCAAAAAGATTCAATATATCGCTAGACAATTGAAAATATATCCTCTGAGAAGTCTTTATTTGAATGTTTGTTTTCACAGCACCTTTCAATAGTAATAAGCAACAAACACCTTACAAGATTTTTTTAAAAAACAAAATAAACATCCTTTTTAGAGTTAAACAAGTTGGAGAAATTTTTGTTACACTGTAGCTAGTTGGAGCTAAACTTTATTTTAATTTTTCTCTATCATAACTAGCAGTGTTTCAAATGAAAAGATAATTTGTAATGAGTCATACCATGAGGACTGGTATATGTATATCTGTCTACATTTTCCAAATTTGCTAATAAGTAATTAGAAAAGGTTATTTTAAAAGTGATTACAGCTGGGCAGGGTGCTGCTTGCTTATAATCCCAACAATTTGGGAGGGTGATGCAGGAGGATCCCAAGTTTGAGACTGCTTCAACAGCTTCAGAAGATCCCGTTTCAAGAAGGGGGAAAAGGGCTGGAGCTCAGTGGTAAAGCACCTCTGGGTTCAATCCCTAGTAAGTAACCCACCCCCCAAAGTGATGACATGAATGTATATTCTACTCAACTCAGACCTGCTATCACACACACTGCTGTCACTTCCCAACTCTGTTCTCACATCAAACTGCTAAAATGATTCTAGTGTTTAGTTGTCAACATTTCTAATGTGAATTCCCATTAAACACAGACAAAATTTTCTGACAGGAATTAACCTTACCTCCCAAGATTCTAGAATAATTGACAAGTACCAAGACCATGTTTTTTTTTTAATATGTCAGACACTTAAGAATAATTTTCCCATAAAAAAGTTGTTTGTCACCCCTTTCCTGTTAAAATTGAGTAGACAATGGATACTGTTCTTAATAGTATTCTCAAAGAGGCAGAACTGTCCTCAAGGAAAATTTTTAGTTATCAGAGAGATTGGGGGACACCCTAGGCATTTAGTGTTTGGGGGCCAGGATCTAGGCCTCACACAATGCTTGGGTGGGATGGATCTGTATCATCAAGATTTATCCTGGTCACAAGAATTTTGATCTTAAAATGGCTTAATCAAGCCCACTTTAAATGAGCATTACTTTAACATACAATACTTAAAAGTTTTTATAGGAAACCACACCCCCACCCCTTGCCTCTAATTATGTAAAACAAAGTAGTAAGGGATGCTTCAGGAGAATAAGGAAATGGTCTGAAAATTAATGCTCATTTATTCACACTACACATTAACATAAATTTAAATTATAATAATGAGTATAGACTAGTAAATATGCTAACAGTATGAGATGGCACATACATCTCACCCTAATGAATCCAAAAATTTCAATCTTGTTAATATTTTACTTGTTATTACCAGCAACTGAAGGAATTCAAGTAGCAGGAACTCAAAGCACAAGACACAAAGCATGTGCTCTGACATGGTGGGAAAAGAAGGGATCCATGGAAGGGTCACAGTAAGATCTGTGGGTAGACTGAGGTAGCCTGTAATTGACCTTGTCATGTCATCCCTAGTTCAATCTAGCCTCTCCTTTTTATTAGCATAAATAAGGTTGTCCCCACACTAAGTGTTTTCTCCCTAGTTTCCATCTTCATCTCCCTCTTTGATCTTCTTGTTTGAACTCGATCCTAATACTTTTTTTTTTTAACCAACTCAAACTTCATTAGCAGCAGGTGCAAGCATTTGGAACGCATGCTGTCTTCCACCACAGCTCAAAGTTCTGATTATAAGTGATTATAAGCAACGTATGTCATATATTGTCCTCCCTTTATTTCTCTTGTACATGTAAGTGAAAGTATCACAACCACTTTCACTTATGTGTGTAGGTAGGTTCTGTTACTTAGGAACCTCACTGCTCAGTAGCGAAGTGGGCTCCACAAACTTTCAACACCAAGGAGAGGGGGTTGACAACCAACTGTTCCAGACTGGAGTCACGTGCTTCAGTGGGAATCAAACTTTCCTTTGCCTGAGGCAAGCCTCGGGCTCCAGTATTCCACTTTCCTTGGGCTAGTGACCCCACCCCTGGCATAGACGGGTCACTCTAAGCCCACCTCTGCCCTCTCACACCCAGGGCCAAACGATAGTTTACGGGTGGAAGACCTTCTGGGAATCGGACAAAAGGCGTGGAAAAAGCCTGTCCCAACCAACCCACATACCATGCTGCATCCAACTCCAGAGTGGGTCCCAGACACACCCTCGGCAGCCCCACCAGGACCCCAGGGAACCAGCTGCGAGCACCGCTGGGAGAAGAAAAACCCGAGGCAAGGAAGGGGCACAGGCCCGCGCGGGTGTTGGAAGCCCCATGCCACCACGTCCCAGCAGTGTGACTTTGGGCAGGGCGCTGCACCTCTCTGTGCAGCCCGAGCGTGGAAGCGCACAAGTTAAGTGCCTGGCACACAGCAAAGTGGAGCTGCGATGGCCAGCAGCGCCAACCCCGCCGCCCTGAGAAACTGAGGCGGGTCCCAGGGTCGCACCCGAACTCGAGGACTGACTGGCCGGGGGGACTGGCNGCGCGCGGACCCCGATCTGGAACCAGCTCGGCGCAGCTCCCTTTTACACCGCCCACCGCGCTCGGGGATCCAGACTAGCCGTTCTCGCGACCTTCTATTTGTATCCCCGCCCCTGAGTCCACTCCGCCCACCCCCCGTGACCCTTAAGGATTAAAACCCAGGTGCAAGGCGGGCGCCTCGGTCTCACCTGGCCGGCCGGATGCTTGTGCGCATGCGCCTGCCCGGGCCCGGACCCGGGAGCCTCAGCCCGGGCTTGGATCACAGTGAAAGTTGTAATGGTAGCTGCCGAGAACTTTAAGGACTCCCCTTGGGTCCTTTCAACTGCCCTAAGAAGTGGGTATTACCATCCTCCCCATTTCACAGAGGAAACATTGGAGGCGTGGCAAGGTTAAGCAATGGGCTCCAAGTCATACAGCTAGGAAGTGGCAAGAGCCCACGTTGGAATCCGGTGCCCAAACCAGCGCCCCCCATGACAACCCCCAGGCCCTGTCCCTGCGTGCGCCAAGGGTGCTGCCTCTTAGCCCCAGTCTTCACTCCCCACCCATCCCTGGCCCTCCAATGTTCACCAAGGTGAAAAGAGACACACGCCTAGGAGGTCATTTGCTACAATACCCCTGGTCTCAATAAAATTGTTATCAATAAATATGTTTCAGCTTCATTGCACGAATTTCCTAAGGCCTCCCTGTGCCATTTCTTGGGCAGGACCCAGGAAAAGATGAGACTGTATTGAATTCTGTAGTCTCCTTGGGTGACATTTTGCTGATACAAAAAGTACGATGGAATGGCCTACAGGACATAGAATATACATGACTTTAGGGAGAAGACAAAGTGGAACTTCTTCCCGGAGGAAATCTTAATAATTGTTTCTAAAGAAGAGGAGCTAACATTTATTAAAGGCATATATTTTTCCAGTCCTGGAGATGAAGAAACTAGCCTAAGTGTTCATGGATAGTCAGAATTTGAACCTGAGTCTGTGTTGGATTCTGTTCCACAGGACAGTGAAGGCTACTTCTTCTGGATCAGCTTCTGTAAAATCATGAGCCTTGAAGGTTCAGTTTACCCCTGTGTTGAGGTCTTCCTGGGCCACGGCAGCTTATCTGATAGTTATATCTGTTAGCAAATGGAGGTCCACTCACCCTCCAAGATTGTCCACTCTCCAGGAAATAATTCTGCTATATGAGCCAGAGCATATGGGTCCCCTTCTACATATCAACACAACCCAATCCACCAGCTGAACGATTGGGTAAGGAGGTGAAATCACATCAAAGGGGCAGCTACAAGGTGCCTAGCACAGCTCCAAGTGCTGTCCACTCACTAACTCATTTAGTCTGACAATCCTGTGTTCCAGAGAAACAGAACCAATAGGATATAGATATAGATATGTAAGAAAGATTTTATTATGGAAGCTGGGAAATCCCACAATATGCTGTCTGCAAGCCAGAGAACCAAGGATGTCTGTGACATAGCTCAGTCCCAGTACAAAGATCTGAGAAACAGGGGAGCTAATAATGTAACTCTCATTTCAAGAATGAAGGCCTGAGAAACTGGGGAGGCTGCAGGTGCAAGTCCCAAGGTCTGAAGATCAGAGATCTGAAGTTCTGATGTTGAAGGGCAGAAGAAGATCAGTGTCCTGGCTCTAGAAGTGAGAACAAACTCACCTTTCCTCTGCCTTTCTGTTTTATCTAGGTCTTTAACCAATTGAGGTGAAGGCCACTGATACAAACTGCAGTCTCTTTAGAAACACCCTCACAGACATGCCCAGAAATAATGTGTTACCAGCTATCTGGGTAGTCCAGTCAAGTTGATAACCTAAAACGAACCATCATGTATGGAAGTTATCATTTCCCCCATTTTACAGATGAGGAAACTAAAGAGCTAAAAGGTGAGAGGACTGGCCTAAGGGCACACAGTGATTTAGAGGCAGAGTTGGAATAAATCTGAGTCAGTCCAGCTCCAAACCTACAAACCTTGGCCTCAGTGACCAACAGGTTCTTCTCTACCAGAAAAGCGTAGAGTTTTATGAAACGGAATGCCTAAAAATCATCTCAAGTCAAAACTCTAGTCTGAGCTACTTACTATATGTTCTCCATAAGGTAGCTTTTGCTTCAGATGATGCTTTAGATTCTCATCTAAAATAAGAGTATGAATAGATAGTTGGGAAGATTAACTGAGTTAATATATGCAAAGTATATGCTCAGTAAATTACAGCTGTTAGGCACTCAGTAAATTATAGCTATTATGACCATGGGTGAGTTTCTGTGATATTTTACTTACTCCTTATCTTCCAATATAAACTCCAAATCATGTTGGAGGATGTGCTCAGATGTGGGGATAAAAGTAGTTTCTAGTGCACTGAAAACAATGATAAATGAACCAAGTGACTCTAGCACTTCCTCCTAATCATGGAAGGAAACAACTTCTCCACGGCTCTCTCTTCCCAGTTTCCTGGGAGAGGGTTTTATAAAGAGCTCCCCTTATATAGGAAAAGCCACCCAAATATTTTTAAAGACCTTACTCTGGAAGTCACTCCAAAAGAAGAAAAGAAAGAAAGAAAAAGAAAGAAAGAAAGAAAGAGAGAGAGAGAGAGAAAGAAAGAAAGACCCTAAAACGAAAGTTCTTAAGAGAATTTTGGCAAGGTTGGGGAGGAATACCACAGTGACATCATGATTAGAGGGAAGGTTTGTATAGGAACAATCCTGCCACCGCCCTCTGGCATTGGTACTCCAGATTCAGGTTTCTATCCTGACCCAAAGCCTGCCACATGCTCTTGTCAATGGCAGAATTTTTCTGTGGGACAGATCCTCATAGGGAAGACGTGGGCATAGTAAGATGCACAGGGATATTATGGTCTGACAAAAAACTGGGGTGATTGTAATCTGCAAACCCCTAAGGGTTCAAGGTATACTACATAGTATGTGGTGTGGTGTACTTTAAAGGTATAAGGTATTAACACATCGTTTGATCCAAGAGAGATTTTATAAATGCCTCTAATGGGGTTTGCTTAATGCTCATTCATTCAATAAAAACATATTAAGCACTTAAGTGCTAGTTACTGTGTTAGTGGCTACAAACGAGGCAATCAGAGTTCATGGTCTCGTCACATATACGATCTAGAGGGAGAGAGGTAGCAGTGAAATAATTGAACCAAAAGCTGTTGAAATACAATGTGATAAATAGGATGAAAAAAAGAGAGATAATGATCCCCCCATCAATGGCTGCATGAAAGAGTAGGAAAGAACTCTGATTGAAATGAGTTCTGGAGGATGCATAGGAGCCAACGAAGCATGGGGGAGAGAGGACCGCATTCTAGTGACAAGGACGGCATAGATCAGCAAGAAATAATAATTGTTGGTCGCAAAGGCAGCCAGCTTCGCGTACGCAGGGTGGAGGTCCTGAAGGAGAAGCAGCACTGGCCTGGCAGCAGCAGCGGTTGAAGCAAGGGCAGGCTCCTGGCACCTGGCGCTCCAGGGAAGCAAGGGACGAGCGGTGG
Organism: Marmota marmota marmota; assembly: GCF_001458135.2. Classification (NCBI taxonomy): domain Eukaryota; kingdom Metazoa; phylum Chordata; class Mammalia; order Rodentia; family Sciuridae; genus Marmota; species Marmota marmota. Next base: position 10,422,628 of record NW_026000185.1, on the reverse strand, counting down.
TTAGTTCATCTGGCCAAGCCTGCAGTGTGGTTTGGGGCATTTTTCCTAGAAGCTTAGCCTCAAGTTCTTTTCCTCCAGCCCTACCAATGATTCTGTGGGATGCCTGACATCCTCTAGTGCACTACCCTTTCTACTTAAAGCAGCTAGTATTTCTACCCAAGAACTCTGACCTCTCATAAACCAAAGCCCATTAGAGCCCAGGATATTTGGGGGAAGCTTGCTAGAGACAGTGGTAAGAGAAACTTTATCTGCTTTAAGAGAGAGCCCTGGGCAGATGTGGTGGCACATGCTTGTATTCCCAGCTACTTGGAAGGCTGGGGTAGGAGGATGGCAAGTTTAAAGCTAGCCTATGCAAATTAGTGAGACCATATCTCAAAATAAATGTATTTTAAAAGGGCTGGAGATGTAGCTAAGTGGTAGAGTGCATATGCAAGGTCCTGGTTCAGTCCCCATGCTGCGAAATGGAGAGAGACAGACAGAGAGAGAGAGAGAGAGAGAGAGAGAGAGAGAGAGAAACACTGCAGGAAGCCAGCATACTCTCCTAATTTACACGGTACCTCAGTTGCTATCAGAGGCTTTATCCATGGGAGCTGGCCTTAAGACAGGCTTGCATGGTGGAGAACAGAGCAGAGAAGCTAAAAGATTCTGGGCCCTGGATGACATCACCACGTTGCTGGACTAGCTTCAGACCCACAAGGCCCTGGACATCCCCTTTCCTGAGCTAATTCATGTGGTTAAACCATCTCCACTTGGCTTCTCTGTTCCTTACAGCTCAAACATTCACACTGGGACAGGCAGGAAGGCAGCAATTATGGGGGATAAACATGCATCCTCCCTGCCACCTGGAGCCACCCCAATTCCTGTGCAACCTCCTAAGGTAGCCCTCTCCCCATTAGTCCTACTCAGGTAAGTCCTGTCTGGTTCTAAGGACTCCATTGAGAAAGCACCTCCTTCCTTGGTCTCTCGCATCCTCTGATTATCTCTTTGATGGGTATAAAGTGGTCTTTTATTCGCCCAGCTCACACATCTGGTAAGTGGTAGAGCTGAAGGTCTGGACACCATCCAGATTCCAGGCTTTTAACCACCAAGTTTAATGCCATGTATCATCTAGCCTCATTAAGTTAAAAAAAAAAAAAAAAAAGAAGAAAGAAAGAAAGAAAAACAAAAAAAATAGGGCCCTGAGCCAAACAAACAAACAAAAAAATCTCAAATCCCACTCCATATTTGCTATCTGGCCTTGAACACACCTCGTAAGTGTTGCTGTGAAATGAAGTTCATGATGCCAACTTTGTAGAGTCTGGTAGTCATTTGCACTGCTCACCAGTGACTTCTGGCTCTCCACCTTCTGGGCACCTGCAGGATTGCACTTCCTTGTCACGTGACTAGTCCTGACCAAAGAGGGTGCATGGAAGGAGTTTGTGCCATTTCTGGGCGGAGCATTTAATGCTAGTGAGAGACGAGACTGAGATCTGTCTCTCTGATAGGACAAACAATAATGCCCATGATGGGGGTTTTCTCCATTGAGCAGAGCCTTCAACCAATCTATCATGGTCATGTAATGTGAGCAAAACACAGACCTTTTTGGTTCTAAACCATTGAGATTTAGGGGTTAATGACTGTCATAGCATGCTGTAGCCTATCCTGACTGATTCAGCTGGTCTTCCATATCCATAGGTTCAACCAGCTAAGGATCAAAAACTTTTTTTAAAAAAAAATTGCATCAAGGGCTGGGGCTATAGCTCAGTGGCAGAGTGCTTGCCTAGCATGTGTGAGGCACTGGGTTTGATCCTTACCCTGCATAAAAATAAACAAATAAAATAAAGGCATGCTGTCCATCTACAACTACAAAAATAAAAATAAAAATATTTTTTTTAAAACTGCATTTATGGGAGGAGGTAGTGGCTCAGTGGTGGAGCACTTGCCTAGCATATGTGAGGATTTGATCCTCAGCACCACATTAAAAAAAATAAAATAAAATAAAGCAAACAAAATAAGGGTGTTGTGTCCATCTATATCTAAAAATATTTTAAAAACTGCAAGTATACTGAACATGTATAGACATTTCTTCTTGTCATTATTCCCTAAACAATATAGTATAACAACTATTTTCTTTTTTTTTTCTTTTTGGTTGTCATGGACCTTTATTCTATTATTTATTTATATGAGGTGCTGAGAATCAAATCGAGTGCCTCACACATGCTAGGCAACCACTCTACCACTGAGCCACAACCCCAGTCTCCATAACAACTATTTTCATAGAATTTACATTGTACTATATTTATAAGTAATTTAGAGAGAGATTATTAAAAATATACCAAAAAATATAGGTTATACAAATATTATGCCACTTTGTATAAAGAGTTGAACATCCATGGATTTTGAAATCCAGGATAGATTCTGGAACCAGTCCCTCAAGGATACCAGGGGACAACTGTACATACAGTATGGTTGTTTACTCATTGATTCAAACATTTTTCTGCCCAGCTGGACAAGAGCGAAAGCTCAAGCCACAGTCCTGAAGGTCCTAGTTTAATATATCTGGGAGGGGCAACAGATCTCTGCAGCTATCTGGTACTCCCAAGCGATTCTGATGCTCTAAGCAAGCCTGAGATTGATGCTCTAAGCAAGCCTGAAATTCCTGCACGGCTACATCTTGTGATGGTAGATTAAAATACGGTGTCTACCCTTGAGGGCTACCTAGACTGGGAGTACAAAACCAGAGCCAGAAAAATTACATTACTAACAGGGTAAACGATCCGAAATATGCAAAAGTAAGAATATATAAGCACTTTATGAACGATGAAGCTTTACATGTAATAGAAAGTAGATATGCTTCTTGGCAAATCCATTCATCAACTCTGTGACCCCCGACCAGGTACCCAAGCTGTCAGCTTAACATGTAGACTCTTATCTGTCACTATGCTTTCCAGTTATGAAAACCAAAGCTTAGAAAAGCTCTAAAGATGTGTCCCAGGGTCAAAATAGCTAGCACCTGGCTGAATTGGACTCCAGATCCAGGCTTTTATCTATCTAGAGCCCAAGGCCTTGGCTGCTTCACCAAAGGCCCCTGCTTCTCTTCCAGTTTTCTCTCTTGTCTCCCCCTTTACCTTGAACCCTATCTTCTGGCTGCATCAAACTGCCTGTGACTGCAGGCCCACACCACGCTACTTACTGCACACTGCAGTGCTTTGGCTCCTGCTCCCGTGTCTGTCTGGCGTGCCTTCCCGCCATCCTCACCACCTTGTTTCTGAACCCCAGCCAGGTCATTGAATACTTGGTTGGGTGGCCCCATCCCTGGTTCTATGTCTGCCCCCCACAGCACATTCCTTTCCTCGCTGACTGAGCGCCTCCATCATTAGATTGCAGCCACGTCCAGTTGGGTCTCAGTTTCCTTTCTCTGAGTCATGTGACTAGCATTGGGGACACTGTGCTAAAGCACCAGCCATGGCCCCATGAATACTTAACTCAGCTAAGTCAAATCCCTACAACCCACAAGACAGATCCTTCCAACAAGGCCACACTGTGAAATATTTATGAAAGGCCTTTGTTGTCTTGTAGTTTTGTGACCGCTGTACAATTCTCCACCTCTGTGAATCTCAGTTTCTCAGATGTAAAATGGACTAATGGGAGTACCTGCCTCACGGTTGTGAGAATTCATTAAGATGTAAACTTAAGTGTCTTGCCTGGTTCATAAGGCAGACATGAACTAAATCCCAACCACCTTGATTGTTATGAGTATATCTTCTTATTACAACACTGCTATTATCCCCACTCAGCATGCCCCCGTAGATGTCACCATTAATATTATCACTCACACATCCCACCAAGTCTAAGTGACTTTGCTAAACATTCTTTCCTAGAATGCAAAGCATTCTCAGAATCCTCAAAATGAATTCTTCACAGTCTTGTGATGGTTTGGTGTCCCAATCATGAATTATCTCCCTGCTACCCCAGGAGGCTGCCCAGTGCATCCTCAGGAAGTCTGTGGCTCCCAGACAGTTCCATTCAGGCTTTCTGGATATGGCTAAGAAAACATAGGTTCTCCTTAGGCTCCCACTTTCACTGACATTCTCCCCACTACCGGGTTTTTCCAATTCATTTATGGTCAGCCCAGGCCACTGTGGAGGTGGCCCCCCACCTCTCCCTATGGGAGGGTCAGGATGGCAGTTAAACAGGCCTGTGGGCTTCTGGAATCATTGATAACTCTAAAAGGAATAATACCTGAAACAAGCTTATTTTCTTTCTTACTAGAAGGAACTCAAAGAATGGGGATTTCAATTGGAAATAATAATGCTCCATAGGCCCTCAGAGTGATCTAATCTTGCCCCCCTTCCCTCCTCATCCATATCTGGAGCACAATAAGCAAAATTGGGGTTTGGGTGAGGCATTCCAGTTGAGGTTGCCTGTTGAACGAGTTATAAAAGGACAGGAAAAACAGATCATTTCCCCACACCCTAAATGTCCTCCGAACAGGCAACCTATGAGGGAAACCAAAGCTCAAGCCACAAAATAAAGAAAAATGCTAAGCTTGGCTTTTCTGATTGAAAAGATTCTGAAGACCCAAGCGTTGAGTGGTGTTTGCTGAGACCCCACACTGAGATGAACACTCAGGGGGTCTGTGGAAAAGGAAAAAGACCCCCGTTTGTAGGAAGGAAAGGAAGCAGCAGGTATATTGGGATTGTTGGAATGAAAGGAGACCAGAAATCAATGAAGAGATAAAGAGGTGGCCCAAGAGGCAAGTGGCCTCCAGGGAGGCCAGTGGCCAAAGTGAGAGGGCCTCAGAGTGGGAATTTTCCCCAGAGGGATGGAATGAGAAATAGCCTTTTTTTTTTTTTTCTCCAGAACCATGTTGACACACAACTGCTTAAATAAATTTTCATTCCCATCTCATCTGACTCATTTGGCTGGAACAATAAGCTTACATTCCACAGCCTGGGCTGACCCTCCTGCACCCCACTGCCGATAAAGCATAAAGAGTGTGATTAGTACTTTCTGCATGAAGAGGGACCAAGAAATCACTTGGCTTCTCTTTTGTGTAGCTTCTGACAGCAACGTCTAGCAACCTATGTTGTGGTCTCGTGTCAGCCATCTCTAGGGGAGGAAAAAAAGTTGGGGAGGCACGATCAAGGAACATTTTTCACAATTTAGCAATATTTAAGCAACAGCCTTTCAATTAAAAAAAAAAAAAAGAAGAAGAAAGAAAAGGAAGGACGAATTCCCCGGTTACAAGTAAGGAAAGAGGACATTAGCTGGGTGTGGTGGTGCACGCCTGTGATTCCAACTCCTCAGGAGGTTGAGGCAGCAGGATCGAAAGTTTGAGGCCAGTCTCAACAACTTAGTGAGACCCTGTCCCAAAATAAGATAAAAAGGGCTGGGGATGTAGCTCAGTGGTAGAGCACCCCTGAGTTCAATCCCCAGTACCAAAACTAAAACAAAACAAAAAAAAAGGCAAAGAAAAAAGATGACGTTAGGCTGAACACGGTGGTGATGAATTGAAATCAGTAGTATTGTTATGAACTAAAGAGTTTGATGAAAGGAAAAAAGGAAATGGAAAAAAAAAGAGAGATATGTGTATGCATGCATTTATAGACATAACATAGTTCCAAATTCTGAACACTAAGAGGACTTAGACTCCTGTTCCACAGCAATGAGCAGGACAGATCTCCACCCAGATCTGGCTTCTAAATACCATTCTCCAATAAAAGAGACCAGGGCTCTTGGAGAAATGGTTGCTTCCAGAACTGGAGCAGGGAAAATGTAAAATAATCCTGGATCACCTTGTGGTGCCAGAAAATAGGGAGCTGCTTAATAAGAGATAGGGGCTTTAAATTGGTACATTATAATTACATATATCAGGAGGATTCATTGTGACATATTTGTAATGCATGCAGCTTAACTTGGTTGATTTGATAGGGGCTTATTGAAAGGATACAGGAATCAACCTGAAAGAGTTCCAAACAGCCAAATTTGGAACAGTTTGAGCAACTAAATAATGATAGTGTTGGATTACAAGTCATACAATTAAATAGATACCCATGAGCCCATATGAATAGAAAAGAAAAAGAAGAAGAAGAAGGAAGGGAGGAATAGAGAAAGAGAGAGTTTATTTCCTTAAAGAGAATTACAATTTACAAATGAAGAAAGGATGAGAGAAATAAAAACGAAATCACCTTTAAAAGACCATAATAATAATTGCTATGGGTAAGATCTGTGAATGAATGCCAAAAATTAAGTGAGAAAAAAACAAAAGTTTTTTTTTTTTTTCCTCTAGTACTGGGAATTTAACCCAGGGCCTCACCCATGCCAGGCCAGTATTCTACCACTGAGCTACATCCCCTAAGTGAGTAAAAATTTGGGGAAAAATAAGATATTCTCAAGGCATCTCCCCCAAGATATTTATTAATCACAAAGGGGGAAATAGTAAGTTTAAAGTAAGAAATCCAAGAGGCATCACATTAATCAAATGATTGAAGTTAACATGGCTCCTAACCAGTCATGTGGATGTATCCCCCTCCCCGCCAAATAATCCCATAAGGACCTTTCATCTCGGTGGCATCTCCCTACAAAACCCATAACCCAGCCCAGTCATAAGTAAACACCAAACCCAAGAGGAGAGACCTTGTGCAAAACATCTGACCAGCATCTTTCAAAAGGGTCATGTTCATAAAAGACTAGGAGAGACTGAGGCATTGCCACAGACTTGAGGAGACTAAGAAGTCATTATGACTAAATGCAACACGAGATCCCAGACAGAAACAGGACCTTAAAGGAAAATTGGTGAAATTCAAATAAAGTCTATAGGTTAGTTGATATTGTACCCTGGTTGATGTCTTTGTTTTGATCTTTATAACTATTTATTTACGTATTTGTATTGGTGATTGAAGCCAGGGGTGCTTGGCCACTGAGAGATATCCCGGCGCTTTTTATTTTTATTATTTTTTTTTATTTTGAGACAGGGACTTGCTAAGTTGCTTAGGGCCTCGCTTACTTGCTGAGGCTAGCCTTAAGCTTGCAATCCTCCTGCCTCAGCCTCCTGAGTTGCTGGGATTACAGGCCTGCACCATTGTGCCCCAGTCTATTTAATTTTTTTGAGTCAATATTAGAGGAAATTGGGTGAAGGGACTATGGGAATATTCTATGGTTTTGTAGAGGGGGAAGGAAACTTCCAACAGCACCAAGACAAAACCGTTGGTTAATAATGGTAGTAACCAAGTGGTGAGCTCCATGCCAGTATTTTAGGTTAGGTCTGTGTGAGGGCGTGTGACATACTTCATCATCAGTGGGCAAATAAATCTCTCTGCTGCTCTTTTTCCCTTGCAAAATCTGATGTGAGGGCAGGAGACCAAATCAGAGGGTGTTTCTCAGCAGAGCTAGGTCATCAGAAGAGAGAGGTGCCAAGGGAAGTCCAGGGCAGACTTTGAAATTAGGGAGTTGAAAAGAAATGAATTGTTCTGAGAAGAGAAAAAGTGGAGGAGAATATTGGGGAGGGGCAGGGAATATAAAAGGTGGCAAGGGACAGATGTTCAGGGACAGATGTTCAGGGAGATTCCTAACATTCATGTGTAAGTGTTAGCATTGAAAACTCCTTCCAGATCCTCAGACCCTTGAAAAGTCCGCTGCACACACAGGCCTGGTGTGTGTGTCCATGGGTCTCTGTGTGTCTATCAATTTCTATGTGTGTACGTATGTCTGAGTATGTGAGTGTCTATAAGTGTGTATGTCTACATTTCTGTTTCTGTGTGTCTGTGAAGCAGTGCATGTCCGTGTGTGTGCATTTGTGTGTCTTCATTTCTATGTGTTTGGGTCCATCCATAAGAGTGCATCTGTGTGTGTATGTTGGTCTGAGCCTGTATGTCTTGTGTGTGTGTGTGTGCGCGCGCGCGCGTGTGCGCATGCATGTGTTGGAAATCCCAGCAAAGGACTGATTTCTTGTGACAGTGCATTCACATAAAAAGCCACAGGACTCAGAGGACCAACAAGACGTTAGCCAAGACAGGAGGAAATTGAGCCCAAGGTGTCAGAAGAATGTAAGGTCCTAGGAATTGGATGACATCTTTGCACAGGCATTGGAATTTCCCCAGGCACTTGGAATGCTGGTGGGGGTGGAGTTTCAAGTCAGTAGTAGCTAAAGACTTCAAAGGGCAGGAAGACCCTCCCCCAAGTCAGCTTATGCTGTGCTATCTCCATTTTGCGGCTGGGGAAACTGAGTCTCACAGCAGCACTTTGATGAGACTGAAGAGACACAGCCAGCCAGCTGCTGAGCCAGCAGAGGCCTCTGGGTGAACTGAACCCAGTGAACTGCAATGAGGAAAACCTGCGCCCTATTTGTTTGCTTTCAGTCTTTCTGATGAGAAAGTCTCTTGGGCATAGTCCACCTGCAACACCTCCCTCTCACTGTTAGTGTCTCTTTATTATCAGTCAACACCTGCTAGGAGCATCACAATCTCAGGATACAATTCTCCCATGAATGTGCAAAATGATGGCCCTGCAGATATTTGATGTCACAACCAAAGCACATCCTGCTTCCCTCCCCCAGGAAAAAAGAACAAGTCTGGTTGGATTCTTAGATAACTCGGCTGTCTTATCTACATAATGACAGGGGAGATTCTATTTTTTTTTTTCCATTTAGGAGACATTTTAATTTTGTTAATAATTTTGGGAATAAAACATGAAGCATTCAATTCATTAGAAACCATTTAACATCTGAAGGCCTCCTGAGCTCCTAAAAAAACTTTTTTTAAAAAGTTTTTTTTTTTTTTTGGTTGTAGATGGACACATCATTTTTATGTGGTGCTGAGGATTGAACCCAGTGCCTCACACGTGCTAGGCAAGTGCTCTACCACTGACCTACAATTCCCTAAAAAAACTTTTGAGATTCTTGTCATGAGAAGTAAATTCAAGAGAGTTTCTGTTTGCTTGTTTAATTTTTATTTTGGAAATATTGAAGGCTATAAAAGAGTTACAAGAACAGCAAATAATCTTTTATACACTAGATTCGACAGGTTGTATTTCTGCCTGATTTACCTTGTAAGCTCTTGTGTGCGTGTGCCTCTCTTTCTGTGTGTATAGGTATGTGTTTATGCACATGTATATAACACACACACTCTTTAAAAAAAAAACATTTGAATTTCCAATATTAGGATCTTTAGTTCTAAATATTTCATGTATTTCCAAAGACCAGGGACATTCCTTTGTATAACCACAAGATGGTTACCAACGTCAGGAAATGTAATATGGACACCATGTCATTATCCAATATACAATCTATATTCAAAGTCTGCTGGTTGTCCCAATGAAGTCATTTCAATAATTTTATTTTTTTTCCTGATCCACAATCAATTAGGAATCAGACTACATATATCTTTCATTTAACCTGGAATAGTTCCTCAGTCTATCTTAATCCTTAGGACCTTGATCACAGTCTGTTTTTAACAAAGAGAAAGCTAGCTTCAGGTTTGGAGTCTTGAGTTGGTCACAATATCCAGTTAGAAAGCCACAGGTTTTAGTGTTCGCAGTATTTACTTCCCAATTATCCTCTATTTATATCAAGTGACATGAGTTTCTTATTTGGGGGAGTAATATATGGCATCTTTTAAAATTTCATTTTTAAGTAAATTAATTTAAAGGAAAATACTAGGGAAATAACAAAGCAGACAGGTAAATCAGCCACATTTTCCCAGCCTCAGCACTATTAGCATTTGAGGCCACAGAATCCTGTGTCATGGGGTGTCCTTTACAATGTAGGATGTTCTACAGTGTCCCTGGCCACTACCTACTAGAGGCCAGCAGCACCCCCCACTCTCTCTCTAGTTATGACAGCCAAATATGCCTGCAGATATTGCCAAACATCCCCCTGGAGGCAATCACCCAGCTGAGAGCCACTGATTTGGCCAAAAGTTGTGAGCGGAGGGTGAGTGGCAGCAGCTGACGGATCTTGGAGAAAAGTACTCGCTTCTGTCCAGTTCAGTTCAAGCCATGTTGACCAAGCGCTGGCCACATGGCTGACCCTGTGTGAAGCCCTGGAGAGACAGATGGGCAGGACACAGTCCAGTTTTTTAGGAGCTGCCCTGAATTAAGCAGGAGGCAGGGGGTGTGCAAGAGGCAGAAAAAATAAACCCAGAGGAAGGAGTTGTGGAAAACTATACCATAACCTGGAATTGGATCTCCTTATTAAGCTTCATGACTCTCAAAACAGCTCTTCTGGTCCAGTAATTCTTTTTAAAACATGAATCAGATCACGCCGTTCCTCTGATGGAAAGCTCCCCCCTTCCCACTACACTTAGAACCAAATAACTTTCAAACTCCTTGTGGGACCTGCACCGTCTAGCTCCTGTCTCCCTTTTGGCCTTAATTTTGTTTGACCTCTTTTGGTCTTGGGCTGCAACTACCCTGGGCCTCTCTCTCCTGAGATATCCCCATGATCATTTCCAAACAAGGGTCTTTGCATTGTGATGTTCTCTGTGTGGAAAACTGTCCCAAGTATTTGCAGGGCTAGCTCCCGGTCACAGAAGTTCAAATGTCACTTTTCCTGACCACTTTCTGTACTGGAGCCCAGAATTCCATTACTCCATGTAAATTTCTTCCATGGTACTTTCTGCAGCAGGTACTGTTGGTCAGTGGACCCAACCTCCATTGTCACTGCCCTTCTCCTTTGTGGCCAGCTGGCAGAGGTGGCCGGCCATCTGACCCAGATTTGGCCCATGAGAGATGCAGAAATCTGCTGGCCCTGCCTGATACAGACACTATCTCTGCCTCTTTACCTCCCGCTGAACTACAGGAATGAGGACAGGAGGAGAGGTGTTTGGCCATTTTAGGACCCCATGGAGGATGCAAATGTCAGAGCCACAGAGCCGAACCAGCATCCTCCCTATCTTCTGCTCCAGGGAGAAAAGCAAAGGCCTGGGGTGTGAGTCATGGTAATCAGGTTATCTAGTACTTGCCTCCAAAAGCATGCCTAACTAAAATACTATTTGAATTTTGTAAATTACTGTGAATTTGTTGCTTGCTTTAATATATGTGTATGCATTTAATAAATATGTGTATATGAATTTTAATTGGCACACAATTGTCCATGTTTTCTAGTGTGACATTTTGATGCAAGTATACAATGCGTGGTGATCAGGCCAGGGCAATTGGCATTTATCAAACATTTATCATTTATCATTTCTTTGTGTTGGGAGCATTACAAATCCTCTCTAGTGGCTATTTTGAAAATATACAATTGAGTGTGGTTAAGCATAGTTACCCTACCATGTTCTAGAACATTAGAAGTGACTGTTCCTCTCCCCCTGCAAGCCTGTACCCATTAATCAGCCTCTCTATCCTTTCTTGCCCCCAGTTGTTTGACTTTTGCCCATATCCCGCCTCTAGGCAGGACGAGGAAGGCCTGTCTTACCTATTCAGTGCTACATCTTTGGCCCCTGGGCACAGAGCTAACTCAGGATAGAGTTCCACAGCTACTGACCTACCTGTTCTCTAATTCACCTCATGTATAAAATAACAATCATCATGGCACCTTGAAATATTGTGAGGACTGAATGAGCTAATCTGCATATAGCACTTAGAGCAGCACCTGGCACACAATCATTGCTCAAAGAATTGCAAGTATTTGTTGACTTAGTGGACTAATTAACGTAGGGAAGAAAGGGTTCTTTCTCTGCCTGCTTTTGCAGCCATGTCCTTTGGCTCCCTCTTTCTCTTCAAATCAAAGCTGTGTTTACTTGGTGCTGACAAGTCAGGCTATTGATTAAGAAACATGACGGCACAGTGAGGAGAAATTCACACCGCTTACTGTGAGCTGCTGGATTAGCACCTGCTGGAGGTGGAGAAGGGATAGACATTGCTACACAAAAGGACAGGGTGCATAAAGCCCAGGCCAGGAAGTGCTGGAAAGGAAATTCAATATGTGACTTTGCTGTTGCACACCGTGGGAAGGGTAGAACCCAGCTCTGCCAATAAGTGCCCGACGAAGGCCACTTGGAGGTCAAGTGAAGGTTACCGGGACAGAGATTCAACATGTACTGGGGGAGGCTGAAACGCATTTGAACCCAAGAGGTATATGTATTCATTCACTCAACAGACTATTAAGCACCTACTGTGTGTGGTGTAGACAGGGATCTGGCAGAGACACAGTAAGGGGATTCCCACAGGGATTCCCACGGACTCCACAGTCTTTCTTTCATAATAGCCTTGCCACCAAGTAGACACTAATCCGAAATTTCAGATCCCATGTGACTTAGTTCATGATCAGTATTACTGCCACTAACTCATAGTTCCAGTACTTACTCTGTACTAGGCACTCTGCTGAGACCACTTTACCAACTGTGGTCAGGGCCACTTGCTAGGAACCTAACCTGCATCTATTTCCTTCTTCCTTACTAGAAGAAACACTCACTTTTATTCAGGGGGGCACCAAAGAACACCTATCCCTCCAAAACTGACGCTCAAACTTTGTCACTAGCATCCAAACACATGTGCTAGTGGGACTCAGAGGCGTTATTTCACCTCAGGAGTCAGTGAGGTGGGGGTTAATGTTATCCTCATTTTATAGCAGAGCACACTGAGGTTTAGAGAGTTTAAATGAAATGTCAAAGGTCATACAGCTTCCTGCTGGTGGAGGTCGAATGTAAATCCAAGCAATCTGTTATTTTGATCTATTCTTATTTGCACAGATAGCACATATATGCACCATGCCATTTAGTCCTCTCAGGAACCTCGATGAGCAGGGTAACAGGTTAAAATTTTCTGATACCTGCCACCATATGTTCTCTGATCATCTGGCTTCTTTCCTTAGGTCACCTCTCTGCCAGCTTCTAAGGCTAGTTCCTTTCCAGCCCAGTGGAGCCCAGAGTGTGGAAGAAGAAAGAGAAACAGGTGGGGAAGTGGTCAGTTTTTAGATGTCCATCTAGGCAGAACTCCTAGCAGAAGACTGCAGATAGAGGGCATGGAAAAGTCAGAAACAGAGAAGAGTTGGCCTCATTTCCTATGTGAAATTCTGAGTAGGGACAATGTCAAAATAAAACCAGCATACAATATGGTTAGGCAGAAGGAGGGTTTGGAGTTTACATCCAGAAGCTTCTAGAAAGTTCCATGTGTCCTGAAGAGGGATACTTAGTTGATTGAGAGATTGAATGAGTGATTAAGTCAGGGACTATGGGAGTCATGGACATCAATGAGGTCAAACGAGGCTCTGATGTGCTTTTGGTGGTATTGCAGTCATTTTTCAGTCTCAGTTTGAATGCCACCTTCTACAGGAGAACTCCCTGATACCCTCATCAGGTTTAAGTGCCCACTCTGTGCTCTTCTCTACCCACCCCCCGTATACTAGATGGTTCATTGTGTGTTTTCACTTAACCTTGTTCTTAGAGACAAGGTTACATCTCATTTAATCTTTCTGCATCCCTAGCACAGGATCTGGACCAAGAAAACAACAAGAACCATTTATTGAGTGTTTTCCAGGTACCAAGCACTGTGCTAAGTGCTTTAGCTACCAACAAGCTTGACTACCTGAATATCAGATGCCAGGGTGGCATTATCCTGCCATTGTGCAGGTAAGAACACTGAGGCTCAGAGGAGGTAAGAAGCCTGATGTTTCTTCCTGCTTTCTGCATCCTTCTCTACCAGACAGCCTGGCCTAATTCTTGAGGTTTGGGAACAGTATGAAACTCCCTGTGATGAGGCAGTCTGTCTGTCTGGCTGGGTGGGTGGATAGGAAGAGAGAACAATGAAGAGACAGCACATGTTAGCAGCTGGCACCCATGCTGCATGCCAGACACAATGCATTCTCCGTCACAGAACCACAGCACCGAGACCACCGGAGGAGCAGTACCTCACGGATGGCCTCTGAATGGGGAGTGTTCACCTTGGGCACTACAGGAACCATCTGCTAGTTGATTCAGAACAAATGGGTACATGGATGCGCTGTTAGGTGCATGACATTTCTGGCAGAGAGAGCAGGGAAAATAAAACCAAGAAAACGTCTCGAAACCCCAGCAACACACATGGAAATGTGTAGAGGTGAGCTGACGTGGAATAGAGGCGATAACACAAGAATATCGACACCCACAACCAAGAGGGAAGAAAAGTTCACCACCCCGTGTGGCACATCCAGTTTCAAAAATAAAATAAAATAGGGCCACAATCTTGCTTTTTGAGGGAGCTCCAGAAGTCTCCCAGGGGATCTGTTCTTTTGTAGACCTTTCCTGCCCACACTCCCTGCTACCCGTAAATCTGACCCTCTCCACGGCAAGGGGGCCTCAAGAGCTTGGAGATTTACCGGAGCAAATAACTTTGCAAAAACAATCTGTCCCATAAACAAAGCTGGTGGAAAGCATCCAGCCCCACACAATGGAGCTAATCTTCTGGGCACACATTTCCCGTCCGGGGTATTAGCTTGGACGCTGCTTCCTTCTAGGTGGAGGCAAAGGCCACTTAGCCTGCGTGTCCAAGAACAACAATGCTCGGCAGATTCTCTACTCCTCTGCAGTGCAAAAGGCAGGAATTCAGAAGCCTGGAGCAGCTCTTTCCTCCCTCCTTACTTTTCTTAAAGAATCACTGTGAATTTGAGGGCAGGGTGACATATTGATGCATGTAGCTTTGTGGGCCATGATCCTGACTTCTACTTTAGCTCTTTCACTGATGAGCCCTGTATTCTGGGACAAGTGATTTAACTTTCCAGAAGTATAATTTCCCATTGTTCAAGAGGGATTGTGTATAGATGCCCAACCCCACTGGTGCTTGGTAAGGTATAAAATCAAAATGTTGAGTGGTATTGTCAGCACAACAATGACAAGTGTTGATGAGGATGTGGAGAAATTGGAACCTTTGTCCCCTGTCGGTAGTAATGTAGAAGGTAAGTGCACTTGAAAACAGCATACAGGTTCATCCAAGAATTAATAACAGAGCTGCCAAGTTATCTAGCAATCCCATCTCTGTATATACGTTTGGAAGAACTGAAAGAGAATTGTACACCTGTGTTTATAGCATCATTTTCCACAATGGCCGAGGTATGGAAAGAACCCAAATTTCCATCTATAAACAAATAAGGAAAGAAAATGTGGTATATACATACAATGAAACATTATGCAACCTCGGAAAGGAGGAAATCCTGTCACATACCACAATTTAGATGTATGCAGAGGTCACTATGCTGAGAGAAAAAAAGCCAGATGCAAAATACAAATATGTACTATATAGACACCTTTATGTATCTTAAGTAGTCAAATTCGTACAACAGAAAGGATTGTAGTAGCCAGGGGCTGGAGGAGAAGGCAAATGGAGAGCTGTTGAATGAATGTGGGTTTCAGTTTTGCAAGAGGAAGAAGTTCTAGAGATCTGTTCCACAACAATGTGAATATAGTTAACACCACTGAACTGGTCACTTTAAAGATGGCTACACTGGGAATTTTTATGCAGTTTTAAACCACAATTAAAAATAATGAAAACATTTCTTTATCTTTCAGATTGGCAAAAATTAAAATGCCCGGCAACAGGGAGAGTTGGTTATATTGAAGAGAAATGGGAACATTCCTACTCTGTAGATGGCAGTGAAATCAATGTGACTATTCTAAGGGGCAATTGGCAATTAGATACACAGATTCTACAACTCAGCAATTTATCTTCTCATTATTTATCCTAGGGCAGGTACAAAGGTTTTCACTGTTATAAGAGCAAAAGCTGGAAACAATCTAAATGACCATTGATAGGGGAAAGAATAAAGAAAAATGGCATATACTCACAAATTAATGAAGGAATCAGATCTATACCAATGTAGATCTCAAAAACATACTCTTGAGTGAAGAAAAAGCAGGTTATACAATAACACAGACAGCATTCCACTCAAGAGAGTACAAAATGCTAATAAGCATTTCCTATGTATAAAATATAAATGAGGCAACAGACAAAATCGTTAATCAGAAGATAAAACTTATGAATTTCTAGTGTGCCAGTCTTGAGATGCTCCCAGTGATCCCTGATACTCATGCCTTTGTGGATATCCTTCTACAATGAATAGGGCTCAGCTGTATCCTATTCATTCCACGGTGTCCTGATAGGGTTCTATGACAGTGGCTCCCAAGGCTAAATATAAGAGATGCTACTTTCTCCTTGCTCTCTGGTTTTCCCCATTGCTCATTCTGAAGGAAGTCAGCCACCATGCTGTGAAGATACTCAGGCAGGCTGTGCAGAGGCCTGGAAGATAAGGAACTGAGGGCTCCTGCCAGCTGCCAGCACCACCTTGAGCCACCTTAGAGGTGGATGCACAAGTACCAGTCAAGCCTTCAGATGACTGCAACCTCATGAGAGAGCATGAATCAGAAACACCCACCTAAGTCGCTCTCGAGTTCCTGACCCTAGAAACTGTGGTATAACAAAGGTGCATTTTTTAGGACTTAGAGTTTGAGAGTGATTTGTTACACAGCAATAGGTAACCAATATGTATATATGGTTGCTGTCTAAGGCTCTGTGCCTGCGACCTACTGGGTGCCTGCTGGGGTTATGGCTCAGGGGTAGAGCACTTGCCTCGCATGTGCAAGGCCCTGGGTCGATCCTCAGCACCACATAAAAATAAATAAATAAATAAATAAACAAATAAATAAATAAATAAAAGAAAGTTAAAAAGAAAGAAAGAAAGAAAGAAAACAAAAGATTAGTACACAGGTACACTGCAAGGGAAAACCATGTGAAGACCAGGGAGATGCTTACAGCACCTGTAAGCCAAGGTGAGAGGCCTCGGGAGAAACCAACGCTGCTGAATCTTTGGTCTTAGACTTCTGGCTTCCAGAACAGTGAGAAAATTAATTTCCTTTGTGTAGGCCACCCGGTCTGTAGTCCTTGTTATGACAGCCCAGACAATGAATGCACAATCCAACATCCTTGCTTTACACATGATGACCTTAGATCCAGAGGTAGAAGTGACTTAGCTAAAGACAGAGAAAACAGAAAGCAGAAGCACAGAGAGCCCATATTTCCTAGCTCAGGGGTGGTTTCTCCACTAGGTAAGCCCAAGGCCCCAAAGGTGGAGAAGATATCTCAGGAAACAGAGAAAGCACCAGATGAGCTCCTCGTTTGGCCATTGTTTGCAGCCTCCAGTGTCTCTTCTGTCTCACATGCTAGTTTCTCGAGAACCAGCCTTTATTGGACTTTTTCTTTCTGGATGACCTCCCAGCAGAACAGCAACCAGTTCGTGGAATTGAACTACTTTTCAGGAAGCAATGGCAAGCATGCACCATGGAAGGTGGTGGCCAGAAGCCCATGAACTTTCAGAACTTGCAAAGGTATATAAAAAGTGGAAGAAAAAAAAAAGTGTCACTTCTGTGTAAAAAGACTCTCTTCATGGAAGACATCCCTCCCCCATATGAAAATCTCCAGTCCGCACCCACATGCCCAACTGCCTCTGGACATCTCTGTCTGCGTGTCTTCTCAACACTTAAAACTTAACAAGCTCAAAATACTCAGTTTCCCTCAAACATCTCTGCCTACCAGAGTCCTGATGTCATTGAATGTCATTGCCATAATAGTAACAATCACAATTTACCACCTATGGAGTGCCAGCAGTATGCCAGGTGCTCTACATGAATCACCAATCAATCAAATTCAACCACACAAAGTGGAGATTATCATTGTGCCTCTGTACATGAGGACACTCAGGTTCCCAACCATGTCATGGTCACAGATCTTGGAAGGGGCAGAGCTGGGACACAAACCCAAGTGTGCCTGACTCCAAGGCAAACTGGTAGCCCACTGACTACATCTGAACTGCAGATGGGCTCAATAGTGAGATTTTTTTTCTGTTGCTTTTAAAAACTCCTAATTAGTTGCTAAATTAAAAAATAAGAATACTTCCCATAAAAAGCCAGGTTTCTGGAGTCTCCAGGAAAAGAGAGAGAGAGAGAGAGAGAGAGAGAGAGAGAGAGAAAGAGAGAGAGAGTGAGAGAGATGATCTAGCAGTGTAACCTTACAAGACAATCAACATCTCAGGACTCAGTAGGAATAAAAAGGGGGCAGCTGATACTAAATTCTAGGTAATGTTTTGGGATGTGGCAGGGGCTGGGCCAGAGTATCAGATGATGGTAATCGTCTTAGTCTGTTTTATGCTGCTATAACAGAATAATTGAGACTGGGTAACTTATAAAGAACAAAAATTTATTTGACTTACAGTTCTGGAGGCTAGGATGTCCAAGATTGAAGGTATACTTCTTGTAAGGGCCTCCTTGCTGCCTCATCTCATGGCAGAAGGGCAGAAGGGCAAAAGAGCATGAGAGAAAAGGGAGGGACCAAACTCATCCTTTCATTAGGATCCCACTCCCTTGATCACTAACCCACTCCCTTATAATGATACTAATCCATCCATGAGGGCAGAGCTCTCAGAACCTAATCCCCTCCCACAGGTCCTTCCTCTCAACACTGTTGTGTTGGGGATTAAATTTCCAACACATGAATTTTGGGAACATATTCAAAATGCAATAATGGCTAACATTTACTAAATGATCCTCATGGGTCAAAAGAGTATGTGGTAGAACCAGGAGGCTTTCCCAGGTCAGATGCCGACACTAAAGTCCTATGAACCTTGGATGCTTACAGGCTTAGGTGGCCCAGGTACCAGCTTCCTGGTGCCTCGATAGTTCCTTAGGGAACAGATTCTGAGGATAGTATTCAAGGCTCACTCATTTCTTTGGCTTCCCAGGAGCCATTTGTTAAGACACATTGAATAGAAACTGGCCGGGCAAGTCTAGTTTATAGCTTGGTTTCTTTTCCACTCACTAATAAGAGAAGCAAAAAATCATGGTTAAAAATAAAATCATAACACATTCACATCTTCCTGCTGTGAGAACAGAATACCATGAAATGAGTAATTTATAAATGGAAATGTATTGGCTCAGAGCTCTAGAGGCTGGAAAGTCCAATACCAAGACCCTGGTAGCTTTGGTGATTCTGATTCTAAGGTGCCTTGAAAACTATTTCCAGGAGAGGGGCCAAAGTCACCCTTTTATAATGGCATTAAGCTGTCATGGCCCAATCATCTCTTAAAGATCCTACCCCTTAATACTGTTATCATGACAATTAAATTGCAATGTGAGTCTTGGAGGGGAAACATGTTCAAATCATAGCACACACATATGCCCTTTGGCCCAGCAATTCCATTCTGAGAT
Organism: Marmota marmota marmota; assembly: GCF_001458135.2. NCBI lineage: Eukaryota > Metazoa > Chordata > Mammalia > Rodentia > Sciuridae > Marmota > Marmota marmota. Next base: position 10,403,480 of record NW_026000185.1, on the reverse strand, counting down.
ACTATCCAAAGATAAACAGGCATGTATGCAGGACTCACACGCAGACAAGGAAATTCATTGTGGCATAGTAAGAATGGAAGATTGGATGATGGTCAAACACATTTAGGCCTCTCTGCCGAGCAGACACTCTTACGTGGGAGACAGAGTAGCATGGTTGATAGAGAGAGCTCAGACTCTGAGGCCTGTCCCAGCTCTGCCTCTTATTCATTGTATGGCTTTGAGCAAGTCACCATGGAGCCTCCTATCAGGAAAATAGGGAAATGACATTATCTACTCATTTGGAAAGTATTTGGCACACATTTCAGTAAGCAGGATTTGGGCTTTATTATCAGTCGTGGTAATATTACTACTACTCTTCTGCTATACAAAGGCAAGATACAGCTCTCCATTTTGCACTAAGGTCTTACAAATTGCCTGTTCACTAATTTCCAAGAGAAAAAGCACAAGGGGAGCTGGGAACAGACCAATTGGAATAAAAGTAGATTTGGGATCAGAAGATTCCTACCTGGCTAACCTGCCACCTGCCGGGTTTTGTCCTCCAGTAGTCACACAACTCCTTTTGCACTTGTGTGCCTGGTTGATGGGAAGGGGATTATCACAAGGGCTGGGAGGAGATGACACTCAAATGCACTCCCTGTGGGATGGGTCAGTGCAAGGGCTGCTGCTTGTCAGGATAAGGGAGCAACTTTGAGGACTTCAATTACTCCAGGGATTGGAGAATATCTTGGAGTAAAGCCACCCCAGATGCGAAATCACCAAATGCCAGGTACTTCAGGACTGTATTTCTGTCTTAGCTTAGAGGAAGACATGCTCTCTCTGGAACCAAAGGTGGGGATGACCCAGCAGAAAAACTGCGACAGAAAATTGGTGGTGATGTAGAGCACCGAGGCTGAGTCAGGGTTGCAGGCCTGCGACAGTGAGGCCCTCTTCCTGCTTGCAGAATTGGGTCTGCTAGAGGTTGGATTGCATCCCCCAAAAGATGTTGAAGTCCCAACTCCTAGTACCTGTGAATGTGAAATAGGGACTTTGCAGATGATCAAGTTAAGATGGAGCCACACTTGATTTGAGTGAGTCCTAATCCAGTGGGACTGGTGTCCTTAGGACAAGAGGAAGTGTTAGCCCCAGAGTCAGACATACACAAAGGAAGACCCTGAGAAAACCCAGGGAGAAGCCAAGAGACACGGGAGGCTACCAGAAGCCTGGAGAGAGGCATAGAACATGCTCCCTCACAGACCTCTGAAAGCACCAACCCTGCCAACTTATTGATTTTCAGGTTCTGGCTTCCCAGATGGCGAGACAATAAATTTCTATTATTTAAGTCACCCAGTTGGTGGTACTTTGTTACAGCAGCTGTGTATTTGCAAAATAGCACAGGCCCAAGGGCCAAAAACCAACAGTAAGGCACTGACTTGGGCTCTCTCTGTCTACCCTAGGCCCAGGTTGGTCAAGGCTAAGACGGGTGAGAGGACCACCCGTTCTGAGCCACACAACAGGGAGGAGGAAAATAGGGCACCTTCTTCTTTGTGCCCCATTGTTGATCCCTCTCAGGTGGTGATTTTCTCTTTTTTAAACCACTCACATCCCAAACATGGCTTTTTGAGGTCTATTTTAGGAATGCAAGGCCTATATGAGAACGTCCCAGCTATCGGTCATTTTCCAATAACCTTCCTGAGTTTTGCTCACCAATGGAAAGGAAAACCACAGAGGGAATTGAAATGTCTTCTGTTCCCTTCTCACAATACTTCCGACACCAAATATGTGAATTTTCCACACAAAGCCGTCCTCTAAATCTCTGTAGATGACAACAGGGTATCCTATCATTTAATCCAATCCAGGTACTTGCTGTCTCCCAGGTTGAGGGCTGTCCCACAATCAGTCCAACTCAGGTGCCAGTCATAAGCATTGGGTGCCCCGATTAACCACAACTACTATCTGGGAAAATGGGGTTCCCATGATACCCTCAGGTTTGATCATTTGCTAGGACAGTGTTCAAAACTCAGGGAAACATTTAACTAAAAGAACTGGTTTATTATAAAGGTGACAACTTAGAGGCAGCTCCATGGCAGAGATGCAGAGGAGTATGGAGGGAGCTCCCATGCCCTCTCAGGGTGCCAACCCGCTCAGCACCTGGATCTCTTCAGAAGCTTTCTGAATTCCCGTCCTTTTGGGGGTTTATGTTGGCTTCATTACATAGCTATGATTGATTATATCATTGGTCCTTACTGAGTAATTCAACCGCCAGGCCCTGTCCCCTCTCCAGAGTTGAGGGGTGATGCTCATAATTCCAATTCTCTAATCACAGGGTGGCTTTCCCTGCAACTAACCCCTATCCTGCTGCTCTCCAGGGGCTCTTCACAAGTCACCTCATTTACACAGTGTGGTTGAAAGGGTCTTGTTGTGAATAACACCTCCATTGCTCTGTCTGGAGCTGTTTGAGGAACTGGGGACAAAAATCCAACTATTATAAGAAAAGATGCGCCTTTCCCTCTTATTACTTGGGGAAGTACAGGGGTTTTAGGAGCCAGGATAAAGACCAAAATATATATTACGTATATCACGACATCACACCCAGACCCCTGGTCCTGTGAATTAATGTTTCCTACTTACTGAAAAAGCAAATATAGTCAGTGCTTCATACACTTTGGTACTGCATCCAGAATTCAACCATGGAGGGAAAATACATTGACATGGAACAGGTAAACTTTTATTTTATTTTATTTTGCTTGTCATTATTCCCTAAACAATACAGTCTAACAACTATTTATATACTATTTACATTGTAGTCAGGTTTAAAAAAAACATTTATTTTTTAGTTGTAGGTGGACACAATACCTTGATTTTATTTTTATGTGGTGCTGAGGATCGAATTCAGTGTCTCACGCATGCTAGGCGAGTGCTCTACCTCTGAGACACAATCCCAGCCCTGTATTAGGTTTTATAACTAATTTATAGATGATTCAGAGTAGACAGGAGGATACATGTAGATTATATGCACTTACTATTTCAATTTATATAATGGCCTTGAGTATGCATGTGTCTGGGGATCTATGAGGGTCCTGGAACCAATCCTCTGTGGATACCAAGGGACAACTGTACTTCCTTTAGATTCATCTTAAGTACAGTAATTATATTCACTTAATCATGGATCTGGTATTATTTTTCAATATTATTTACATATTATGCTATATACATATTAAAATGATAAATATACCAAAGTTTGGGCTGGGATGTGGCTCAAGGGGTGGCACGCTCACCTGGCATGTGCGTGGCGCTGGATTCGATCATCAGCACCACATACAAATAAAGATGTTGTGTCCGCCGAAAACTAAAAACAATAAATATTAAAAAAATTTTCTCTCTCAAAAAAAAAATTATGCCAAAGTTTGGGAAATATTGATTGAATTGAATCCTACCCTTTTCCTACATGACTGAAGACTGACTCTTTCCTTAAGTCTGAAGGTGCCTAGATCCTCCTCCCCAAATTCTTGGGGAGGTCAGAGGCTTGCCCTTGGGCCTATCCTCACAAGAAAGTGCCTGGATCCCTGGATATTTTTTTTTTTTAAAAAAGTATTTTCTTTATTTATAGATAGACACAGTGACTTCATTTTTTCTTTATTTTATTTTATGTGGTGCTGAGGATCGAATCCAGTGCCTCACACATGCTAGGCAAGTACTCTACCACTGAGCTACAACCCCAGCCACCCTGGATATTTCTTAATGTACAGATTTCTCAATGTGTGTGTGTGTGTGTGTTGGGGGGTGGTTACTGGCCTTTCAGGCAGGACAATTCTTTGGGTCTGTCCTAAGCATTGCAGGACATTTCCCACCTGTGACCCCATCCCTTATATGCTATCAGTGGGCCTCTGGCATCATAACCAAAGTCCCCCAACCCCATGTTCAAAGCCCCTCACTGAAAACCACTTCTAGGGAGCCTCCTGGTTGACAGGATCTAGTTCCTGGCCCTACCTCCAGGATTCCTGCTCTGTAAATATTATCATTTTACTGATAACCCAATGCACATTGCACAACCCAACACGCCCTGGGATAAACAGCTTTAATCCCCTGGGGCCCTGGGGTCTCCCGATGGCACTAAGGAGGAGTGAAAGCACTGGCCCAGGATCCAGGCTGCCTGATCTAGCTGAGTTACTCAATGAGCTCCTGCCTCCACTTCCCTTTCTGTGAAGTGAGGGTGAACTAGCACCAGCCTCAAGAGACCATTGGGAGGATGGAATGAACTAATCCATGCAGAACATCTAACTAGCACCTGGCACACAGAAGGTGGTTAGAGTCAACTCAAAACCATACCCACATGATTTTTTATTGCACCCTGCAAACAATCCTGTGGGGCTTACAATAGGATTCCCCTCCCCTCCCCTCCCCTTCCCTTTCCTCCCTTCCTTCCTGAATGCTGCATAACCTAGGTGTGCTCTACCACTGCGCTGCACCCCAGCCCATTTCATTTTAGAGACAGGGACTGGGTAAGTTGTGCAGCTTGACCTCAGACTTGTGATCTTCCTTCTTTAGCCTCCCAGCTGCTGGGATTGCAGGCGTATGACATGGTGCCCAGATATTCGATTCCATTTCACAGACGATGAAATGGAGGAATGGAGAGGTGCCCTCTGCAGCCTTGACTCTCTCAGGCAGATAACGTCAGCACCAGGGCTTGGCCTGGTTGTCTCTGATTCTGCTGCAGCAGGTTAGAGGATAGATGGGAGCCCTGGAGTCAGGAGGAGGGGGGTTTCAGGGGCTCCTTGACCCTGCTTGTGCAGGGACATGGCTAACTGCAGTGGGTCTCAGCTTCCTCATCAGCAAATATGGGCTGTGAACCAAATGCCTTCTGAGGCTTCTGCTGGCTCCCCAGTCTTGTGTCTTCTGTGAGACCCCAAAACTATATGGAGGGGAAGTCAGCACAAGCCCTGCAAAGCCAGCAGAGCCACCCTCTGGGGACACTGGGCTTCCTCCTCACTGTGCCTGGTGAGGCGACCTGATGGCTGATCACAGGCGCATTCATCCTCCCTCCTGCCCTGCCAGGCATCTACCCGACTCTCGGGGCATCTGAGGACACAGAGGATGTTATCTTGGCTCAATAAAACCATTGGGCCCAGAACGCTGGGGCCCAGTTTCCAGGGAATGTGTCTGGTGAGGCTGCAGGTGACCCAGATTGCTGCTCTGCATCTTCCCCAGAGGGTACTGCCCATGGGGACTGCTGCACCCAGGAGACCACACAGGGGCAGCCGCCTTGGCTCAGCTGTGAGAACCAGGACAGTGATTCCTGGAGACAGCCAGTGGGGTGGGGGAGGAGGCAGTTCTAGCTGCTAAAAATACCTGCAATCCTATATCACCATTCTCTGTGTGTTCCTGCACACAGCCATAGTGAAGAGGATGACTGTGATCCATACCAATTATCTCTAGCATTTATTGAGCACCCACAAGGTGCCCGGCATGCTACTAGGGCTTTCCCCCCAGTGTGTATGTATGTATGTGTGTGTGTGTGTGTACGTGTGTGTAAATAAAAATAAATAAATAAATAAATGTATATATAAATATCTCACATATGTATATGTGCATGTGTATATATGTGTATGTATATTATATATATGTAATATTTACAGTCTTGTGAGTGGGAGACTTCCCCCCCCCCATTTTAGAAGGGGAAACTGAGATTCTAAGACCTTAAACAAAGTGTCCAGGAGTTGATAAAAAGCAGTACTAGAATTTGAATGCAGGCAGCCTGCCTTGCCACCAGTGAATCCACTCTGGCCAACCTTGCCAGGACCCTGGCCACACCCCTGCCTTGATGGTTGCCCTTCACGGACCTCCCGCTCCCTCAGAGATTGCCCTGGATGTTGGTTTTAACTTACTTGCAGCTGGATACAAAGGAGGAGTCAGCCGAGAGGATGAGAGGGAAGAACAAACCATCCAGAATGTTGGGGCCGGTTCTCGCTGTTGACACCTGATGCTCTTCACAGAAAAGAAGGTGAAGGCCTTCACTGAGCTCCCCTGTCCCTCCACTGAGTCCTGGACCTGGATGATCTCAATATCTGCACACAGTCTAGCAAGCTAGGGGAATACTATTCTCAATTTATAGATGCAAACACTGAGGCTCCGTGGGGTGACTTGTTTCAAGATCACAAAACTAGGAAGCTGAAGTTGGAACTCCACTCAGGCCTGAGAGGTTCCCAAGGAGACAGTAAAATTCAGAGTTGCAGGCAAGCCTAAGCTCATGGAGAGGAGACAGCATGTGCCAGAAGAAGGGACTCCCTCTTCCCAAGGCCATCTGCACCCAAATGACCAAAATGGAACCCGGGAAGACCCTGTCCCCTGCCAGGCCTGGGCCAGGCTGGTGCCCACCACCCACCTACTTGTGGCTCTTCCAGGAATCCCTGGCCCTGTCACTCATCTACCTCCCTGCTGCAGGAAACCAGAGCCTTCCTGCACCTGCCAGCCAGAAGACTGGGGGAGGGGTAACCCGAACAGGAAGACCTAGGCCTGGGCTCCTTTTTCTCACCTTCGGAGGCAGACTAGGGCCAACACTGCACTAAGTTATTCCTTCGTCCCACGGCTACCTGTTAGGTCCATTTACTGCACACGGTGCTGTGTGCTGGAGAGACACCAGTAAATAAGGTAGAGCTAGTCTATGAGAATATGTCACCTGTCCCCAAATTTTTATGATGGACTCTCCTTGATGGTTTAAAAATATTTCATTTTGAAATAGTTTTAGACTCGCAAGAAATGGCAGAAAGAATCAAGTTGCCACGTACCTTCTCCTAGCAGTCCTGGTGATTACATCTTGCATAACCCCTCTACAAAACCAGCAAACTGAGCTTGCTGCAAGAGTATTCACAAAACTATACACTTATTCAGATTTTGCTAGTTTTCATATGTATTGTTGTTATTATTATTAAGGGTTTTTTTGGGGGGGGGTTACGTGTGTTGTTCTCTGGCAAAATCACCACCACAATCACAATAAAGAATCATTTTATCACCACTAAGAAACTCCCCCTTGGTACTCTCATGGAGTCACTCCACCCATTGAGCCCCTCACCCACTGTCCCCAACCCTAACACTTGGCAACCACTGATCTGTTCTCCATCTCTACAATTTTGTCATTTCAAAATATTTTATTTTAAAAAAATCACATAGTACATAACTTTTTGAGATTGAGTTTTTTTTTTGTTGTTGTTGTTTTGTTGAGATCCATTCCAGTTGAATGTGTCCATAGTTATTCTTTTTTGTAAATTTGTTTTTATGCATTTGTCTGCTGAAAGACCTTTGGATTGTCTCTGGTTTAAGGCTCTTACCAATAAAACTACTATGAACATTCTCATACAGGCTTTTGTATGAACATACACTTTGATTTCTCTAATATAAATATCCAGGGGTACAATTGCTAGGTCTAATGGTAAGTGCATATTTAACTTTATAAGACTCTGCCAAATTATTTTCCAGAGTAGCTGTTCCATTTTACATTCCCATCAGCAATGTATGAGAGATATCTTGACATTACTTCACATCTTTGCTAGTTTTAGAATATCAATATTTTTTACTTGAATCATACCACAAGGTGGTTAGTTACATCATGTGGCTTTATTTTGCTTTTCCAAAGATGTTGACCATCTTTTCTTGTGCTTACCTGTCATCTGTATATCTACTTCAGTAAAATGTCTATTCATATTTGTTGCCCCTTTTCTAATCAGAATTTTTAAATTTATTTTTTATTGGTTGTTCAAAACATTACAAAGCTCTTGACATATCATATTTCATACATTAGATTCAAGTGGGTTATGAACTCCCATTTTTACCCCAAATACAGATTGCAGAATCATATCAGTTACACATCCCCAATTTTACATAATGCCATATTAGTAACTGTTGTATTCTGCTACCTTTCCTATCCTCTACTATTCCCCCTCCCCTCCCCTCCCCTCCCCTCCCATCTTCTCTCTCTACCCCATCTACTCTAATTCATTTCTCTCCTTGTTTTTTTTTTTCCCATGCCCCTCACAACCTCTTATATGTAATTTTTTTTAACTTTTGAGTTTTTGAAGTTCTTTATGCAACCTGGACCCAAGTCCTATGTTAGATATGCCTTTTGCAAATATTTTCTCACAGTCTATGGACTTTCTCATCTTCCTAACTGGCTCTTTCATAAAACTTAAGTGTTCAATTTTGATAAAGTCTAACATCATCTTTTTTTCTTTTATGGAATGTGCTTTTTTGAGAGAGAGAGAGAGAGAGAGAGAGAGAGAGAGAATTTTAACATTTATTTTTTAGTCTTCGGCGGACACAACATCTTTGTTTGTATGTGGTGCTGAGGATCGAACCCAGGCCGCACGCATGCCAGGCAATCGCACTACCGCTTGAGCCACATCCCCAGCCCCTGGAATAAGCTTATAAGGTCATATGTAAGAACTCTTAACCTAACTCTAGGTCATGAAGATTTTCTCCTGTTTTCTTGCAAAAGCTTTAAAGATTTGTGGCTTACGTTTATATCTTTGAGCCACTAAGAATTAATTTTTGTATAAAGTAGGAGACTTAATTGGTTCAAGGTTCTTATTTTTTGCATATAGATGGCCAGTTACATTTGCACTTTTGTAAAAAATCAGTTGGGCAGTGAATATGGTGGGTACACACCTGTAATCCCAGCAAATCAGGAGGCTGAGGTAGGAGGATTGCAAGTTGGATCCAACCTCAGCAACTTAGCAAGGCCCTGAGCAACTTAGTGAGACACTGTCTCAAAATAAAAATAAAATGGATTGGGGATGTAGCTCATTGATAAAATTCTCCTGGGTTCAAGCTCCAGTATAAAAAATAAAAATTAAAAAATTAATTTGGTATACTTATGTGGGTTTATTTTTTAGCTTGAATTTTTTAGTTTGAATTGTAGATGGACACACTTTTATTTATTTTTATGTGGTTCTGAGGATTGAACCCAGTGCCTCACATGTGTTAGGCAAACTCTCTGTCACTGAGCCATAGCCCCAGCCCCTATTTTTCAGTTCTTAATTCTGTTCCATTGATCTATGTGCATATCCCCTGCCTGTATCACACACAATCTCAGTTATTTTAAATGTATGATAGGCCTTAAAATAAGAGGAAGCCTGTTATAACCTCCTACTTTTTTCTTCTACAATATTGTTTCAGATATTAATAATATTATTAATATTATTTTAGTTCTTTTACTTTTCCATTTAAACCTTAGAAATATTTTATTCATATATGCAAAAATCAAAACCATTGCTGGGGCTTCTTATAAAAGTTGTGCTAAAATATAAAAAATCAATTTGGGAAGAACTGGCATCTTTACTATGTTGAGTCTCATGCTTCATGAACACAGTACATCTCTATTTATTTAGGTCTTTTTTGATTTCTTTCATCAATGATTTATAATGGTCAGTGTATAGTTTCTGTGTATATTTTGTGAAGTTTATGTCAGTAAATTTTCTGTGATTGTAAATAGCACTGATATTCTTTTTTTCAGTTTTTGAGTTTCTTTAAAAATTTGTTCTTTTTAGGTATTCATGATGGCAGAGTGTCTTTTGTCATATTATACTTAGATGGAGTATGACTTATTCTAATTAGGATCCCATTTTGGGAACAGGAAAGACAGTAGAATGAATCAGACATAACTTTCCTACATTCATATATGACTATACCACCAGTGAAACCCCACATCATGTACCACCATAAGAATGATTTTCATCTGGAATCCAATTGTTCCTCGCTAGTATTTGAAAAAGAAGAGCTCTTCATGCTGACCTTGTATCTGTGACCTGGCTATTATTTATCAGTTCCAGGAGTTGTGATTTTAGATTCCTTATTGCTCCTCCAGGAATTGCCAGCTTTGCTACCAGCCTCACAGGCGTCTATCTCCCAGCTCCAGGAAACCTGAACCTCCTGCACCTTCCCAGCCAGAACCCGAAGGTCAGCGTACCTGGGGAGGGTAGCAGGGAGCACACAGACCGAGGTCTGGGCTCTTCTTTCCACCTGCAGTCAGACAGTGCAGAACATTACATGGAGGTTATTCCTTTCCCCCCAGAACATGGATGACCTCTTACTATGTGCAAGGTGCCTGCTGAACATGGAAAGACAAAGAAAACAGGAGAGAGCCAGCCACCAAGAATGACTTCCTCCTCCTTATGGCTGTAATATTGGTCTATAGCTGTCTTGAAACTTTAGTGATTGAGCACCTTATAAAGTTTTAAACTTTGAGCTTTCAGGTAAGATCTAGAATGAATGAGGTCAGGGAGAATAAACAATGAAACTAAAATAATAAAGAGGACAATGAACACGTGGATATTTAAAATATGCCCCATGCTATTCTAAATGCCACACTGGAATTAACATGTGTATCCTTTGTCGAAGCCCCACAAAGCTAGATATTATTATTCTTTATTTAAAATTGGGGAAGTTGAGGCACAGAGAGGCCCAAGTTCATATAGTTAGGATGGGCAGAGCCAGAATTTACACAAGCCATCTGGCTCTCAAGTCTGTGTTAAGATGTGAACTATATCATATTACTATATTATAAACATTACAGAAAAGGAAAAACTGTATAGCACAGTGAGTAATCTCACTTACTTGGAAACTGGCCATTTAGAGTCCAATCCCAGGTGCACTAGATGACCTTGGGGGAGGTTACTTAACTTCTCTGTGTTTCAGTTTCCTCATCTATAAAATACAGGTAGTAATAATACCTACCTCATAACACTGTTGTGAAATTTAAACATAAAAATGGGACTTGATTCATAGTAGCTTTGCTTTTTTATTAATACATGTCAAGTAAAACTAAAAATATGAAATTGAAAAACAGAGAGAAGTTCTTCATGTGCTTCTTGTCTGCATCTCAGGGGCTGCTGTATTTTATTTAAACCTTCCTCTTTTGATGAACTATAGACTGTCCCCATTTCTGCCGTCACGAAGAACGCGGCCTTGACCATCCTGCTTTGTGACTTCTCAGGCCGAGGTGCCAATGCAGCTCTAAGGTGTCTTCTGAGAAGTGAAACCGCTGGGTCATGAGAAATGCTCATTTTTAATTTTAAAATCTACTGCCCAAGCTGTCCTGTGCGGTGGCCGTATCAGTTTACATGGTCTGGGCATTTCCATTTCTCCACACCCACAGCAACACTTGATATTGTCAGACTTTGAGCTACCTCCCTCTGGGGAGGGACAGAAGGGACAAGTAGGATACATGGTATCCAGAGGAGACATTACCTTTACCCTTGATGTTTCAATCTGTTTATAAAATGAATTCTCAATGACTGAGGTAATGAAAAATTAATCTAAGCAACTCCCTTCAACTGAATACCCCCTATGAAGCTTAAATCTAATGGGAGTGATATACCCTAAGCAAATACATATACAAAAATGACGATTGCAAATGGACCAAAGGGCTGTGAAGGACACTGGCGGGAGGTGGCAATGTGGTTGATGATGATGAGGTGAATGATGGTGATGACGGCAGCTGCCACTGCGTGCCAGGCACCAAGCCTGTGCAAATATAAATTCACTTACCTCTTACAACAACTTTACAGAGACGATATTATTCTTTGTATTTTACAGATGATGAAACTGAAGCACAGAGCTTAAAAATTTGCCCAGGGTTACAAGGAAAATAGAAGAGCTAGGATTTAAGCACAGGCAACCCAGCTCCAGAGTCTAGGTTCTTAACCAATTTTGCTACAACCACCCGCTTCCTGCTAGAGAGTTGCTGAGGGTGGTGGAGGGGCACCACACCACATGAGAACCATCAGAGGACCATGTGGCATAAGACCAATGGGACAATGACATCTGTGTCTGCTGAGCTGATGGAAGTGCTTTAGCATGTGAATTTTATTGAAGCTGAACTTACAGAATGAATGATGGCAGGATTGTTAAGCTCTGGCACCCACCCTTCTACACAGATAGAAATTGGAACTCGGACAGTTAACAGCTTCATCCACAGTTAAGAGTAAGTGTTGGAGCAAGGGTGTAAATCCCATCATTCTGCCTCCTTGCCCAGTGTGGGAGGCAGGAGGGCTCCCCAAAGATGGGCGTGCCCAGTTCCCTGGAACCTCTGAGTTAACGTTTCAAGGCAAAAGGGATTTTTGCAGATGTGATTAAAGTTAAAGACCTTAAAATGGGGAAATTATCCTAGATTTTGCTAGTGGGCCCATAGGAACAGTTAAAAGCAGAGAACTTTCTCTGGCTGGAGACAGAGAGATGAAGCAGCCGAGGTCAGAGAGATTCAGAGGGAGAGGCTTTCATCCTGCTATTGCAGGAGGGGCCGCAGGGAAAGCTTGAGAAAGAGTGCACACAGCCTCCAGGAACAGAGACCACCACCCCCCCCCCCCAGCTGAAAATGGGGACCTCAGTCCTACAACCCCAAAGAACTGAATTCAGCCTACAATTTAAATGACCTCAGGAGCAGAGTCCAGCCCAGAACCATCCAGAAAGGGATGCAGCCGTGCCAGCAGCTTGAAGTCATCATTATGAAGGGCTAGGCAGAGGACCCAGCTGGGCCAGGCTCTCCCAAATGTGACACAATAAATGGATGTTGTTTCTAGCAGCTAGATCTGTGGTAATATGTTATAGCAGCAATTGTAAACTGATACATTTGGTGTTGCCCTCGACTACACTGCAGGCAACCGGTGATTGACAGGGCTCGGTCTAAAAATATCTCTACCCCTAACCTGCCAAACTGTCTGATATTTCCGCTGGCAGAGGCACACCTTGAAATGAAGGCATTATTTTTTTCTACAAAAGTCTTGTTGCTAAGCTCAGACACTGAGATGAGATAGATAATGCTTTAGCAGCGAATCAGGAATGACCATGCCACCAGGGGAGCTTGCCACCACGGAACGCAGACCAGGCACATTTAGAGGCAGAGTTCAGAAGTTCCAGGTAGAAAGGGTCTCGCTCCGAAAAAGGGATGCTGTATGCAGAAGGCAGAAGAGGGAGGGCCCTGAATGGAACGCAGGGACTAAGGGCTCATTAGTGACGGGAAAGAGCATGTGAAGCTGTCATTTCCACCCACAACAGGACTGGCAAGAATAAAGAAGTCCTTCTGGGAGAGCAATAAGGAGGCAGCCAGAGGAGAGAATGTGAGAAGGAAGGAAACGACCAATAGTGAGACATCCTACAGAGCTGGGAGAGCAGACTCAAATGTCTGCAGGGGCCAGACAGTAAAGCAACAGAAGGAAGTATTTGCAATGTGAAAGCAATATGCACATTTTTTTTCTTGCACAAATTAATAGATGCTTTCTATTTTAAAAAGTGTCATACCACTGAGCGATACCCCTAGCCCAGCATTTGCCTGCCATATGTGAGGCCATAGACTCAATCCCCCACATCACAGTAAATAAATAAATAAATATATACTTTCCTTGGCCTAGCTTTCATTTTTCTGGTTACAAGAACATTTCTGGACCATAAGACTGTGTCAGGGCAATGACCCTGTACTGGGGATTCGTGGCTTTAGTGCTGAGGACAGGGAGGACGGTCATGAACTGAAGAACTACTCAGCTCCCGGTGGAAATGTGGACACAGTATTCTCAGATTCAATTTCCCAAGAGAAGCCAAAAGGCCAGATTTTCATGTGAACTCCTAAGTTCTCAATATTGTCAATGGATTTTAACAAACAATACTACGGAGCCAACAAGGGACATCTGGGGGTCAGATATGGAACCCTGTTGGATCTAGAATTCACGAGGCTGGTGAGGATAAATGATAAGACTGAAGTGTTAAAGAGGATGATGATGGACATGTGAGTATTTAATGTACACTGTGTCCTCTTCTAAATGCCACGGAGGCTTCGCTGCAACAGCACAAAGTTAAACATTACAATAACCTATTTAAACTGGGGAAACGGAGGCCCAAGTTCATGTAACTGGGAAGGTGGAGCCAGGATTCATAAATCCTCTGGTGCCCGGGTTTGTATTCTTCATCCCCAAAGTGGTTTGAAAAAAAGTCCTCTGGATTCCGTCCTCAGGAAAAGGGTTATTATCCTAGGGGTAGAGTGTGTTTTCCCGGGGAAGAATGTTCAGAACTTTCATAAAGTACTCAAAGGGCTTAGAGATACCAGAAAGGAGAAGAGTGAATTGATTTAGGGCCAAGAGAGAATTTGGGGCAGAGTAGCCAGCCCCAGAGACTAATGGATAGAAAGTGGATGGCCAGGGGTTAAAGAGAATGTACTGCAGGTGAAGTTCTAGAATATTGTCAATGGAGAATGAGAAGTGGTGGGTAAGGGAAGATGTCTTAAGATAATTAAGACCTGGGCATGTTTTTCTGTTGGAGAAGGAGAGGAAAGAGAGACAGAGACAGATAGACAGAAAGACAGACAGACAGACACACACACACACACTCACACACACACACACGTGTAGACTTGGAGGGATTCATGGTTCTATGGGGCAAGACCACTTGGGAAAAGTCCATGTCTTATCTCCTAGCATGAGGATCCCAAGAAAGCTGGTGAGCCAAGCTAAAGCAAGAATTAACAGAAGGAAGAGCAATTTCCCTCCTACCTTCTGGTTCCCCCAGGAGTGAAGCTGGAGAGCGTTTCCTACCCACCCACTCCTGTCCTGCTTTCCTGTGGGGCTCCTGTCAGCAGCCCCCTCATGCCACAGAACTGGGGTCAGCGTGCCCTGGAGGAGTGACTGGTACTTGCTTCTTACCAGCTTCTACTTTCATCCAGGACTGGGGGAATGGTAACCACCTCTTCTCATTCTCCAAGTATGCTGCCTTCTCCTGGGGTATTTATTTATTACTGATTTCTCTTGATCTCAACCCTATACCAGGACCATTTCCAATAGCCAAGAACTGTGCGATCATCGGTTGTTGGGATGGAAATCTAAAGTTCTCCCTGACATCAGTCCAGGATAGTTGGATCCACTCAGCTCTATGCAGCTGCCATTTAGGGAGTACATGCCACGCTGTGCCAATCAGAGGGGCAGGGCTGAGGTAGGTAGGGATGGACCAAACAGGCGACTTGCCCTGCCCTCATGGAGCTTAAAGCCCAGGAAGGGAGATAGGTTTCAAAATACATAAACTATGATAACTAGATGCATTTTCAAAGACAAGATACCATGAGCATATACCATGGGTAGGAAAAGCATTGGATATAGTTTTTGAGGTAAGATTAAATCACCCACATGGAAAGGTGGAAGGGGGTTACCTGGGCTGGGTCTTATGAATGGAGAAAGAGTGCTGTGAGGTCCCTTGAGAACACAGAAGCAGCACCTCACTCTGAGGAGTCGTCCTGGGAACAGGTGGGTTAGTGGCAATGGTGACCTCTTAGTAGCATTAAGAAGCCTCAGGCACACATTCTTGAGGGTTTGACTATACCTCTTGCACACTGTTCCTAGGTCTGGAGGAGTTCACAGCTTAAGAGTCTTTTCCTTCTAAAAGTAGAAACTGGAAACTCACTTTCCCCTCACTGGGATGGAGAGTGGGATTCAGGAGGCACTTGGAGTCCTAAATTATATATGAATCATATACGACAGCTGCATCCATCCTATCTGCCCCTGTGCTTGTAGCTGGGATGTAGGTGTTGCTCTTGGCAATGCAATCTGTAAGCCCGATGACCTGGTGCTGCTGGAGATTCTGAGTTACCCAACACAACCTGGCGTTCTCCCTTTCTTCTCAGAGTAGCTACCGTGGATTCTGTTGTTTGCAACCAAGAGCTCTGAAAATGCAGGATGGCTCATTAAGCAAAGAGAGAGTGGCATGGCCAGGAGAATCTCATTGTTCAAAATATACACTTCCCCAAAGTCTGAGAAGAAACACCCTTAGCCTGGGAGCAAACGATCCCGGGTAGCCTTGGTATTTCTGAAACTATGGGCAGCTCGATGTGCTACTTCATACAGACGCATAGAGCTGTGGGAACTTACAGGTGAGGCCGTAGGAACACAGTATCTTGATCATGGAATTTGGGTATTACCTAAATCTCCCCAGACCCCCTTCATTGTCTTCCACACCCATATATGAAAGAATAAACTCTTATGAACAAAAGCCCTAGGCTGCAGGCTACCACCTGTTAGAGGTGTAGCCTTGGGCATGAAGTCACTTCACTTCTTGAACCCTCAGTTTCCTCATCTGTAACATGGGGGTAAGACATGGTTCTGTGTTTGAAATGGCACTTGTATAAACCTATTATGAACTGTAAAGTGTTGAATAAATGTGATAGGTGGTTCTTACCATCTTTACGATACCAAAACAGATGTTAAAAAAAAAAAAAAACGAAAGAAAGAAAGAAAAGAAAAGAAAAAGAAGATTAATATTTTTCCAGTAAGATAAACAATTTCATTTTTCAATAGGTTCAGCTAGGGCCTGCAGCTGTGGGTTGGAAATGGTCAAGAACAAGAAATAAATAGCTGTCGGCAAAGAGGTTAAGAAGAATGTCGTCAGTCAGGACTTAGGGTTGCAAGAGGCACAGAACTCATGCCATAGTGGCTTCAGAGAAAAAGAAAAGAAGCACGTCCATATCTTGTATAATCAAAAAGCTCAATCGTCCAGGCACAACTGGATTAAAAGACTCTAGTAATAAAATCCCAGCTCTGTCTCTGTCCATCTCTTGTTCTGTTTTTGCTGCAGGTCATTCTCAGACAAATTCTCTCTTCCTTTTGCCAAGAGGGCTGCAGCAGCTCCAGCCCTGTATCAAGCTAGGTTCTGATTTATTTGAAAGGCCTACGGTTGCATCTCAGAAATTCTTGCAAAAGCCTTATGGACCCAAATTAAATGATGTACACTTAAACTAATCGCTTATGATCCAGAAAAACTGATGATCTAATGGACTAATTCTGTGCTCCATGTCCACATACGGAGCCAATCAATACCTCCTTCACAAGGACAGGAGGGTCCTTTATACATATAGAAAAAGGGATGGCCAAAACAACCACTAATATCCACCACCAATTGTTACTGGTGGTATCTACTATGCCTTGAAGAGTCTGAGTGGGACCCACCTAGAAAAAAATATCATTCTTAAAACCACTGCAAAAGCTGCAAATTCCATCTCATTTTTTTTTTTCTTTCTGGCTGGGAGGAGCCTTATTTCAGAGGCTTCTAGGAGTTCTTGGTCACGAGGGTGGCTCAATTGCTGCTCTCTGAATAGACCTTTTAAATGGTACGACTCTTCTATAACTTTCAACGGAGCTCCCACATCTGTTCTTTAATTTGACCTAAATTTAACAACCCTCCTATGAGTCAGGGAAGTTAAGTAGCTTGCTGCAAGTCACACAGCCAAGCCAGATCTCCTGCTTTCCAGCTTATAAACAGAGCAATGGGTGTACTCACCATGATCCGGGGGAGATGGGGGATACTAACGAGAGATAGCATGGGGAAGTCAGGAGAAGGCAGAGGTAAGAATTCAGTATTTAAACAGAAAGGAATCTGAGGGCAGAAGTAAAGCTAACAGCCCTGGTTTCCATACAGTTCCAAGTCCATCAGGGAGCAGGACAAAAATGCAGCCCACTCCCTGTGCTCACCTGTGCCCACACAGGTAAGCCTTCGGGGAGATCCCATTGATTTTGGGGGCCACTGCCCTGCATTCTTCAAGTGAAGATGAGAGCAAGCCAACCTGCCTCTTGAAGGGTTACAGAATCCCCATTTTAATTATTAACCTGCTGCATTATTAACTGACCAACTGTATGGGGCAGAAAACCCAGGGTCAGAACTCCACAGAAAAGATTCATTCCTGGGGGAATCCTCGGGGCCAGTGGTTGGTTCCCCACTCTTTTGGGGGCACATTAGGAACATTCTGAATGTTATCCAACTGACTTCCAGAAAAATGCATGATTCGTCTGCACTTTCAGGACACAGCTAAGAATATAGCCCCGAGGATGCCCTCCCAAGGCCTCGAGGGGCCACCCACTCCAGGCTTCCTGCTATCACAGTGCCCCCACTTCCTGGGTCTCTTTCTGAGTAATAACAACCCCATGAAGTCAGCCTCAGGGAAAGGAGGAAGGGGAGGAGACTAGGAGGCAGGGACTTGATAGCAGAGACTAGATTATTGGGGGAAGAAAGGGAAAAGGAAGATTTTTTCCAGTGAACTGTCTTTTGCCAGGCTCTGGCCAAACAGAGCTCTGAGTGGCTATTCCCAGGGCTGAGCAAGGGTATCCTCCTCCAGCCTTTCCCTTTATTCTACCCCCACCATGACTATTTTTCTTTAAAAGCAATACCTTTACACTTAAATTTCTTTTAAAGAAAAACTTTACATCACTACCTCAATGGAGAGCTGCCAACATTTTTGGGAAAAAAAAAAAAACCCAAAACACTCAGCAAACCAAACAATAATATTACTCAATCCTAATTTTGGTAATTATTCTTTACTCTGGGCCCAGAGATGCACTTTCTATTCAAAAGTGAAGTAGCGGAGTAGAGGGAACTAGCCAGAAAAGAGATGTTGGAAACATTAACACCCAACAGACACTCTTGATATTCGAAGGACCGAAATGATAGCAAAAGCAGTAACTTTCTCACCAACTGGTTTGCTCTTTCTTCATTCTTCACCCGGGTTGGGAAACACCAGGATTTATTTAACAAATATTTGTTGAATTGCCTACTAAGTGTTCTTGGCCCTGAGGGCCAGGGGGAGTGTGACAGTGTTCCCTTGGGATGTCACATGGTAGAGACAGACCAACGACTCAATGGAAAATAAAATTGTTTCAAATGGGGTTTGAGCACTATTTTTACAAAATCAACCAGGGATGACAGTTAAGAGCCACTTGGCCTATGAGGATGTGCAAGGGTGGATTTCTGATCGAGCCGGAGGCAAGATCAGAAGGCAGCTGGGTCCTCCAGTGAGGGAGACCAGAGTTTCGGATAGAAGAGTCCTGTTCAGGTTCAGATTCTCAAGGAGTGGGAAAGCGGCTAGTCGCTGTAACTCGATATCCCCTTTATCTGGAGGACACTACAGAGACCTGCTCTTTGCCCCTGATTCAATCAGAAGACAGAGCAGATGTTTTAATAGTTTTCCAGTCCAATGGCCAAAAGAAAACAAAATATGTCATACATGTGGTTGTGTTTAAAGGCAAGATGACAACCCATGTCCAACAATTGCAAATTGCTGCTGGAGCAAAAGCGGTCCCCTTTGCAATCGCAGCTGGGTTAATCTAATTAACTGCAAATAAAGACACTACGCTTGTTTTCAAGTTCAGCCCAGACAGTCAGAAGGACATGTCTTTATAATGTTTTGCCCTCTTCTGAGTAAGGCCCCCACCTGCCAATCTGGTTTTCAATCCCTAAGTGCTGATAATGTTACATGAGATTTTCTGTTTGCTGTTTGGGCCAGTTTGCTGCAGAGTCCAAGGTTTCCGCGCCCCTAAGAAGTCAGATTTTTTAAAAATAAACACTTCAGCACTGCTGCTTTCGATTGCAGTTGATCAATATCCAGTCTCTAGGATAGAGATTGCACAATCCCACAAGACACACAACACCCACAGAGTTCCTGTCCCATGTCGCCGCACCCACCCATCCCTGCCCAAGAGCTCAAGGCCTCGGCGTCCCCACTGATTATCTGGGTTTCACTCAGGCCCAGAACGTGGGTATAAGCCTCTCCAACACTTCCAGAACCTTCAGACTTGGTACTGGCCTCCTTCATGTGGGTGATTCCCAGAGGAGCGAGGGGTGGGAGGTGGCAAGGATGAGGGGCTATTTTAGCTCTGCTTTTGGGCTCCTTGAATCATCTTTGATGGGGAGCTGGAGAAACTGGGGGAGGATAATGGATTAAGGTCATTCCATTTAAAGAGCTCACTTGGCCATAAGAAAGAAGTCTAATCATGACACCGCTAGGTTTCCAAACTGCAAGCAGTTGGCTTCCCCATCTGTTATAGGTTTAAAGTCCGAAGGTCGTGATATTTTAGGCTCTTTGAGAGCAAAGATCCAGGGCTTTGGATTCAGGCAGCCCTGGGTTCAAATCCCAGCTCTGCCATTTACTGCATGTTGAAAAGTGTGTAAATTGCTTAATGTCATTGGCTTCCTCACCTATGAAATGGCAGGTGGTAACCTGCCTTTCAGTCATTCTGAGGGTGGCAGACAGTGCCAATGAAGACGCCGAGGTCAGTACCTAAAGGAACGGTAGGTTTTCCCGGCCACCCTGTGCCTTTCCTGGAAGGCTGCTCTCTCTTCCTTCTCTGGTTTCCTCCCAGCAACTGGGCCCCAAACAATCTCTCTGGTGTCATCCAACACCGACCTTCAAAATTCTATCTTAGGACAGATATTTTGCAGGGGCAACACTGGGTGACAGCCATCGACTGGAGCTGTGGCCTAGGAGAGTGCTCTATTCCTGTTGAAGGTCAATTCCCAAGTGTGCTCCACGCCATTGTAACTAGTGCTCGTGGGCATTTCTTGGGGGAATTAAAACAAGAAGGAGGAGGAGGAGGAAGAGGAGATGATAACGACATTCTGTGGTCATATCAATGTGGGACACAGCTTTGTTTACTCTAACTTTCTTTTTAGTGACACTCCGGCATCCTCCGGGTCTTTTCTCAACATGCTTTCCTTTAAATCATCTCAATTTATCCTCCTAAAATGCTTACTCACTTTCACAGGTGTGGAAAAGGGGTTCAGAGAGGTTAAGGGTCTTGACCAGCTGGTTCAGCTGAGCACTGTTGGAGCCGTTGGTGCTCCCCAAGTCCAGATGCTCTTTTCTGGGCATCTGGAAGAAACGCCTTCATGTATCTCTTTCTGGCTAAACAACCACGGAATCTTATAAATCACGGCGTGAGCTCCTAGGATTACATTGCCCAACAATTGCATTTTCATGGCAATGAGAAAACCAGAGAAGAGACATGATTTATCTAAGAGTTGCAAAATTAGAAGGGGCAGAGCCCAAACGGACACCAGCCTACAAACCTCCGCCAGATTGCCTTCGCCTTATGCCCGGGGCTCACCTGTTTGGCTCAAGGTCCCCAGTCATCTTCTTTAATTACATCTTCCCTCCCTTCAATGCTAGAGTAATGCTGTCCAAGAGATCTTTCTGTGATGATGGGAATGTTCTATAGTTCTATATGGTAACCACTGACTACATGTGGCTATTGATCATTTGAAATGTATCTAGTGCAAAGAGGAAACTGAATTTTCAATGCTACTCAGTTGTAATGTGTTTACATTTCTATAGCCACATGTGGACAATGGTGACCATATTGGACAGGCCAACTGCGGAGGCCAGAAATCATATCGAATCTAGAGACCCAATGAGTGCAAACATTGTATGGGTAGAAGATCCTTTTAAAATTACAACCAAAGCCAACCTACCTGGACTTTGTTAGGGGCTAAATTCAGATTGCTCAAGCTGTTTTGTGCCCTTCCCTGGTGACGTCCTACCTGTTCTTTTAATCTAGGCTCAAGCCCACCCTCCTTCAGAGAGACCTGCAGCTTACCTCCCCCCACCAAGCAGAGGGAAGGGTTTCTTCTGTGGAACTCCCACATTCCTATAATCATCTCCAGATGGAGGAAGGCAGAGGGTTTCTGTTTGCTGAGGCCCTCTGTGAGGCAAGTGGATAAGACAGGAGAGAGTTTTCCTGGCGAGAGACAGATGTGCGGGGAGGTGGGGAGATAGTGGCTGGAGAAAGAAGGAGGAGGTAATTAGAGGAGAGGGGTAATGAGTGATTTAACCTTCTTCTCTATCTCCCCTACAAAACCTTCAGTTAAAGGGAGACTGTACAATCTATGGTGACACATGGGTAAACCTCACGATGTTGAGAGAGAAGAGTGAATTACATGCTACCCAATAAAAACACCCAACATACTAGGAATAAGGGACATCTATAAAAATAAAAACCCAGAGCTAACATCACACTCAACGATGAAAGACTGAATGTTTTCCCCCTAAGATCAGGAGCAAGAAAAGGATGCCTCCTCTTGCCCCTTCTATTCTACATTGTACTAGAAAATTCTTGCCAGGAAAATTAAGCAAGAATAAAAAAAAAATAAAAGGCAATCAGTTTGGAAAGGAAGACGTGAAACTATCTCTATTTGCAGTTGACATCATCTTGTACAGAGAAGATTCTAACCAATCCATCAAAAAGTCATTACAACTATGGCGTAAGTTCAAACAAGGTTGCAAGACACAATATCACCAAACCAGCTGTATCTGTTCTAAATGTTGACAAGGGGGAAATCAAGAATGAAATCAAGAAAACAATTTTATTTATAATAGCATCAAAAGAATAAAACTCTTAGAAATAAATTTAACCAAAGAAGTGTAAGACTTTTCCATTGGAAGACAACAAAACACTAATGAAATAAAAGAGAGAAAACCTAAATCAGTGAAAAGACATCCCATGTTCATAGTCTGGAAGATTTAGTATTTTTAAGAGGGTAACAATACTCTACAAATCTACAGGTTGAATGCAATCCCTATCAAAATATCAACTAAATTCTTTGCAGAAACCAACAAAGTGATCCTAACATGGAAATTCAATGGACCCAACATAGTCAAAATAACCTTCAAAAAGAAGAACAAAGTTAGAGGACTCCAACTTCCTGATTTCAAAACTTGCTACAAAGTTACAGAAATTGAGACACCATGGAACTGGCATAAGGGTGGACACACAGACCCTTGGACAGAATTGAAAGTCCAGAAATAAACCTTTGCATTTTTTTTTTTTTAAAGAAAGAGTGAGAGAGAGGGGAGAGAGAGAGAGAATTTTAATATTTATTTTTTAGTATTTGGTGGACACAACATCTTTGTCTGTATGTGGTGCTGAAGATCGAACCCGGGCCACACGCATGCCAGGCGAGCACGCTACCGCTTGAGCCACATCCCCAGCCCCAAACCTTTGCATTTCCGATCAATTGGTTTTCTAGAAGGGAGTCAATTCAATTGAACAGATGGTGGTCGGACAACTGGATAGCCACACGCAAACAAAACAGAACAAATAGCAACAACAAAACGAAGCTGGACCATAAACAAAGATTAATTCAAAATGGATTCAAGACCTAAATGGAAGAGCTAAAACTATAAAACTCTTAGAAGAAAACACAGGTGTGAAACTGCATGACCTTGGATCAGTTGATCATCTCTCAGATATAATACCCAAAGTACAAGCAACAAAAGGAAAAAGCAGACACATTAGACATGGAAATGAACAACATTTTGCTTCAAAGATGTCAAGAGAGTGAATACAACCCACGACTCGGGAGAAAATTTTCACAACTCATATATCTGATGAGAGACTAGCGTCTAGAATATACAAAGAGCTATCACAACTCAATAATAAAAAGGTAATCGATCATTTAAAATAGACAAAGGATCTGAGTAGATGTTTCTCCAAAGATAAACAAATGACCACGTTTAAACAAATGACATGAAAAGATGCTCAACCTAGAGAGAGAAAGGAGATGAGTCAAGGTCTAGAGGGAATGTGGCTGATTGGAGGATGGAAGTGCTCTTTGGGGTGGGTGATGAAAATGTTCTAAACGGATGATGGTGATAAATGCACAATTTTGAATATTCTGGAAGCCATTGAATTTTATGTTTTAAATAGGTGACTTGAAGAGTATATAAATTATATCTCAATAAAGCTGTTTCTAAAAAGCAAGATGCATATGGACACATACAACACATCATTGATATAAAAATACTGAAAATGCATCTGGGGATATGGTTCAGTTGGTAGAATGCTTGCCTCGCATGCACAAGGCCCTGGGTTCAATTCCCAGCACCACCAAAAACAAAAAAATGAAAAAATGCAAATATCACTATTGTTCAGGAACACACACGAATGCAGTAGAGGCACGGAGACCAGCATGTGAATGAATAATAAGAACACAAACTGGGAAGGCTGTGGCAAACCCAGGAGGGGATGGTTAGTGTTCGAGGGAGACCACCAAGTGGGTGGAGAAACATTTAATTCTTAAGCTTGATGTTGGAACATAGATATTCTTGTTATTATGTCTACACCTTGTTTATTAGCTTTTAATTCTTTGTGGAAAATTTTCATGGCCGTTTCCCAATGTTTTAGGAGCTGGACTTGTGTCTTTGATATAGTAAGGTCGGAGACTGGCCTCAGGGGCCCCTGGACTGGGCGAGCACAGTGCTGGACGGAGGACAGCCATCCCCTGCAGGTTCCCTGAATCGAATCCAGCCACCTCCAGGACCATCTCCAGAACATCCTTCCTCCTGGCTGGTGGCCTGCAGCAGTAGCTTAGCCGTACAGCCAGAGAGCCCTGGTTTGAATCTCCACTGGGAGCCTGCTCCTCAGCGGCATGGCCTCTGGCAAATTGCTTCGCTTCTTTGAGCTTTGCTTTTTTATTAGTTAAATGGGAATAATACCACCTACCCCTCAAAACTGGGGCTGACTAAATGGGAAAGGTAAGGTCTCCTCTGGTGCCTGGTGGGTCCCGTCTGCTGTTGATGCTGCAGAAGCTGGGCTCTCCCTGCTCGTCTCAGGGAGGCAGGCTGTGCTGGGTCCTATACTCCTGGGCATGCTGTACCAGGGGCCAGGAGTGAATACTGGCTGAGGGGACTGACTTGTAGAGCCCCATCTTCCCTCCTCCCTTCCTAGCTGCTTTGAAAAGCAAAGCGAACAAAAGGCCCCCAAAGACAGCTCCCTTCACTACTCCTAAAAACAAAGCAATATATATAAATAAGCTGGCTCTGTCCTTCTCCAAGGATCTTTTTTTGTATCCCCAGCTGTTCATCAGCTGCTGGAGGCTCCTAGGGCAGGGCCAGCCCCCAGGGGCCCAGGGATAGGATGATGGGGGTAGGGGTGGGTATCTGTATGGAAGCTTCCTTCCTATGGGGGAAGCTCCCTCTACTTTTCTTGGAGACTGGAAGGTTGGATGCCTTGACCCAGGCCCTCAGCAGTAAGATCCAGGCACATCTAGGGGAGAGCCGGACCTCAGAAACTGGGCCTGAGAACCAGGCAGGCCAATGGTATTGGGGTTGCATTGTAGCTGAGCAGGGGAGATAGAAATCCCGCTGTGCATAGGGGCTGATGCGGGACCGCTGCCCTGGATGCCATTCTCTACGTTGAACAGAACACAGGAAGTGCATCCTCTGAGCTCTGGGCTCTGAAGCCTCCTCCTCCAGTGTCAGTCCCGGCACAGGGTTCTCAGTGGTAGGCCATTCCTCTGCTCCCTCAGGGACTTGGCTGGTTTGTTTGTAAGGGCAGAGGTCCCTGTGCCTGGTTCAGGTCTCTGCACCATCCAACAACATTCTGTGGCTAGTGAGAAAGGAGCAGGGAGGAAGAGCCCTTTGGGGCCTGTGGGCTCTGTCCTGGCCATGGGGAGACCCCAGGCACAGGGCCTCATGTGGCATGGACGCAGGCCAGACCTCAGGCCTCCCTCCCTTCAGGCAACCTACCGTGGCCCCGCTGTCCTACTCTGGTGACCCAGCTGGAAGTGATATAGCACTGTGGCCTCTGCATGGTCCTCTGGGATCCCTTGTGGCCACATCCGTCCAGTGAGTGACCTTACTAACCTATGGTCTAGGACAGGGCAGGACAGAAGGGAATGGGTGGCTTTGGGAACCAAGGGAAAAGTGACAATCAATTCTCTCCACCCTGAGCTCTTTTTTTCTGATATCTAGTGGGCCACTCTCCTACCCACACAAATGAGGGTCCTGTAGAAATCAGGGTCCAGGGCTACCACCGAGCCTTCTCTATAACCTCTTGGGAGCCATAGCTGACTGCCCATGGCAACTGCCCTCCTCCCACCCATCCTCCACCCTGCTGCCAAGGCTACCTCTCTAACAATCCAGTGGGAACATACAGACCAGCCTTCTCCATCCTACCTACCAGCTCCTCCCACTGCGGCCCACTTTAACACCACGCCCTGTTCCTGCCTAGTGCAGCGCCTCCCCAGGCTCCTGCGGGAGCAGCCTCCACCATTCCCCACTGTCTCACATGGGCCTGCTTCCCTCAACACATCACCCGCAGAGCATCTGCAGACGCTCTAGCTTCTAGGCAAAGACTTGAGGCATTATCAGGGAGGGAAGGAAGGAAGGAAGGAAGGAAAGGAGGTGGGCAGAGGCAGGGAGGGAGGGAAGGAAGGAAGGAATCCTTCAGCTCTGTTGGGGGATCCAGAGTGGCTCCAGCAAAGGTCTTTCTGCAGAGCAGGGTGGTGAGCGCCTCCATCTGAACAGCCGCCACTGGGCCTGTCACTGGGCCCCCTGGGAGCTGGGACCCACTCTGGGGCTGCTCCCTGAGTTCCACAGGAGGCAGGGAAGAGGGAGGGAGCGCTGGGAGCTTGTGGGGGTGGAGGGCGGAGAGAGACAAAGACAGCAGGAGCAGAGGGAAGTGGAAATGGGGCAGAGGCGTGCTGCTTAGCAACCACACAAGAAAATTAGAGAAGTGACAGGACCATTTTAAAAAAAAAAAAAAGAACCCCAAACTTCTCACACGCCCACGCCTGCTAAGCTTGTTGTGGCGTTTGGCTCCGCGTCGGTGAGAATTTGCAGGGCTCCTGTGGGAGTGAGCACCCTTGTTGAGGAAGCCCCGCCATCTTGGTTGATGTGCAGGAACCAGTTCCTCACCAGCTTGATGGGCAGCACTCTGGAGGGCCCTGGAGGGAGGGTGGGAAGTCCTGCAGGAGACCCCAAACCCTCCCCTTTGCCGGTCTCACCTTTTCTCTAGCTGTCAGCTCTTCCTCCTCAGCCTACCAACATCTAGAAGAGAAAGGAAGGTGTCCAGGGGTTTTGCCCTCACCCCATATTTTCCCCAGAATCCCACTCCCAGCCCCAACCCTGCTCTTTCCTTCCCACTGAGAATCTTCCCTTGCTTTTCTTTCTTAATTTGATTTTCTCTGGCTCTGAATGGAGATCAAAGAGGAAATTCTTTCCAGTCTTTTAGGAATAATTCCCAGAGTCTCCCACTAGCAGATGCATACATAATGATCATAATTATTTTAAAAGAACTCTTTCTTGCTCCCTCGCCCTCTTCTTTCTCGTCTCTCCTGCAGGCTTGAGGAAGGGAGACTCAAGAGTGTCCCTGAGGTTGCAGGCGGACCAGCATCCATCGAATTCTTCCAGCCGAGGTGGGAGACGCACACGCTCTCTCACGGAGCGTGAGAGAATTGCAGATGGTACAGGCAGCTACCTGCTGGCATTAAACCCAACTGAATCACCCAGTGGGAAAGTTACTCCCTTTCTAATTTGTTTTCAACTGTTTTAATTTCATTGAGTCTCAAGTTGGTGCTGGATAAGTCACTAACTCCTCCTGGTGTATCTTAACCTTCTTTTTATTGATACCTACCATGGACCTCAGGTTGGAGCCCAAAGCAGCTAGGTTACTCTGTGCTGCACGTATAAT
The DNA here is from genome assembly GCF_001458135.2 of Marmota marmota marmota. Taxonomy (NCBI): domain Eukaryota; kingdom Metazoa; phylum Chordata; class Mammalia; order Rodentia; family Sciuridae; genus Marmota; species Marmota marmota. The sequence goes on along the minus strand of NW_026000185.1, from coordinate 10,376,247 downwards.
TTTGCAGACCATGAAAGTTTTTTTTTTTTTTTTGGTCATGGATGATCCTTTTTTAAAAAACAAGTAATTAACAAAGGCTTAGAGAAGAGCCCAGATGTCAGCCGCTAATCAAGGAACCTGGCTTCTGCCCAGCAGGCTGTGGGGGTCAGGTTCAGAGAAGCATCTTCTTTGAAGCCAGCTGGTCCAGTTGGTCAGCGGCTGGCACTGAGGCATCTTTAGATGACAGTTTTTAATTTTTGTCAGAGATGGTTGGCCTGGCTTCACAGCTCTGTGGTAGCCTCTTCTGCTCCCTGGGATTTCAGAGGTTGAGGACTGATGTCCACTCTGGGGCACAAGGCCAGAGAGTGGGTGGCTGCAGAAGACACCTCTTTTTTTTTTGGTAGCTGTGCCTGATTACCCTCTGGGCAACCTGTTTACTCCTTTCACATCTGGGGTTGGAGTGGAATGACCCCCCCCCCCACCGCCCCGGCTCTAGGGCCTGTCCCTTTCTGGACATTCTGTTCCATCCATAGCAATGGGTGGGTTCAGGGCTGGGCAGTGAGATGCACAGAGATTTCCTGAGAATGCCAGGACTGGCTCTTTCCCACTGACTTTGAAACCAAGAGGATGAGGTGCCCCTGCAGCCATTTCTGCCACCTTGGGGACGGAGCAAACAGCGAGGGAACTGGGCTGAGAAACCGGGATAGAGAAACCCAATCCTGATGGTATCATTTCCATCCCTTGATCCAGCTGTGCCTGAAGCTAGGCTCTACCCTTGGCCGCCTTTAGAGTTATCCACTGAGCCAATAAATTCCCTTTTCATGTAATCCAGCGAGGATCGCTGTTTCGGTCACTGGCAACCACAGAAGTCTTAACTGATGAAATGGCTCAATGCAAATCCTTGGCCACCGAGAGACAAAGAACTCCGAGGGCGTGTTCAACCGACATGGGCGAGTGGCATTGTCACCATACGTGAACGCGGTCATAGGAAGAGCTACCATCGTAAGGAGAAGCTCCGAATCTTAGATGATCATATCCCAGGCACAGGCTAAGTGCCAGGCACGTGATGACTTAACTCATGTAGGCCCTGCAACAATCCTACGGTGCAGATCTAGTGTTACCAGCATGGTATAGATGAGAAACCTGAGGCTCAAGGACCCTCTGTGCACTTCAGCAGCAGTTGGGGCTGGGTCCCTGAGACTCACTTGTCCCCAGTGTTCTTCTGTGGTAAACAAGTAGAACACAAAGCTCTAACAAAGTGTGTGCTTGTGAGGGGTGTGGCTGTCAGGTGGCACACAGGATGCTTATGTCCCAGGAGACCTATGTGGAGGCTACCCGTAGGAGTGGCATGGGACCCAGCTTGCTTGGCTGTCTGGGGGCCCTGCAGAAGAATCAAGTTCTTTCTTGTCCCTGCTCAGAGACAGGCAGAAAAGACCCTGGCACGAGACCAAAACATATTAAGTGCAAATTAGCTGTGTGACTTTGGACGAATCATTTCATCTTTCTGAGACCCTCTGGAAGGTGGAGACCTCAGTCCAGGCCATGTGGCTGGAGCATCCTATGGAAGGTGATTTGAAAAATAAGAAGAGGGGGTGCAGGAAGGGGGTGGGGATGTCCCTCGACTCCCCAGAAGTGAATGGGCAGGTGTGGACAGATGGAAGATGATGACCCACACCTCCTCCTCCCTGCCCAGGGCTGGGATGAGGCAGGTCAAGTGGTGACCTGAAAGGAACCTTTCTGTCCCCAAAGCAGAGAGAGATAAGAACTGTGAAGCAGAGAAGCGGGTGCTGCTACAGGCACTGGGGAGTTTATTTTTACCCTGTTATCTCTATACTGAAATGTCAGGCTTGGAGCCGCCTCTCTCACGCTGTCTCCCTGATCCCCCCAGTGTGGCAACACAGCCTGGAAACAGGCCCCCTCTCCTCCTCTGCCTTTCCATGAGAGTCACAGTGCTATGGTGACGGGAGGCATGGAAACATGGGAAGAGAGAAGTGGGAGGAGAGACCTTTTATTTGGGTTTTTGGGTGGGTTTACTTCCTCCCAGGGACCAAGGATGCACAGGAGACTCTCTGCTCTGTCGGGCACCTACTGCAAGGTTTGTCCCGTGGGCTCTTTATGTTGCAAGACATGAATTCCCACCTGAAACTGTGGTTTTTATAACCAAGAACATCGAACTGGCCAAGGCTACTAAAATATCCAGCACTGGTCAGGCTGCAGGTAAGGTTTGATCCTGGACCTCAGGACAGTGAGGAGGATTCCAGTTCTCTATCTTTTGCCCTGCCTTCCGTGTGATTGGCATTATCCTCAGGAGTCACACTGTGCTTCCCCACACCCCCTAACAGTTCCGGAATCTTCCCCTTGGTCACAAATAGCTGCCGTGATTCTAAACTCCACATCCTCATTCTGGAGGCTCCCGGGGAAAGACAGGAAGTGTGTTTTGTCAGCAGCCTGTTGGCAATCTCTTCTTGAGTTTCACTGCCTCTGATTGAGTTCTGGGCCCATCCCCGAGCCAGTCACTTCGGTGTGGGGGCAGAAGGTGAAAAACACTTCTGAGTAGCAAGAGCCAAACCATATTCCCCAAAACAGGGAAGCAGTGATTCCCTGGAGGAAATGTGGGGTGATGCATCCAGAAGGTGGGGAGCAGATGCCGAGCTACAAGCACGAGCCCGTGCTGTGGTTGATTCACATTTTACTTGCATCTTCTCGGGCCCAGGAAAGCCTCCGAGACAGGAGGCACTGTTCTTTCTTACCCAGAAATAGGCTGACATTGACATCTTCCCTTTCCAGATGTCAGTTTATTTGGGGTTCTGAGTGCTAAGAATCCCAAGTCGGTCCTTTTCAAAATTTCACTGGTCTATAGAATCTCCCACAGGTGGACAGGTAGGTTCTGGCTGAAGGGAAACACGTTTGCCTGTGGAAAGCTTCCTGCATTCAAAATAAAATCCACACTGTACCCGCTGGCCAACCGACCACTTGCCCCCTTGGTCATGTTTAGCCACACTTGCTGCTTATTATTCCTTAAATGAGCCAATTGCCGCGGAGCCTCAGAACCCTCCAAGTGCTCTTTCTCTCTGTCCAGAATGCTCTGGACGCATTCCGGGCTCTGTTTAACTGTCACAGCCTCCAACGGGTCTTGGATCAGCCAAGCAGGTCAGGCACCTGAAATTGCCGTGTGCATCGATGGTTCGAGGCTCTCTTTCCCTCCTCTAGACTGTCAGCACCGTGAAGCGGGGATTGTGTTTAGCCCCAACCACGCGCATGGCCTCCAAATCCTGGATCTATGTCTGCTACATTGTAGCTTCTCAGTATTTGTTGAATAACCGAGTGAAAATTCCTCTTGAATGGCCTTAGGAACTTTTTTAGGGTGGGGCCGTTTCTGACGCTTTTGTTGGCTATCGTTGGGTGCCTACGAAAATGCTGGGCATAACAGAAATAAAACAGCCACATTTTTCAAAGGAAGGAATGGAAGCTCTCTGCTGAAGGGAGTTGCTCGAGGTTGTACCGTATTGGCAGGTATTGGCAGGTGCTGAGTGCTTCTTTGAGGAATTCTCTTAACAAAGCCATTGCGTGTGAGCATCTGGAGGCACGGAACTGCAGAAGGGAACGTGGCGCCGTCTTTCTATACAGATTTCTGAGTACGGTGGCAGGACCACCATGTACCAGTAAAAGTCAGAAAAATGACATGTGAGGATGACATTGTTTACACCTTCACTCAACGAGGCAACTGAGATGAGTGCCCTATAAGAAAAAGGATATTTAACCACATCTATTGCAGACCCACAGGTCAAGGCCAAAGCCTCCATGTGCCAATCACCTGGTGGAATCCCCAACTTCTCTGTGGACACGAACTCTCCCTGAGACATTCTTGCTTATCCTCAGGACAATTGGGTGAGGGTATGGGTGTTCCAGAGCACCTCATGGAAACTCAAAAATATGCCACCTAACTACAGCCATCAGTCATCTCTATGCTCAACAGACAACACACCATCTGTGGTATCTGATGTGCGTGGTCCTTCTCTGTCCCCACATCCAGGCCCATTCCTCTCTCTGCTCTTTCAAAGGGCACCTTGACCTTTTCTGTACAGAAATCTCCATCATTAGTGATAGATAATATCTTTATTTAGCCAATGATTTGATTAATATTCACCTACCTCACTGGACTCCAGACTTCTTAAGGGCAGGGACGGCTCTTTTTAGCTGGATTGGGTGCTCCAGCCTGGCACCTAACACACAGATGGCCTTGTACATACTTTCAGCTCAGGATCAGAGGCTGAATTTTTTTCACTGTTAATCATACCTGTCACCTAGTCACCACCTGGCCCTAGAGTACTGTCTGGCATAGGAGAGAAGGTCAACAGAAAACAGGAGAGAAAGTAAATAAATGGACACTATTCTTTTCCTTCTTGGAGAGGGAGCATGGTTGTGGGGAAGCTATAATTAACCAGTAAATCGTACCAAGCCCAACGGTTTCACCCAAGTCCCTTCCCTCAGGCTGAGTAGGTCTGGTTCTCAGGCTCATTAACCCAACATGCTAGCAAAGGGAGCAGCTTCCGGCACAATCTAAACTAGTTCTCTGGAGTGGCTTCACCTTTGGACTTCAGTGCAACAAGTTCTGGGTTAGATATTTAAAGTTTAAGTGGGTCACAGCTCCTGGTCCTTATCACACACCCTTGAAAAACACAACAAAACAAACACCCAGGAATGGTATCGTACTTTGAGAGACAACCTGGCCCCAGTCTCTGCCTCCAGGTCAGGAAGATACTGGAGAGAAAGGGATTTTTCTTCTCCTTAGCCACACCCTCCTCCTTCCTGGGGGACATCTGAATCCTAATGGGGTCTCCTTGCATCTGATGTTTCACCAACCAAGGGCTCAAGGGTTTTTTTGTGGATCCTTGGGAGAGACAAAGGGATCATAGACCTGTTATTCCATCACCAATACAAAAATCAAGCCCCCCAAACCATACTGAGATACCACCAGCATCCAAACATGCCTGGTGTCAGAGCCACAACCCAAGTAGCTCACCCTTGAACCCTTCCCCTTTCGGAGCCAGAAGAAAAGGCAGAGGGATTCACGGGTCATCTCTTGAGTTGTAGGCTCTGGCTTGTGCCCCAGGATGAGCTCATTTCTTATTCTTAGAGACCAGACTCAAATTAAACAAACAGTTCCTATAAATAGAGCGGGGATACGCTGGGCTCAGTGTCACTGAAAGGTCCTTTTCACGGGGACAGACTCACTGCATGGATGTTCTCGGGTTACCCCGGTACTACGTGTGGCAGGGTTGTACCTTTTCAAGTGTTGTCCAGGAGGAAGAAAATAAAGCAGGTGAGTCAGACACTGGGATTTGGCCTGATTCTGTTGTCTTCATCTCTCTCTCTCTCTCTCTCTCTCTCTCTCTCTCTCTCTCTCTCTCTCTCTCTCTCTCTCTTTTCTACATGCTCATTCACACCCTGAGAAGGGGCCGAGAGGAAGGAGGTCATGCTATCAACACCCTGGCCAGCCAACTTGGGCAGTTTCCTCCTGGGAATGGGTCCTGGTTCAGATTGTATTTGACAGAATGTTCCGGCCTTTTAGATTAGATTGCAAAGTCCCTCCGGGAATGGCCCAAGTGCTAAGATTTCCTCCTGGTTTCCCCGAATGCCACCAAATGCAGGGTGGCTAGGGTTTCCATGGTGGACCCTGAGCTGCAGATGACAAGGACCCTCATCACGCATGATGATCTTTATGGCAGGGAGCAACATGAACCAGAGCCCCAGCCCCAGCATGACTTTGGTTTTAGTCACACTGAGGTGTGCTTGAGAGGTGGATGACTTCCTGCCGCCATGATAGCCAAGTGGGGGCTGGAAACGTCCAGAATAACTGAATAAACATAAAATCACAGGGAAAGGAAGCCATTACATAATGACAGCTCCATCGACTCCGCCAGGCAATTTCTGCACACTGTTCTAAGAGATTTGTAAAAATTCATTAGGTTTTTCTCTAACCCTATGATGTTGGACTTACTACTATTTCTTTTCTGCAGATGAGGAAACTGAGGCATGGAGGGATGAGGTACTTTGCACAAGGTCATGCAGCTGGTGAGTTAGGGTTGGAGGCTGTGCAGCTGTGGCCCCAGAGTGTGGCTGGTGTTTCATGGTGAAAAATCAGTACTTGGAGTATCCCTCTGCTGGCAGCTCCTCCTTCCTTCTCAGGTGACAGCTCTTCCCACTATCAATTCAGGGGTTTCTGGTGCCTTGTCTTGGGGTGAAGCCCCTAGCAGCACCTCCCCACCCATAGGAGAGGCAGAGCCATGGAACTGAGGCCAGGGGATTATATCAGATGTCAGGACTGTTGTGGGGGGAGGCAAAGATGCAGACATGCTGGACTTTCATTTCCCTGGATTTGAACTGGAACTAGGCAGTTTTGAAAGTGCCCACCACCTTGTCCCCCCACAGAGGCGGGCTGGCTACTGGGCTGAGAATGAAATCAATACTGAGAGTAACCAGAACTGCAAAGTGGGTCCTGGTGGCATCCAGAAGCCTGAGTCCAGCTGGGCCTGCTGCTGGAACCTGTGCCTCTACGTTGCACTTTTAGGAAATCTTTCCCTTTATTGTTTAAGTTGGTTCAAGTCAATCTTCTATCACTTACAATGGAAAGAGCTCTACCCGAGAGAGGCTGGCCCACAAAGGAACATGGTTTGGTCCAACTAATAACCCAGCGCCACCCATCAATGAAAGTCCATCTGCACACCCCACCTGCTCCGTTCCCAGTGACTCAAATCCCAAAGGCCATTTCCTGGCCGAAGCTTCCTCAGGTTGCACATGGCACAATTACCTATCACTGCCCTTGGTTGTCGCCACACAAAACTTGTAGCTACTTGGCACTTATTTTAATCTGCCTTGAAATACACTCAGGTATATCTATCAATTATTCATTAACATTTATCGAATGCTTCCGATGTGCTACATCCTCTTCAGGGGACGGGGATTTGGGGGGAATAATGTCAATCACATATCTGAGCCTTACTAAGTGTGGGCACCCTGCTTGGCACCCAGCAAGCACCAGTGATGTCACTGCATCTCCCAAAAACCCCAATAGATAAGAAAGGTTGTGCCTGAGGAAATGATGGCGGGGCACTGAGATTTCAAAGCTGCAAAATCCCCAAGTGAGTCACCTCATGAAGCTGGAGATTTCTACAGACAAAGCTTTAGAACTTGTATCACCGCTCACATCCTGCCAGCTCCACAAATCCCTAGTCCACAAAGAGGATATAAAAGAATCAATAGGTATTAGAGGGTTTTACAAACATTAGGCTGTTATTCGCCTTCTGATGAACACACACATACAGTAAAGTTGGGGATGTTTTACCTGTCCCTGCACCTCTAGTCCAGCTTCTTCTTTTTTTTTTTTAAAGAGAGAGAGAGAGAGAGAGAGAGAAAATTTTTTTAAATATTTATTTTTTAGTTCTCGGCAGACACAACATCTTTGTTTGTATGTGGTGCTGAGGATCGAACCCGGGCCGCACGCATGCCAGGTGAGCCCCAAGTCCAGCTTCTTTGAGAGGCTGTGGAGAGTTTGAGGCTGGAGAGATGGAGGCACGGGGACTGTGTGCAATCACTCCTGAGAGTACAGAAGGTTAGAGACCAGCGAGGAAGCTGCTATGGCTTGGGTCTGGGATATCTATCTCCTCAGTGCTCATGTGTTAAAGGCTTAGTCCCTGGCTTGATGCTATTGGGTGGTGGTGGTGGAGCCTTTGAGAGGTGGGACCCAGCTGAGTTTAGGGGAGTCTGTAATCCCAGCTACGCGGGAGGCTGAGGTAGGAGGATCACAAGTTCAAGGCCAGCCTCGGCAACTTAGCAAGACCTGATTCAAAACAGAAATCAAAAAAGCACTGGTGTATATCTAGGTGGTAGAACATCCTTGGGTTTAATCCATGGGGGGGGGGGGGAGAGAGAGAGAGAGAGAGCCAAGTAGAGGTAGTAGGTCACTGATGGTGTCCCTCCAAAAGGATTGTAGGACCCCAGTCTTTTCCTGTCTGCCTCTGTTACACTTGGCCTTGAGATGAATGGGCTTTCTAACACAATCTCCTGTCTTGATGTGCTGCCTCACCACAGGCCCAAAAGCAATGGGGCCAAACAGTCAGGGACTCCAAAACTGGGAGCCAAAAGAATCCTTTTCTCTTTATAAATGGATTAACTTAGATATTTGTTACAGTCAAGGAAAGCTGACTAACACAGAAACAGATGTGAATTTGTATGCCCAAAGCTTGTCCTGGCAGAGTGTGTTTCCTGAAGACGGTCTTGCCTTGTGGACCATCTTAGATATGGTCTCCTGGGGTCATCAGGAGGGCATCATCCCCATCAGATACACGGGAAGGTGGACCACCAGAGTCTGCAAAGCAGGAAGGGATTCCTAAGGTGGCCAGAGCGGCAGCTGCCTCAGGGCTGGTGGCTCCTTCCGTGCCCAGTTACTGACCCACATGGTGCCTGAGCACACTCAAGGAAGCACCTTCCTTCCCACCCTTATGAGTCCTACCTTTCCCCACTTCCAGCCCCCGTGTGCACATGTTGGGGGAGATGGCATCGATTTTCCTCTTCCCAGTGGACCACATGGAGGAAGAGGAAGGAGGCTCTCTTCAAAAAAGTCTGAAGTACAGGTCAGTGTGTTAGGGAGGACATTCTGATTTTAGGAAAGAAACTAACTGTGGGACTTGGGAATAAAAGGACTGTTTACAACTAGGAGTGAGAAGGAATGTTCTGGGGCCAGCCTGAAGTTCTTATCCAGCGTGGGGACAGGGACTCACCCCACTGAGCCTTTAAAGAGACACCAGAGGCAAAGCTAAAGTTCCACGGCTTAAGTTCTCCTCCCTGGAGGGCCAGACAGGCGAGGGGAGCTGCTCAGGACCCAGAGGTAGTAAGGGACGCAGAGCCATGTTCTTCCCCCACTGGACGCTGCCTCCCTCCTTAGGGAATCATGAGCCTCCTGTTCCTCAAGGAAAGAGCCCCTTCCTCTTCTCCTCAATGCCTTCTTGAATTTCTTTCCTTTCCCTCAACTTATCATAAATGGCCCTGGACTAGTGTTGACAAAGTCCTCCCAGGGGAACTTCAACCGAGAATATGATTCCAAGACCAACAAGTCCCTGAACCCCAAATCTGGAGACTTCCGTTTTCAGCTCCCTGAATAGGTCATGATGACGTCAATGGTCCCCCTGGTTAAATGACCACTGAACCCTCACCAAGCTCCGGGAGCCCTGCTAAGGACTTTCACATATTTCCTTATTTATTCAATCCTAAGTCCAATAGATCCTCCTATTATTGCCATTTACCAAGGCTTAGAGGAGCCAGCTGTGCAAGGTTTCAGAGCCAGCCGGCAGAGCCAGGTCCGGGCCTGCAGGATGCATTGCAAACCTGACCGTGGCGCGGTTCTCAGCACGGGGACCTGGAAACCCACGGCTGTACTCTCCTTGGGGCACCAAGTCAGCTTGGAGTTACGTGGTGCTCTTCCCTGTTTACAACAGAGTCCCTCTCCCTGTCTTTGCTGGCTTTTAACTAAGAAACTTATTTGACCCATTCCAAGCACAGAGGATTTTCTCTGTTTGGAAGTTGGTCTGGAGTTTTTTGAGAGCAAAAGCACCATGTACGTGAGGACGGGTAGTAAAAGGATATGATCTGTAGCTATGAAGGTGGAGACAGGACCAGGGGTCATCTGTATCTCTAAGGAGATGATTACATGGACCCTAGTTTGAAGCAGGCAGAGTCAGTATTTAGAGATCATGACATGGCTCTCTAGATGTGAGCTCCATCTCACTGTGGGACTGAGTAAAAGCCATGTGCCAAAGTTGTTCGTGTGTGTGTGTGTGTGTGTGTGTGTGTGTGTGTATGTGTATCCTGCTCCTCAGTGGGGATGTTTCAAACTCTGTAGGAAACAGTATCTCAGTGAAAGTGTTAGTGTAGTTGATAAGAATGCAAACAACATGGCGCACATCTGTAATCCCAGCAGCTTGGGAGGCTGAGGCAGGAGGATCATGAGTTCAAAGCCAGACTCAGCAACAGCCAGGTGCTAAGCAACTCAGTGAGACCCTGTCTCTAAATAAAATACAAAATAGGGCTGGGGATATGGCTCAGTGGCCGAGTGCCCTGAGTTCAATCCCTGGTGCACACACACACACACACACATACACACACACACACACACAAACACAGGCTTGGGAGGCGGATTGCTTCGGCTTGAATTATTAGCAGTGTTTCCTCCTCAAGGCCCCTCAGCTCTGAGCTTTGGATTCCTAGTCTGTAAAAAGCTTAGAATATCTTCCTCAGCATTTATAAAATGCATTAGCTTTCCACAAATATTCCAATTCATCTTCCCCTCTCGATAAAATGATGATTCTATTTTTCACCTACTTTTTTTAAAAAAATATTTTTTTAGTTGCTGATAGACCTTTATTTATTTATTTTTATGCGGTGCTGAGAATTGAACCCAGTGCCTCACACATGCCAGGCAAGTGCACGACCACTGAGCCACAGGCCCAGCCCTTTTCGCCCACTTTTGAAGTTAATGGTGACCGTATGAATTGCCAGCTAGTGAAATAGGAATGAAAGTGATTTTGTCACTGCCAGGCAGAAGCTTTGAGAATTGGTGTGGTCTGTGTCTGAGCCCATGTTCTGTTGCTATAACAGAATATTACACACTAGGTAAGTTATAAAGAAGAAAAGAATTTCTCACAGTTCTGGAGACTGGGAAGAGCATGGCGTCAGGGTCTGGCCAGAGCCTTTGTGCTGCATTGTAACATGGAAGAAAGGCAAGTAGAGAAAGCAGGCCGAACTCATCCATTCACCAAGAGTCCACTAATAACGAACTCACTCCTGTGATAAAAGGCTTAATCCATTGGCAAGGTGGTGCCTGTTTGTTCTAATCATCTCTTAAAGATCCCACCTCTCAAAGATGCCACCTCTGTTACAATGCAATTAAATTTCACCATGAGCATTGGTGGGGACGTTGAAACCACAGCAGTCTGCCTTTTCCTCCTCCGGGACTTCCCATCAGCCTGGGTCCCTGGGTGCCATTGACGAGCACTCCTTCTCCTCATCATTTCTAGTCATCAGTAGCCATGCAGCATGTGTGAGAAATAACCCTTGTGGTTTGAAGTCCCTGAGGCTTGGAGGTTGCTTGTTACCACAGCATAACCTAGCCTATCCTGACTATAGTGTTGATGAGGGGGTGGGGCAGACATAGAAAACCACACCCAACAAGAAGCCTCTCTATGCCCATGTGACTGGCTACAATAAAAAGGGTAGACAACACCAAGCATTAGCAAGAATATGGAGAGACTAGAATCTTCATATATCATTTGTGGGAATGGTATCGTCCCCCAGGAAAACAGTTCATTAGTTTCTTTAAAAGTTAAAAAGAAGTTTATTAAGCAGCCTAATGATTTTACTCCTAAATATCTAACCAAAAGAAACGAAAACACATGTTCACATAAATATTTGTAGGTGAACATTCATATCAACAGTATTCATAATAACTAAAAAGCTACAGTGATCCAAATGTCCATCATCTTGTCAATAGTTAACACAAAATGTGGTATATCCATACAGTGGAATACTATTCAACAATAAAAAGGAATGGAATACTGATACATGCTATCACATAGATGAATCTCAAAAACACTGTACCAAGGGAAAGAAACCAGATACAAAAGAATATATATTTTATGATTCAACTTACATGAAATTCCTAGAAAAGACTAATTTGTAGAGACAGAAGGCAGATCAATGATTTCCTGGAGCTGAACGTGGGTTAGAAGACTGACTACAAACAGATTTAAGGGAGTTTTGGAAGATGATGGAACACTCTAAAACTGGATCTTGATAATGGCTGCCCAATCCTATAAATTTTCTGAAAATCTTTGAATTGTATACATTTAATGAATCCGTTTTATGGTTTGTAAATTCTGTCCCAGTAAAGCTAATAAAAAAGAATACTTAAGCATAATATCTGGCACATAGCAAAAGCTCAGTAAACTTTTATCAGTGCTAATCACTTCAGGAATGCAACCCAGGAACTGGGATCCTGCAAGGAATTGATTAGAAGTGAAGATCTGCGTTCCATAAAGAAGGGAGGTTGCACAATCGGGCATGGGCAGACACCTACCTCCTTCCATTCCCCAATTTTGTATTTCCTCTCTGCTGGTCACCATATGAAAAAGGCCAGTGGACACTGACACTGTCCTGCATGGAGTTCCACTAGAAGCCAGGGATTAAAATCAGGGTCCCTTAAGGTTCTCTGCTGAGGCCCTGGGATGCCTTGGGACTGAGCCGTTTGAGATGTCACAGGTAGACTTAGCCTGGTCTGACTGAAGAGTGTTTGACACTGTACATCCTTCCCTCCTGCTCAATAGTCTGATATTTCCAATCAAATCCAATCACGTGCCCCCTTACATCTTCTTAATGCTCGGTACCAGAGTCCTCCTTCTATAAATCCTGCAGAGCCAGGAGGAGATGAGAGATGGCTGAGGGGATTGGGGTAGGTTGGGGTTGGGCAGGGCGGGCAGGGTGGCTCCTGTGCCAGGGTGTCAGAAACACTCAGTACATTATTAGGTTGTCTGTTGTTTATGGTCACACGAATGGTCACATTCTCAGGCTGATAGATGCAATTCCAAGGAAGTGCCCCTTAAGCCCCAGGGTCCTGCAAATGAGACCAAACAGCTTCAGAAAAAGCGATAAAGTTGGAAGGGCCTTCGTTTCCATGACTGCCAAAGATGGAGCGCAGCCCTGGGCCACTTTGGCTCTCTGGTTAACATTTAGCAGGAAGCAAAGTAGGAAAGAGATGATGTGCATAATGGCACCATCTGAAGAGCTAGCACCCGAGAGGCAGAGCCAGGAGCCCAGCGGAGAAGTGCATGCTGATCTCTATTTCTGAGCCCGCTCTCCTAGCTACAGTGTCCTCTCTGTGCATCCTTCTTTCTGGTCACTTATTGGAGAGGAGACAAAGTTTAAATGGTAACTGAATAAAAATGAAGGATTAAAAAAGAAACACTGAGCTATTGACTAAAAAATGGAGATAAAATATAATGGACAGACAGTGAAAGATAAAAGAGACATAAGTAAATTAGAAAGCAGAAAATAATAGAATTGATAAGAAATTAAAGAGCTAGCTCTTTTAAAGGACCACTAAAGGCAGGGGGCGGTGGTGCACACCTGTAATCCCAGTGACTCAGGAGGCTGAGGCAGGATCAAAGCCAGCCTCAACAATTTAGTGAGGACCTAAGCAACTTAGCAAGGCCCTGTGTCAAAATAAAAAATAAAAAGGGCTGGGGATGTGGTGCAGTGGTTGAGTACTCCTGAGTTTAATCCCTGGTACCAAAACAAAACAAAACAAAAAAAATAAAAATAAAAGAGACAAGCCTCTAGCAAGTTTATATGTGAAAAAAAAAAAAAGAAAATACAGATAAATAATGATAGAATTAAGAAGGGATTAGAAACATAGAGATGGAAGAAGATTAAAGTTGAAAGCACCCAGTGGCTTGAGAGGCTGAGGCTGGAGGATTGCGAGTTCAAAGCCAGCCTCAGCAACTTAGTAAGGCCTTAAGTAATTTAGCAAGACCCTGTCTCTAAATAAAATATAAAAAGGGATGGGGATGTGGCTCGGTAGTTATGTGCCCCTGGGTTCAATCCCCAGTACCAAAATAAAATAAAATAAAATAACGAAAGCATACTTGTTTAAATTTATGAAAATAAAATAAGGCAAAGCAACCTGCTCAAGAAGAGATAGAAAAATCGGATGAGACTAAAAGCCATGGAAGAAACTGATAAAGAACTCCCCACCACTTCCATGAGATAGAGGTTCAGGTGTTTTGGGGGTGGGTGGACAAACTCAGTCACATGTTAAGGTAAGAGACACTTTCTATATAATTGAATTGGCTTCAGGCTATAAAAATGTTTAAAAGTGTCCCAGTCAATTTTACTAAGGGTCCCAGTCCTGATAATCAGGCACTAAGGAGAGAGAGAGAAGGGAAAACGAGCGTGCTCTGGTTTAGCAGATTCAGGGATAGTGAGGCGGGGTAAATGGTGTCCCCACAATTGTGAATTCCTGAACCATGCTCAGGACAAGAGAAAAAAAATAGGAATATTGAGAAGGGCACAAAGTTATCATTGTCCGACCTGAAATGTTCAAAAGTATCAGCTGAAAAAGTATTAACAGTCAGTGAGCCCCACAAGATGGTCAGTTACAGAATCCATAAAAGTTCACAGAGCAGGATGGCGAGGGCAGGGCAGAGGTAATGTGCAGTGATGGTAAATAGCTTCAAATTAACTGGGCAAGTTAATCGCTCCATCTTTATGGAGTGAACTATAAAATATGACTGAAGAACATGAAAAATGGCTTCAACAAATGGCAAAACACTAATTTCCTAATGTTGTAAAGGATGCCCATCATTACCAGAATAACATAAATGTGACATAATTCCAAGAAAAATCAAAACACAATTTTTTTTAAAATCTAACAAAAGGAATATTGAATATTCATGTAAAAGAATAAATGCTTAATGATGGCCAGTTAGCCAATAAAATTGTCAAACAGAATAATAGAAAGGCAACTATTCAACAAGTTATTAAAAGTCATTACAGAATGATAAACATATATGATTGCAAGAATAATCAACACAACATAGGAATAGAATTGAAAGACAAAAATACATCCAGGTGCAAACAGATGTACAATATAAGACAAAGGTGCCAATTAAAATCAGGAGGCAAAGAGAATATTTTCAAAAAATGTTGTTCAACCACTAAGCTCACCATTTCGAAGTTTCTTTTATAGACCCGTGCATCATATCTCATACTGATATCAATTTTCAGTGGAACCAAAATTTAAATAGACACTTGATGGACAAAAGGAGAAAGAATACCAACAGCAAGTCCATACAGACAAACAAAAATGACCAAGAAACATTGAAAATTTCATCTCAATAGTAATAGAAGAAATGCAAACTGAATTAGTGAAATGTTATTTGAACTCAGAATATTGATGGTAGTATTCTCAGAGGGTGTGGGAAACGACCCTTGTTTCCTACCAAAGTGAATGTAAATTGATAAAACCTTGGAGAACAATTTGGTTAAATATATTATAAAAGTTAAAACATGGAAATTCCTTTGATTAAGAATTATTAAACTTTTAAAAACATCTCCTTAGAAAATGATCATGCTGTGCACAAAGATTTAGTGTACAAGATACTCATTTCATCCTTGCAGCTGGTTGGGGACAAATGGAAACAAGAGTCAGCACAGTGGGATTGGCTCAGTGAAGCCCCGGTCAATGACAGTGTATGACAGCACTAGCCAGAGTCCATTGTGATTGGTTGGTGACTGTGACGCACATTTGGAATGCAGTTTAGACACTGCCCACACGATGCAATATTCTGTACCACTCAAACACTGATGTAGATGAACATTTATAGCTTGAACTATATGTAGTGTTAGGCAGAAAACTTACAAATTAGAATATACTGTATATGAGAAGATTCCATAATATCCATGTGAGTAATGACAGAAGAAAAGTCTACGATACACATTGAAGTGCTGGAAATGATATATGTCTAGTACAAATTTACATACACACATTTATTTATTTATCTCAGAGAGAGAGAGAGAGAGAGAGAGAGAGAGGACATTTGCATATATAGCATATTGCTATATCTGTCATATTTTATTATTAATTACTGCTGTTAGTCTCTTACTGTGCCTAATTTACAAACTTTCTCATAGGTATATAT